>NW_027640520.1:0-391000 GCF_949752795.1 Hyperoodon ampullatus
TCACAATGCTCCATGCCCTTGTCATCACAATGCTCCAACTCCCCTGTAATCACAATGCTCCATGCCCCTTTTCCTCTCTAGGCCCTATGAACCCTGTCATCACAATGCAGTGTGCCCATCACCATAATATTTTATGCTATTGTCATCACAATGAAATCAAAATGCTCAATGACCTCTGTCATCACAATGCACCAAACCCTTCTGATCACAATGTTCCATAACTCTTGTAATCACAATGCCCCATGACGCTGGTCATCATAATTATCCATGGTCTTCACATCACAATGCTCCATGATCTTTGTCATCACAATGCTCAATACACTTATCATCACAATGCTCCCTGACAGTAGTCATCAGTATGCTCCTTGAACCCTGTCATGACAAGGCTCCATGAATATTTCATCACAATGATCCATTCCCTTTTCATCACAATGCTCCAAGACCCCTGTAATCACAATGCTCCATGTCCTTGTCATCACAAAGATCCATGACACATGTCATTAGAATGCTCCATTGCCTTCTCATCACAATGCTCCATGCCCTTGTAATCACATTGCTTCAAAACCCCTGTAATCTCAATGCTCCATGCACCTTTTCATCAGAATGCTCCATGCCCTTGTCATCACAATGCTCCATGCCCCTTGTCATCGCAATGTTCCAAGCCCTTGTCATCACAATGCTCCATTACATTTGTCATCACAATCCTCCATGACTCTTGGTATCACAATGCTCCATGCCATTGTCATCACAATGGACAATGACATATGTCATCACAATGCTCCCTGACACCTGTCTTCACAATACACCATGACCTTGTCACCACAACGCTCCATGCCCTTGTCATCACAATGCTCCAAGGCCCCTGTAATCACAATGCTCCATGCCCCTTTTCATCTCAATGCCCCATGAACACTGTCATCACAATGCACCATGCCCCTCATCATAATGCTTCATGCTATTGTCATCACAATGAAATCAAAATGCTCCATGACATCTGTCACCACAATGCCCCAAATCCTTGAGATGACAGTGTTCCATAACACTTGTCATCAAAATGCCCCATGACGCTCGTCATCACTATTAGGAATTTTTTTCTCATCACAATGCTCCATGACATTTGTCATCACAATGGACAATGACATATGTCATCACAGTGCTCCCTGACACCTGTCTTCACAATACTCCATGACCTTGTCATCACAATATTCCATGCCCTTGTCATCACAATGCGCCATGCCTACTGTCATCACAATAATCCATGAAAAATATCAGACCAATGTTCCATGCCCCTGTCATCACAATGCTCCATGCCCTTGTCATCACAATGCTCCATGACCCCTGTCATCACAATGCTCCGTGACTCCAGTCATCACAATGCTTCATGACCTTTGTCCTCAAAATGTTCCATGCCCTCGTCACACAACGCTCTGTGACCTTTGTCACCACAATGCTCCTTGTCCTTGTCATCTCAATTCTGCATACCCACTGTCATCACAATAATCCATGAAACATGTCAGACCAATATTCCATGCCCCTGTCATCACAATGCTCAATGCCCTTGTCATCACAATGCTCCATGACCCCTGTCATCACAGTGCTCCGTGACTCCAGCCACCACAACGATTAATGACCTTTCTCATCACAATGGTCCATGCCCTCGTCACACAAGGCTCTGTGATCTTTGGCAACACAATGCTCCATGAAATTTTCATCACAATGCTCTGTGTCCCTTGTCATCACAGTGCTCCATGCCTTTGTCAGCAAAATGGTCCATGACACTTGTCATCAAAATGCTCCATGCGCTTGTCAGCACAATGCTCCATGAAACATGTCATCACAATGTGTCATGCTCTTTTCATCATAATGCTCCACATTCTTTTCATCGCTCTGCTCCATAAAACTTGTCATGACAATGCTCCCTGCACTTGTCAACACAATGCACCATGCCCTTGTCATCAAAATGCGCCATGACATTTGTCATCACAAAGCTCCATGACCCTTGGCATCACAATGCTCCATGCCATTGTCATCACAATGCTCAATGAAATCTCTCATCACATTGCTCCATGCCCTTGTCATCTTAATGTTCCGTTACACCATTCATAACAATGCTCCATGACGCCTGCCATCACAATGTTCCACGACCTTGTCATCAAAAGGCTCCATGACACTTTTCATCACAATGCTCTAAGACCCCTGTTATCACAATGCTACGTGACTCCAGTTATCACAATGCTTCATGACATTTGTCATCACAATGGTCCATGAACTAGTCACACAAAGCTCTGTGACCTTTGTCACCACAATGCTCCATGAAATTTTTATCACAATGCTCTGTGACCCTTGTCATCACAAAGATCCATGCCTTTTTCAGCACAATGCTCCATGACCCTTGTCATCACAATGCTCGATGCTCGTGTCAGCACAATGCTCCATAACCCATGTCATCACAATGCACCTTGCACTTGTCATCACAATGCTCCACATCCTTGTCATCAAAATTCTCCATAAACCTTGTCATCACAATGCTCCATGCACTTCTCCTCAAAATGCTTTCTCACCACTGATATCACAATGTTCCATCACTAGTCATCACAATACTCCCTTACCCCTGTTATCATAATATTCCATGACCCCTGTAATCACAGTTCTCCATGCCCTTGTCATCACAAAGCTCCATTACGCATGTCATCAAATGCTCCATGGCCTTCTCATCACAATGCTCCATGCCCTTGTCATCACAATGCTCCAACACCCCTGTAATCATAATGCTCCATGCCACTTTTCATCTCAATGCTCCATGAACCCTGTCATCACAATGCACCGTGCCCATCACCATAATATTTCATGCTATTGTCATCACAATGAAATCAAAATGCTCAATGACCTCTGTCATCACAATGCACCAAACCCTTCTGATCACAATGCTCCATAACACTTGTCATCACAATGCCCCATGACGCTGGTCATCACAATTATCCATGGTCTTCTCATCACAATGCTCCATGATCTTTTTCATCACAATGCTCAATACACTTATCATCACAATGCTCCCTGACAGTTGTAATCAGTATGCTCCTTGAACCCTGTCATGACAAGGCTCCATGCATTTTTCATCACAATGATCCATTCCCTTTTCATCACAATGCTCCAAGACCCCTGTAATCACAATGCTCCATGTCCTTGTCATCACAATGCTCCATGATGCATGTCATCAGAATGCTCCATTGCCTTCTCATCACAATGCTCCATGCCCTTGTCATCACATTGCTTCAAAACCCCTGTAATCTCAATGTTCCATGCACATTTTCATCAGAATGCTCCATGCCCTTGTCATCATAATGCTCCATAACACTTGTCATCGCAATGTTCCAAGCCCTTGTCATCAAAATGCTCCATTACCTTTGTTATCACAATCCTCCATGACACTTGGTATCACAATGCTCCATGCCATTGTCATCACAATGCTCCCTGACACATGTCTTAACAATACTCCATGACCTTGTCATCACAAAGTTCCATGCTCTTGTCATCACAATGCGCCATGCCCACTGTCATCACAATAATCCATGAAACATGTCAGACCAATGTTCCATGCCCCTGTCATCACAATGCTCCATAACCCCTGTCATCACAATGCTCCGTGACTCCAGTCATCACAATGATTCATGACCTTTCTCATCACAATGGCCCATACCCTCGTCACACCAGGCTCTGTGATCGTTGTCACCACAATGCTCCATGAAATTTTCATCAAAATGCTCTGTGTCCCTTGTCATCACAATGTTCCATGCCTTTGTCAGCACAATGCACCATGACACTTGTCATCAAAATGCTCCATGCGCTTGTCAGCACAATGCTCCATGACACATGTCATCACAATGTGCCATGCTCTTTTCATCACAATACTCCACATACTTTTCATCGCTATGCTCCATAAAACTTGTCATCTTAATGCTCCTTGAACTTTTCATCAAAATGCTCTCTCACCACATATATCACAATGTTCCATAACTAGTCATCACAATACTCGCTCACCCCTGTCATCACAATGTTCCATGACCACTGTCATCACAGTGCTACATGCCTTTATCATCACAGTGCTCCATGACCCCAGACATCACAATGTTTCATAAACCCTGTCACAAAATGCTCCATGACCCATTTCATCACAGTGCTTCATGACCCTTGACATCACAGTGTTCCATAACCCCTGTCATCAAAATATTCCATGACCATTTTATTCAAATTGCTCCATGACCCTGTCATCACAATGCTCCCTGCTCTTCTCATCACAATGCGCCATGCCTTTGTCATCAAAATGCCCCATGACATTTGTCATCACAAAGCTCCATGACCCTTGGCATCACAATGCTCCATGCCATTGTCATCACAATGCTCAATGAAATCTCTCATCACATTGTTCCATGACCTTGTCATCACAATGCTCCATTACACCTCTCAAAACAATGATCCATGACCCCTGCCATCACAAGGATCCACGGCCTTGTCATCACAATGCTCCATGACCCTTGTCATCACAATGCTCCAAGACCTCTGTAATCACAATTCTCCATGCCACTTTTCATCTCAATGCTCCATGAACACTGTCATCACAATGCACCATGCACATCATCATAATGATTCATGCTATTGTCATCACCATGAAATCAAAATGCTCCATGTCCTCTGTCATCGCAATGCTCCAAACCCTTCTGATCACAATGTTCCATAACACTTGTCATCACATGCCCCATGACGGTCGTCATCACAATTATGCAAGGTCTTCTCATCACAATGATCCATTCCTTTTTCATCACAATGCTCCAAGACCCGTGTTATCACGATGCTCCGTGACACCAGTCATCACAATGCTTCATGACATTTGGTATAACAATGCTCCATGCCATTGTCATCAAAATGGACAGTGACATATGTCATCACAATGCTCCCTGACACCTGTCTTCACAATACTCCATGACCTTGTCATCACAGTGTTCCATGCCCTTGTCATCACAATGCGCCATGCCCACTGTCATCACAATAATCCATGAAACATGTCAGACCAATGTTCCATGCCCCTGTCATCACAATGCTCCATGCCCTTGTCATCACAATGCTCCATGACCCCTGTCATCACAATGCTCCGTGACTCCAGTCATCACAATGCTTCATGACTTTTGTCCTCAAAATGTTCCATGCCCTCGTCACACAACGCTCTGTGACCTTTGTCACCACAATGCTCCATGCCCTTGTCATCTCAATTCTGCATACCCACTGTCATCACAATAATCCATGAAACATGTCAGACCAATGTTCCATGCCCCTGTCATCACAATGCTCAATGCCCTTGTCATCACAATGCTCCATGACCCCTGTCATCACAGTGCTCCGTGACTCCAGCCACCACAATGATTTATGACCTTTCTCATCACAATGGTCCATGCCCTCGTCACACAAGGCTCTGTGATCTTTGGCAACACAATGCTGCATGAATTTTTAATCACATTGCTCTGTGTCCCTTGTCATCACAGTGCTCCATGCCTTTGTCAGCAAAATGCTCCATGACACTTGTCATCAAAATGCTCCATGCGCTTGTCAGCACAATGCTCCTTGAAACATGTCATCACAATGTGTCATGCTCTTTTCATCATAATGCTGCACATCCTTTTCATCGCTCTGCTCCATAAAACTTGTTATCACAATGCTCCCTGCACTTGTCATCACAATGCACCACGCCCTTGTCATCAAAATGCGCCATGACATTTGTCATCACAAAGCTCCATGACCCTTGGCATCACAATGTTCCATGCCATTGTCATCACAATGCTCAATGAAATCTCTCATCACATTGCTCCATGCCCTTGTCATCTTAATGCTCCGTTACACCATTCATAACAATGCTCCATGACCCCTGCCATCACAATGTTCCACGGCCTTGTCATCAAAAGGCTCCATGACACTTTTCATCACAATGCTCTAAGACCCCTGTTATCACAATGCTACGTGACTCCAGTCATCACAATGCTTCATGACATTTGTCATCACAATGGTCCATGAACTAGTCACACAAAGCTCTGTGACCTTCGTCACCACAATGCTCCATGAAATTTTTATCACAATGCTCTGTGACCCTTGTCATCACAAAGATCCATGCCTTTTTCAGCACTATGCTCCTTGACCCTTGCTATCACAATGCTCGATGCGCGTGTGAGCACAATGCTCCATAACCCATGTCATCACAATGCACCTTGCACTTGTCATCACAATGCTCCACATCCTTGTAATCAAAATTCTCCATAAACCTTGTCATCACAATGCTCCATGGACTTCTCCTCAAAATGCTTTCTCACCACTGATATCACAATGTTCCATCACTAGTCATCACAATACTCCCTTACCCCTGTCATCATAATATTCCATGACCCCTGTAATCACAATTCTCCATGCCCTTGTCATCACAAAGCTCCATGACGCATGTCATCGAATGCTCCATGGCCTTCTCATCACAATGCTCCATGCCCTTGTCATCACAATGCTCCAACACCCCTGTAATCATAATGCTCCATGCCACTTTTCATCTCAATGCTCCATGAACCCTGTCATCACAATGCACCGTGCCCATCACCATAATATTTCATGCTATTGTCATCACAATGAAATCAAAATGCTCAATGACCTCTGTCATCACAATGCACCAAACCCTTCTGATCACAATGCTCCATAACACTTGTCATCACAATGCCACATGATGCTGGTCATCACAATTATCCATGGTCTTCTCATCACAATGCTCCATGATCTTTGTCATCGCAATGCTCAATACACTTATCATCACAATGCTCCCTGACAGTTGTCATCAGTATGCTTCTTGAACCCTGTCATGACAAGGATCCATGCATTTTTCATCACAATGATCCATTCCATTTTCATCACAATGGTCCAAGACCGCTGTAATTACAATGCTCCATGTCCTTGTCATCACAAACTCCATGACGCATGTCATCAGAATGCTCCATTGCCTTCTCATCACAATGCTCCATGCCCTTGTCATCACATTGCTTCAAATCCCCTGTAATCTCAATGCTCCATGCACATTTTCATCAGAATGCCTCATGCCCTTGTCATCACAATGCTCCATGACCCTTGTCATCGCAATTTTCCAAGCCATTCTCATCAAAATGCTCCATTAACTTTGTCATCACAATCCTCCATGACACTTGGTATCACAATGCTCCATGCCATTGTCCTCACAATGGACAATGACATATGTCATCACAATGCTCCCTGACACCTGTCTTCACAATATTCCATGATCTTGTCATCCCAATGTTCCATGCCCTTGTCCTAACAATGCTCCAACACCCCTGTAATCACAGTGCTCCATGCCCCTTTTCATCTCAATGCTCCATGAACACTGTCATCACAATGCACCATGCCCATCACCATAATATTTCATGCTATTGTCATCACAGTGAACTCAAAATTGTCAATGACCTCTGTCATCACAAAGCAAAAAACCCTTCTGATCACAATGTTCCATAACACTTGTAATCACAATGTCCCTTGACGCTGGTCTTCAAAATTATCCATGGTCTTCTCATCACAATGCTCCATGACCTTTTCATCACAATGCTCCAGGACCCCTGTAATCACAATGCTCCATTCCCGTATTCATCAGAATGCTCCATTAAACTTGTCATCACAAGGCTCCATGCTCTTCTCATCACAATGCTCCAGGACATTGTCATCAAAATGCTCCATTCCCTTGTCATCACAATGCTTCTTGACCACTGTAATCACAAAGCTCCATGACACCTCTCATCACAATGTTCCATGCCCCTTGTCATTACAGTGATCCATGATGCTCTTCATCATAATTATCCATGGTCTTTTCATCACAATGCTCCACGGCCTTGCTATCACAATTCTCCTTGCCCTGTTCATCACAATGCTCCATGTCCCAAGTCATTACAATTCTCCACGTCCTTGTCATCACAATGCTTCTTGACACTTCTCATCACAATGTTACATGAGCTTGTCATCACAATTCTCCATGCACTTGTCATCGCAATGCTCTGTGACCACTGTCATAGCAAGCTCCATGCGCTTGTCATCACAATGCTTCACGACGTTGTCATCAAAATTCTCAATGGCCCTTGTCATCACAATGCTCCATGCCCTTGTCATCACAATGCTCCATGACCCTTGTAATCACAATGTTCCAAGCCCTTGTCATCAAAATGCTCCATTACCTTTGTCATCACAATCCTCCATGACACTTGGTATCACAATGCTCCATACCATTGTCATCACAGTGGACAATGACATATGTCATCACAATGCTCCCTGACACATGTCTTCACAATACTCCATGACCTTGTCATCACAATGTCCCATGCCCTTGTCATCACAATGCGGATTCCCACTCTCATCACAATAGTCCATAATTTTGTCAGAGCAATGCTCAGTGAACCCTGTCATCACAATGCTCCGTGACTCCAGTCATCACAATGCTTCATGACCTTTGTCATCACAGTGGTCCATGTACTCTTCAAACAAGGCTCTGTGATCTTTTACACCACAATGCTCCATAAATATTTCATCAAAATGCTCTGTGTCCCTTGACATCAAAATGCTACATGCCTTTGTCACCACAATGCTCCATGCCCTTCTCAGCACAATGCTCCATGCCCACTGTCATCACAATAGTCCATGAAACTTGTCAGACCAATGTTCCATGCCCCTGTCTTCACATTGCTCCATGCCCTTGTCATCACAATGCTCCATGACCCCTTTCATCACAATGCTCCGTGACTCCAGTCATCACAATGCTGCATGACCATTCTCATCACAATGGTCCATGCCCTCGTCACACAAGGCTCTGTGATCTACTTCACCACAATGCTCCATGAATATTTCATCACAATGCTCTGTGTCCCTTGTCATCAAAATGCTCCATGCCTTTGTCAGCACAATGCTCCATGACACTTGTCATCAAAATGCTCCATGCTCTTGTCAGCACAATGCTCCATGACCCATGTCATCACAATGTGCCATGCGCTTGTCATCACAATACTCCACATCCTTATCATTGCTATGCTCCATAACACTTGTCATCACAATGCTCCATGCACTTCTCATCAAAATGCTCTCTCACCACATATATCACAATGTTACATCACTAGTCATCACAATACTCCCTCACCCCTGTCATCACAGTGTTCCATGACCGCTGTCATCACAATGCTACATGCCCTAATCATCACAATTCTCCATGACCACTGACATCACAGTGTTCCATAACCCCTGTCACAAAATATTCCATGACCCTTTTCATCATGTTGCTCGATGACCCTGTCATCACAATGCTCCCTGTCCTTCTCATCTCAATGCACCACGCTCTTGTCGTCAAAAGGCCCCATGACCTTTGTCATCACAAAGCTCCATGACACTTGGCATCACAATGCTCCATGCCCTTGTCACCAAAATGCTCCATGCCCTTGTCATCACAATGCTCCAAGGCTCCTTTAATCACAATGCTCCATGCCCCATTTCATCAGAATGCTCCATGAGACTTGTCATCACAAAGTTCCATAGTCTTCTCATCACAATGCTCCAGGATCTTGTCATCACGATGCTCCATTCCCTTGTCATCACAATGCTCCATGACCCTAGTCATCACAATACTCCATGAACATTTTCAGCCCAATTCTCCATGAACTTCTCATCACAATGCTCCATGACCCCTGTCATCACAATGCTCTATGACTACTGTCATCACAATGCTCCATGACCCCTTACAACACAATAATCCGGGACTTTTATCATCAAAATGCTCCCTGACCCTTGTCATCACAATGATCCGTACCCTTGCCATCTTAATTCTCCATGACCACTGTAATCACAATGCTCCATGATGCTTGTCTTCACAGTGCTCCATGAAACTTGTCATCACAATGCTCCATGCCTTTGTCAGCAAAATGCTACATGACATTGTCATCACAATGCCCCATGCGCTTGTCATCAAAATCCTCCATGAAACTTTGGATCACATTGCTTCATGCCCTTGTCATCACAATGCTCCATGCTCCTTGTAATCAAAATGATCCATGACCTGTCATCACAATGCTCCAAAACCTTGTGATCACAATGTTCCATAACCTTTGACATCACAATGATCCATGATGCCTGTCATCACAATATTCCATGCCATTGTCATCACAATGCTCCATGACCATCGTCATCACAATGCTCAATAAATTTGTCATCACAATGCTCACTGACACTTGTTGGAAGAATGCTCCTTGAAACCTGTCATGAAAAGGCTCCATGCATTTTTCATCACAATGCTCCATGCTATTGTCATCACAATACTCCACAAGCTTATCATAAGAATGCTCCATGCCCTTGTCATCAAAATAATCCATGCCCACTGTCATCACAATAATCCATGAAACTTTTTAGACCAATTTTCCATGCCACTGTCATCACAATGCTCCATTCCCTTGTCATCACAAAGCTCCATGACGCATGTCATCAGAATGTTCCATGCCCCTTGTCATTACAGTGCTCCATGATGCTCGTCATCACAGTTATCCATTTTTCTCCTCATCACAGTGCTCCATGGTCTTTCGATCACAATGCTCCATTCCCTGGTCATAACAATGCTCCATGTCCCTTGTCATCACAATTCTCCACGTTCTTGTCATCACAGTGCTCCATGACACTTCTCATCACAATTTTACATGCTCTTGTCATCACAATTCTCCATGCACCTGTCATCGAAATGTCCCATGACACCTGTCATAGCAAAATCCATGGCTTTGTCATCAAAATGCTTCATACCTTGTCATCAAAATTCTAAATGCCCATTTTAATCACAATGCTCCATGACCCTTGTTATCACAATGCTACAAGCCCTTGTCATCACAATGCTCCATTACATTTGTCATCACAATCCTCCATGACACTTGGCTTCACAATGCTCCATGCCATTGTCATCACAATGCACCATGACATATGTCATCACAATGCTCCCTGACACCTGTCTTCACCATATTCCATGACATGGTCATATTAATGCTCCATGCCGCTGTCATCACAGTGCGCCATGCCCACTATCATCACAATAATCAATGAAAGTTGTCAGACCAATGCTCCATGCTCCTGTCATCACAATGCTCCATGACCTTGTCATCACAATGGTCCGTGACTCCAGTCATCACAATGCTACATGACCTTTGTCCTCACAATGGTCCATAACCTCGTCATCACAGGGCTCTGTGAACTTTGTCACCATAATGCTCCAAGAACTTTTCATCACAATGCTCTGTGACCCTTGTCATCACAATGCTCCATGCCTTTGTCAGGAGAGTGCTCCAAGACCCTTGTCATCACAATGCTCCATGGGCTTGTCAGAACAATGCTCCATGACCCATGTCAACACAATGTGCCATGCACTTGTCATCACAATGTTCCACAACTTTGTTATCACAATACTCTATAAAACTTGTCATCACAAAATTCCATGCACTTCACATCAAAATTCTCTTTCACCGCTGATATCAAAATGTTCCATCACTAGTCATTAAAATACTCCTTCACGCCTGTCATGACAATGTTCCACGTCCTTGTCATCACAAGGCTCCATGACCCTTGTCATCACAATGCTCCAAGACCCCTGTAATCACAATGCTGCATGCTCTTGTCATCACATAGCTCCATGACGCTTGTCATCAGACAGCTCCATGGCCTTAGCATCACAATGCTCCATGCCCTTTTCATCACAATGCTCCAAGACACCTGTAATCACAATGCTCCATTCCCCTTTTCATCTCAATGCTCCATGAACTCTGTCATCACAATGAACCTTGCCCATCATCATAATGCTTCATGCTATTGTCATAACAATGAAATCAAAATGCTCCATATAAACACTGTCATCACAATGCTCCAAACCCTTGTGTTCACAATGTTCCATAACACTTGTCATCACAACTCCCCATGACGCTCGTCTTCACAATTATCCATGGTCTTCTCATCACAATGCTCCATGACCTTTCTCATCACAATGCTCAATACACTTTTCATCACATTGCTCCCTGCCACTTGTCGTCAGTATGCTCCTTGAACACTCTCATGACAAGGCTCCATGCTTTTTCTTCACAATCATCCATGCCCTATTCATCACAATGCTCCAAGACCCATGTAATCACAATGCTCCATGCCACTTTTCATCAGAATGCTCCATGATACTTGTCATCACAAGGCTACATGGTCTTCTCCTCACAGTGCTCCAGGACACTGTCATCACAATGCTCCTTTCCATTGTCACCACAATGCTCCATGACCCCTGCCATCATAATACTCAATGAATATTTTCAGCCCAATGCTCCATGAAATTCTGATCACAATGCTCCATGTACCCTGTCATCACAATGTTCCATGACCACAGTCATCACAACGCTCCATGACACCAGACAACACAATTATCGTGTACCCTTGTAATCAAAATGCTCCATGACACTTGTCATCAGAATGATCCATGCCCTTGCCATCCCAATGCTTCATGACCCCTGTAATCACAGTGCTCCATGATGCATGTCATCACAGTGCTCCATGACACTTGTCATCAAAATGCTCCATGCATTTGTCAGCAAAATTCTACATTACCTTGTCATCACAATGCTCCATGCTTTGTCAGCACAATGCTCAATGACACGTTTCATCCCAATGTTCCATGCCCCTGTCAGCATAGTGCTCCGTGACCCTTGTCATCACAATGCTCCATTACCTTTGTCATCACAAACATCCTTTACACTTGGCATCACAATACTCCATGGCATTGTCATCACAATGGGCCACGACTTATGTCTTCACAATGCTACCAGACACCTGTCTTCACAATACTGCATTACCTTGTCATCACCATGCTCCATGCCCTTGTCATCACAATGCACCTTTCCCACTGTCATTGCAGTAATCCATGAAACTTGTAAGACCAATGTTCCATGCCCCTGTCATCACAATGCTCCGTGACTCCAGTCATCCCAATGCTTCATGACCTTTGTCATCACAATGGTCCATGCCCTCGTCATCACAAGGCTCTGTGACATTTGTTAACACAATGCTCCATGAACTTTTCATCATAATGGTCTGTGACCGTTGTCATCAGAATGCTCCATGCCTTTCTCAGCACAATGCTCCATGACCCTTGTCATCACAATGCTCCATGCCCTTGTCAGCACAGTGCTCCATGACCCTTGTCATCCCAATGCTCCATGCGCTTGTCATCAAAATGCTCCATTACCTTTGTCATCACAATCCTCCATGACATTTGGCATCACAATGCTCCATGGCCTTGTCATCACAATGGGCCATGACATATGTCTTCACAATGCTCCCAGACACCTGTCTTCACAATAATGCCTGAGCTTCTCATCACAATGCTCCATGCTCTTTTCATCACAATGTGCCATTCCCAGTGTCATCGAAATAATCCATGAAACTTGTAAGACCAATGTTCCATGCCCCTGTCATCACAATGCTCCATGACACACCATCACAATGCTCCGTGACTCCTGTCCTCACAATGCTTCATGACCTTTCTCATCACAATGGTCCATGCCCTCGTCATCACAAGTCTCTGTGACCTTTGTCACCACAGTGCTCCATGAACTTTTCATCACAATGCTCTGTGACCTTTGTCATCACAATGCACTATGTGTTTCTCAGCACAGTGCTCCGTGACCCTTTTGATCACAATGCTCCATGTGCTTGTCATCAAAATGCTCCATGATCTTTGTCATCACCAAGCTCCATGACCCTTGGCATCACAATGCTCCATGCACTTGTCATCAAAATGCTCCATGATCCTTGTCATCACCAAGCTCCATGACACTTGGCATCACAGTGCTCCATGCGCTTCTCATCAAAATGCTCCATGATCTTTGTCATCACCAAGCTCCATGACCCTTGGCATCAGAATGATCCATGCCATTGTCATCACAATGCTTCCTGAAGCCTCTCATCACATTGCTTCCATGTCCTTATCATCACAAAGCTCCACGATGATTTTCATCAAAATGCACGATTCCCTTCTCATCACAATGTTCCATGCCCTTGTCAATACAATTCTCCATGACCCATGTATCACAGTATTCCTTTCCCTTGTCATCATAATGCTCCATGCCCACTCTCATCACAATAATCCATGAAAAGTTTCAGACCAATGCTCCATAAACTTGTAATCAAAATGCTCCATTACCCCTGTCATGACAATGCTCCATAACCCCTGCCATCAAAATGTTCCACGGCCTTGTCATCACAAGGCTCCATAACCCTTGTCATTACAATGATCCAAGACCCCTGTAATCACAATGCTCCATGCCTTTGTCATCACACAGCTCAATGACGCATGTCATCAGAATGCTCCATGGCTTTCTCATCACAATGCTCCATACCCTTGCCATCACAATATTCCATTACCCCTGTCATAACAATGCTCCATGACCACTGTCATAATGATGTTCAACGGCCTTGTCATCACAATGCTCCATGAACCCTGTCATCACAATGCTCCGTGACTCAAGTCATCACAGTGCTTCATGAACTTTGTCATCACAGTGGTCCATGCCCTCGTCATCACAGTTCTCTGTGACCTCTGTCACCACAATGCTCCATGAACTTTTCATCACAATGCTCTCTGACCATTGTCATCACAATGCTCTATGCCTTTATCAGCACAATGCTCCATGACCCTTGTCATCACAATGCTCCATGTGCTTCTCAGCACATTGCTCCATGACCCATGTTATCAAAATGTGCCATGCGCGTGTCATCACTGTGCTCCACAACATTGTCATCACAATGCTCCATAAACCTTGTCATCAATATGCTCCAGGCACTTCTCAACAAAATGCTCTCTCACAACTTATATCACTATGTTCCATCACAAGTCATCACAATACTCCCTCTCCCGTCATCACAATGTTCCATGACCCCTGTCATCACATTGCTCCATGTACTTATCATCACAATGTTTGATGACCCCTGACATCACAATGTTCCATAACCACTGTCATCAAAATGCTCCATGACACTTTTCATCAAAATGCTCCATGACCCCTGACATCACAATATTCCATAACCCCTGTCATCAAAATCTTCCATCACCCTTTTCATCAAATTGCTCCATGACCCTGTCATCACAATGCTCCCTTCCCTTCACAACACAGTGCACCACGAACTTGTCATCAAAATGCTCCATGACATTTGTCGTCACACATCTCCATGACAATTGGCATCACAATGCTCCATGTCATTGTCATCACAATGCTCCATGAACCCTCTCATCACATTGTTCCATGCCCTTGTCATCACAAAGCTCCATGACGCTTGCCATCACAATGCACGATGCCCTTCTCATCACAATGCTCCATGTTCTTGTCATTATAATCCCCCGTGACCCATGTATCACAGTTTTCTGTGCCCTTGTCATCAAAATGCTCAATGCCCACTCTCATCACAATAATCCATGAAACTTTTCAGACCAATGCTCCATGCCCTAGTCATCACAGTGCTCCATTACACCTGTCATAACAATGCTCCAAGACCCCTGCTATCACAATGATCCACGGCCTTTTAATCACAAGGCTCCATGACCCTTGTCATCACAATGCTCCAAGACCCCTGTAATCACAATGCTCCATGCAATTGTCATCACAAAGCTCCTTGACGCATGTCATCAGAATGCTCCATGGCCTTCTCATCACAATGCTCCATGCACTTGTCATCACAATGCTCCAAGACCACTGTATTCACAATGCTCCATGCGCTTGTCATCAAAAAGCTCCATGACACATGTCATAAGAATGCTCCATGGCCTTCTCATCACAATGCTCCATGCCCTTGTCATCACAATGCTCCAATACCCCTGTATTCACAATGCTCCATGCCCTTGTCATCAAAAAGCTCTATGACGCATGTCATCAGAATGCTCCTTGGCCTTCTCATCACAATGCTCCATGCCCTTGTCATCACAATGTTCCAAGATCCCTGTAAACACAATGCTCCATGCCTCTTTTCATCAGTGTGGTCCATGAGACTTGTCATCACAAGGCTCCATGGTCTTCTTAACACAATGCTCCAGGACTTTGTCATCACAATTCTTCACCTCCTTCTCATCAAGATTCTAAAGGGCCCATGTGATCATAATGTTCCAAGCCCTAATCATCACAATGCCCCATTATCTTTGTCATCACATTCCTCCATGACACTTGGCATCACAATGCCCCACGCCATTGTCATCGCAATGGAACATGACATATGTCATCACAATGCTCCCTGACACCTGTCTTCACAATACTACATGACATTTTCATCACAATGCTCCATGCCCTTGTCACCACAATCCGCCATGCCGAATGTCATCACAATAATCCATGAAACTTGTCAGACCAATGCTCCATGCGCTTGTCATCACAATGCTCCATGCCCTTGTCATCACAATTCTCCATGACCCCGCACATCATAATTCTCCATGAATCCAGTCATCACAATGCTTTATGACCTTTGTCATCACTATGGTCCATTCCCACATCATCACAGTTCTCTGTAACACGTTTCATCACAATGCTCCATGCCTTTGTCAGCATAATGCTCCATGACCCTTGTCATCACAATGATCCATGCGCTTGTCAGCACAATGCTCCACAACCTTATCATCACAATGCTCCATAAACCTTGTCATCACAATGCTCCTTGCACTTCTCATCTAAATGCTCTCTCACCACTGATATCACAATGTTCCATTACTACTCATCACAATACTCCCTCACCCCTTTCATCACAATGTTCCATGACCCCTATCATCAAAATGCTACATGCCCTTATCATCATAATGCTCCATGACCACTGACAACACAATGTTCCATAACCCTGTCATGAAAATGTTCCCTGACGATTTTCATCAAATTGCTCCATGACCCTGTCATCACAATGCTCCATGCCCTTCTCATCACAATGCACAACGCTCTTGTCATCAAAATGCTCCATGAACTTTGTCATCACAAACTCCATGACCATTGGCATCACAATGCTCCATGCCATTGTCATCACAATGCTCCATGAAACCTATCATCACATTTTTCCTTGCTCTTGTCATCACAAAGCTCCATGATGCTTGTCATCACAATGCTCGATGCCTTTCTCATCACAATGATCCATGCCCTTGTCATTACAATCCTCCATGACCCATGTATCACCGTCGTTCTGTGCCCTTGTCATCACAATGCTCCATGCCCACTCTCATCACAATAATCCATGAAATATTTCAAACCAATACTCCATGCCCTTGTCATAACAATGCTCCATTACCCCTGTCATAACAATGCTCCATGACCCCTGCCATCACAATGTTCCAAGGTGCTGACATCACAAGGCTCCAGTACCCTTGTCATAACAATGCTCTAAGACCCCTGTAATCACAATGCTCCATGCCCATTTTCATCAGAATGCTCCATGAAACTTGTCATCACAATTCTCCATGGTCTTCTCATCACAATGTTCCAGGACATTGTCATCCCAATGCTCCATTCCGTTGTCATCACAATGCTCCATGAGCCCTGCCATCACAATACTCAAGGAATATTGTCAGCTCAGTGCTCCATGAAATTCTGATCACAATGCTCCATGACCCCTGTCATTACAATGCTCCATGACCACTGTCATCACAACGCTCCATGACACCAAACAACACAATGATCTGGGAATCTTCTCATCGAAATGCTCCATGACCCTTGTCATCACAACGATCCATGCCCTTGCCATCCCAATGCTCCATGACCCCTGTAATCACAATGCTCCATGACGCTTGTCATCACAATGCTCCATGACACTTGTCATCAAAATGCTCCATACATTTGTCAGCAAAATGCTACATGACCTTGTCATCACAATGCTCCATGCGCTTGTCATCACAATACTCCATTCCCATTGTCATCAAAATCCTCCATGAACCTTGGGTTCACATTGCTTCATGCCCTTGTCATCACAATGATCCATTCTCCTTGAAATGAAAATGATACATGACTTCTGTCATCACAATGCTCCAAAGCCTTGTGATCACAATGTTCATAACACTTGACATCATAATGCTCCATGATGCCTGTCATCACAATGCTCCATGAAATTTGTCATCACAATGCTCAATACACTTGTCATCACAATGCTCCCTGAGACTTGTGATCAGAATGCTCCTTGAACACTGTCATAAAAAGGCTCCATGCCATTTTCATCACAATGCTCCATGCCCTTTTCATCAAAATGCTCCATGCCATTGTCATCACATTACTCCACAAGCTTGTCATCAGAATGGTCCATGACACTTGTCATCACAATGATCCATGACACCTGTCATCACAATGCTCCATGCCCCTTGTCATTACAGTGCTCCATGACGATCCTCATCACAATTATCCATGGTCTTCTCATGACAATGCTCCACGGTCTTGTCATCCAAATGCTCCATGCCCTGGTCATGACAATTCTACATGTCCTTTTCATCACAATGCTCCATGACACTTCTCATCAAAATGTTACATGCTCTTGTCAATACAATTTTCCATGCACTTTTCATCGCAATGCTCCATGACCCCTGTCATAGAAAGCTCCATGCGTTTGTCATCACAATGCTTCACCACCTTGTCATCAAAATTCTCAAAGTCCCTTGTCATCACAATGCTCCATGTTGTTGTCATCACAATGCTTCATGGCCTGGTCATCACGAAGCTCCAAGCCCTTGTCATCACAGTGCTCCCTTACCTTTGTCATCACAATCCTCCATGACTCTTGGCATTCCAATGCCCCATGCCATTCTCATCACAATGGACAATGACATATTTCATCCCAATACTCCCTGAGACCCGTCTTCACAATACTGTATGACCTTGTCATCACAATGCTCCATGCCCTTGTCATCTCAATGTTCCATGCCCACTGTCATCACAATAATCCATGAAACTTCTCAGACCAATGTTCCATGCCCCTGTCATCATATTGCTCCATGCCCTTGTCATCACAATGCTCCCTGAACACTGTCATCACAGTGCTCCATGACTCCACTCATCACAATGATTCATGACCTTTCTCTTCACAATGGTCCATGCCCTCGTCACACACGGCTGTGTGATCTTTGTCCCCACAATGCTCCATGAAATTTTCATCACAATGCTCGTTGTCCGATGTCATCACAATGCTCTATGCCTTTGTCAGCACAATGCTCCATAACACCTGTCACAAAATGTTTCATGACCCATTTCATCACAATGCTTCATGACCCCTGACATCACAATGTTCCATAAACCCTGTCATCAAAATATTCCATGACCCTTTTATTCAAATTGCTCCATGAACCTGTTATCACATTGCTCCCTGCCCTTCTCATCACAATGCACCACGCCCTTGTCATCACAATGCTCCAAGACCTCTGTAATCACAATTCTCCATACCACTTTTCATCTCAGTGCTCCATGAACACTGTCATCACAATGCACCATGCCCAACACCATAATATTTCATGCTATTGTCATCACAATGAAATCAAAATGCTCCATGTCCTCCGTCATCACAATGCTCCAAGCCCTTCTGATCACAATGTTCCATAACACTTGTCATCACATGCCCCATGATGCTCGTCATCACAATTATGCAAGGTCTTCTCATCACAATGCTCCATGACCTTTGTCACCACAATGCTCAATACACTTGGCATCACAATGCTCGCTGATACTTGTCATCTGTATGCTCCTTGAACAGTGTTATGACAAGGCTCCATGCCTTTTTCATCACAATGATCCATTCCCTTTTCATCACTATGCTCCAAGACCCCTGTTATCACAATGTTCAATAACTCCAGTCATCGCAATGCTTCATGACACTTGTCATCACAGTGGTCCATGACCTCGTCACACAAAGCTCTGTGACCATTGTCACCACAATGCTCCATGAAATTTTTATCAAAATGCTCTGTGACCCTTGTCATCACAAAGCTCCATGCCTTTGTCAGCACAATGCTCCATGACCCTTGTCATCACAATGCTCGATGCGCCTGTCAGCACAATGCTCCATAACCCATGTCATCACAATGCACCATGCACTTGTCATCACAATGCTCGACATCCTTGTCATCAAAATTCTCCATAAACATTGTCATCACCATGATCCATGCACTTCTCCTCAAAATGCCATCTCACCACTGATATCACAATGTTGCATCACTAGTCATCACAATACACCTTCACCCCTGTCATCACAATATTCCATGACCCCTGTAATCACAATTCTCCATGCCCTTGTCATCACAAATCTCGATGACTCATGTCATCAGAATGCTCCATGGCCTTCTCATCACAATGCTCCATGCCTTTGTCATCACAATGCTCCAACACCCCTGTAATCACAATGCTCCATGCCCCTTTTCATCTCAATGCTCCATGAACCCTGTCATCACAATGCACCGTGCCCATCACCATAATATTTCATGCTATTGTCATCACAATGAAATCAAAATGCTCAATGACCTCTGTCATCACAATGCACCAAACCCTTCTGATCACAATGTTCCTTAACACTTGTCATCACAATGCCCCATGACGCTGTTCATCACAATTATCCATGGGCTTCTCATCACATTGCTCCATTATCTTTGGCATCACAATGCTCAATACACTTATCATCACAATGCTCCCCGACAGTTGTCATCAGTATGCTCCTTGAACCCTGTCATGACAAGGCTCCATGACTTTTTCATCACAATGATCCATTCCCCTTTTCATCACAATGCTCAAAGTCCCCTGTAATCACAATGCTCCATGTCCTTGTCATCACAAAGCTCCATGACGCATGTCATCAGAATGCTCCATTGCCTTCTCATCACAATGCTCCATGCCCTTTTCATCACATTGCTACAAAACCCCTGTAATCTCAACGCTCCATGCATATTTTCATCAGAATGCTCCATGCACTTGTCATCACAATGCTCCATGACCCTTGTCATCGCAATGTTCCAAGCCCTTTTCAACAAAATGCTCCATTACCTTTGTCATCACAATCCTCCATGACACTTGGTATCACAATGCTCCATGCCATTGTCATCACAATGGACAATGACATATGTCATCACAATGATCCCTGACACCTGTCCTCACAATACTCCATGACCTTGTCATCACAATGTTCCATGCCCTTGTCATCACAATGCGCCATGCCCACTGTCATCACAATAATCCATGAAACATATCAGACCAATGTTCCATGCCCCTGTCATCACAATGCTCCATGCCCTTGTCATCACAATGCTCCATGACCCCTGGCATCACAATGCTCCATGACTACAGTCATCACAATGCTTCATGGCCTTTGTCCTCACAATGGTCCATGCCCTCGTCACACAAGGCTCTGTGACCTTTGTCACCACAATGCTCCATGCCCTTGTCATCTCAATGCTCCATGCCCACTGTCATCACAATAATCCATGAAAATTGTCAGACCAATGTTCCATGCCCCTGTCATCATATTGCTCCATGCCCTTGTCATCACAATGCTCCATGAGCCCTGTCGTCACAGTGCTCCGTGACTCCAGTCATCACAATGATTCATGACATTTCTCATCACAATGGTCCATGCCCTCGTCACACAAGGCACTGTGATCGTTGTCACCACAATGCTCCATGAAATTTTCATCACAATGCTCTGTGTCCCTTGTCATCACAATGCTCCATGCCTTTGTCAGCACAATGCGCCAGGACACTTGTCATCAAAATGCTCCATGCGCTTGTCAGCACAATGCTCCATGACACATGTCATCACAATGTGCCATGCTCTTTTCATCACAATGCTTCACATCCTTTTCATCGCTATGCTCCATAAAACTTGTCATCACAATGCTCCATGCACTTCTCATTAAAATGCTCTCTCAACACATATATCACAATGTTCCATCACTGGTCATCACAATACTCCCTCACATCTATCATCACAATGTTCCATGACCACTGTCATCACAGTGCTACATGCCCTTATCATCACAATGCTCCATGACCCCTGACATCACAATGTTCCATAACCCCTGTCACAAAATGCTCCATGACCCATTTCATCACAATGCTTCATGACAACTGACATCACAATGTTCCATAACCCCTGTCATCAAAATATTCCATGACACTTTTATTCAAATTGCTCCATGACCCTGTCATCACAATGCTCCCTGCCCTTCTCATCTCAATGCACCACACCCTTGTCTTCAAAATGCCCCATGACATTTGTCATCACAAAGCTCCATGACCCTTGTCATCACAATGCTCCATGCCATTGTCATCACAATGCTCAATGAAATCTGTCATCACATTGCTCCATGCCCTTGTCATCACAATGCTCCAAGACATCTGTAATCACAATTCTCCATGCCACTTTTCATCTCAATTCTCCATAAACACTGTCATCACAATGCACCATGCCCATCATCATAATGATTCATGCTATTGTCATCACAATTAAATAAAAATGCTCCATGTCCTCTGTCATCACAATGCTCCAAACCATTCTGATCACAATGTTCCATAACACTTGTCATCATATGCCCCATGACGCTCGTCATCACAATTATGCTAGGTCTTCTCATCACAATGCTCCATGACCTTTGTTACCACAATGCTCAATACACTTGGGATCACAATGCTCGCTGACACTTGTCATCAGTATGCTCCTTTAACACTGTAATGACAAGGCTCCATGCCTTTTTCATCACAATGATCCATTCCCTTTTCATCACAATGATCCAAGACCCCTGTTATCACAGTGCTCCGTGACTCCAGTCATCGCAATGCTTCATGAAATTTGTCATCACAATGGTCCATGACCTCGTCACACAAAGATCTGTGACCTTTGTCACCACAATGCTCCATGAAATTTTTATCACAATGCTCTGTGACCATTGTCATCACAAAGCTCCAGGCCTTTTTCAGCAAAATGCTCCATGACCCTTGTCATCACAATTGTGGATGCGCGTGTCAGCACAATGCTCCATAACCCATGTCATCACAATGCACCATGCACTTGTCATCACAGTGCTCCACATCCTTGTCATCAAAATGCTCCATAAACCTTGTCATCACAATGCTCCATGCACTTCTCCTAAAAATGCCTTCTCACCACTGATATCACAATGTTCCATCACTAGTCATCACAATACTCCTTCACCACTGATATCACAATATTCCATCACTAGTCATCACAATACTCCCTCACCCCTGTCATCACAATATTCCATGACCCCTCTAACCACAATTCTCCATGCCCTTGTCATCACAAAGCTCCATGACGCATGTCATCAGAATGCTCCATGGCCTTCTCATCACAATGCTCCATGCCCTTGTCATCACAATGTGCCATGCCCACTGTCATCACAATAATCCATGAAACATGTCAGACCAATGTTCCATGCTCCTGTCATAACAATACTCCATGCCCTTGTCATCACAATGCTCCATGACCCCTGTCATCACAATGCTCCGTGACTCCAGTCATCACAATGCTTCATGACCTTTGTCCTCACAATGGTCCATGACCTCCTCACACACGGCTCTGTGACCTTTGTCACCACAATGCTCCATGCCCTTGTCATCTCAGTGCTCCATGCCCAATGTCATCACAAAAATCTATGAAACTTCTCAGACCAATGTTCCATGCCCCTGTCATCAAATTGCTCCATGCCCTTGTCATCACAATGCTCCATGACCACTGTCATCACAATGCTCCGTGACTCCTGTCATCACAAAGATTCATGACCTTTGTCCTCACAATGGTCCATGCCCTCGTCACACAAGGCTCTGTGATCTTTGTCACCACAATGCTCCATGAAATTTTCATCACAATGCTTTGTGTCCCTTGTCATCCCAATGCTCCATGCGCTTGTCAGCACAATGCTCCATGACACATGTCATCACAATGTGCCATGCTCTTTTCATCACAATGCTCCACATCCTTTTAATCGCTGTTCTCCATAAAACTTGTCATCACAATGCTCCATGCACTTCTCATCAAAATGCTCTCTCAACACATATATCACAATGTTCCATCACTAGTCATCACAATACTCGCTCACCCCTGTCATCACAATATTCCATGACCACTGTCATCACAGTGCTACATGCCCTTATCATCACAATGCTCCATGACCCCTGACATCACAATGCTCCATAACCCCCGTCACAAAATGCTCCATGACCCATTTCATCACAATGCTTCATGACCCTTGACATCACAAAGTTCCATAACCACTGTCATCAAAATATTCCATGACACATTTATTCAAATTGCTCCATGACCCTGTCATCACTATGCTCCCCGTCCTTCTCATCACAATGCACCATGCCCTTGTCTTCAAAATGCCCCTTGACATTTGTCATCTAAAAGCTCCATAACCCATGGCATCACAGTGTTCCATGCCATTGTCATCACAATGCTCAATGAAATCTCTCATCACATTGCTCCATGCCCCTGTCATCACAATGCTACATGCCCTTGTCATCACAATGCTCCATGACCCCTGTCATCACAATGCTCCGTGACTCCAGTCATCACAATGCTTCATGACCTTTGTCCTAACAATGGTCCATGCCCTCGTCACACAAGGCTCTGTGACCTTTGTCACCGCAATGCTCCATGCCCTTGTCATCACAAAGCTCCATGATGCATGTCATCAGAATGCTCCATTGCCTTCTCATCACAATGCTCCATGCCCTTGTCATCACATTGCTTCAGAACCCCTGTAATCTCAAGGCTCCATGCACCTTTTCATCAGAATGCTCCATGCCCTTGTCATCACAATGCTCCATGTCCCTTGTCATCACAATGTTCCAAGCCCTTGTCATCAAAATGCTCCATTACCTTTGTCATCACAATCCTCCATGACACTTGGTATCACAATGCACCATGCCATTGCCATCACAATGGACAATGACCTATGTCATCACAATGCTCCCTGACACCTGTCTTCACAATACTCCATGACCTTGTCATCACAATATTCCATGCCCTTATCATCACAATGTGCCATGCCCACTGTCATCACAATAATCCATGAAACAGGTCAGACCAATGTTCCATGCCCCTGTCATCACAATGCTCCATGGCCTTGTCATCACAATGCTCCATGATCCCTGTCATTTCAATACTCCATGAATATTTTCAGCCCAATGCTCCATGACCTTCTTATCACCATGCTCCATGACCACAGTCATCACAGCGCTCCTTGACCCCTGACAACACAATGATCTTGGAATCTTGTCATCAAAATGCTCCATGACCCTTGTCATCACAATGCTCCATGAAGCCTCTCATCACATTACTCCATGCCCTTGTCATTACAATCCTACATGACCCATGTATCACAGTGTTCCGTGCCCTTGTCATCACAATGCTCCTTCCCCACTCTCATCACAAAAATCCATGAAACTTTTCAGACCAATGCTCGATGCCCTTGTCATCACAATGCTCCATTTTCCATGTCATAACCATGCTCCATGACGCCTGCCATCACAGTGTGCTACGGCCTTTTCATCACAAGGATCCAGTTCCCCTGTAATCACAATGCTCCATGCCCCTTTTCATCAGAAGGCTCCATGAGAATTGTCATCACAAGGCTCCATGGTCCTCTTATCACAATGCTCCAGGACATTGTCATCACAATGGTACTTGCCCACGTCATCAAAAGGCTCTGTGAAATATGTCACCACATTGCTCCATGAAATTTTCATCACAATGCTCCGTGACTCCAGTCATCACAATGCTTCATGACCTTTGTCCTCACAATGGTCCATGCCCTCGTCACACAAGGCTCTGTGACATTTGTCACCACAATGCTCCATGTCCTTGTCATCTCAATGCTCCATGCCCACTGTCATCACAATAATCCATGAAACTTGTCAGACCAATGTTCCATGCCCCTGTCATCACATTGCTCCATGCCCTTGTCATCACAATGCTCCATGACCCCTGTCATCACAATGCTCCGTGACTCCAGTCATCACAATGATTCATGACCTTTCTCATCACAATGGTCCATGCCCTCGTCAAACAAGGCTCTGTGATCTTTGTCACCACAATGCTCCATGAAATTTTCATCACAATGCTCTGTGTCCCTTGTCATCACAATGCTCCATGCCTTTGTCAGCACAATTCTCCATGACAATATTCATCACAATGCTCCATGCGCTTGTCCGCACAATGCCCCATGACCTGTGTCATCACAATGTGCCATGCACTTGTCATCACAATGCTCCACAACCTTGTCATCACAGTGCTCCATAAACATTGTCATCACAATGCTCCATGCACTTCACATCAAAATCCTCTCCCACCACTGATATCATAAAGTTCCATCACTAGTCATCACAATACTCCCTCACCCCTGTCATCACAATGTTCCAGGACCCCTGTAATCAAAATGCTCCATGACCCTTTTCATCATAATCCACCATGACCCCTGACATCACAATGTTCCATAATCCCTGTCATAAAAATGTCCCATGACAAATTTCATCAAATTGCTCCATGACCCTTTCATCACAATGATCCCTGCCCTTCTCATACACAGTTCACCACGCGCTTGTCATCAAAATGCTCCATGACCTCTGTCATCACAAAGCTACATGACCCTTGGCATCACAATGCTCCATTCCCTTGTCATCACAAAGCTCCATGACGCATGTCATCAGAATGCTCCATGGCCTTCTCATTCATGATGCTCCATGCCCTTGTCATCACAATTCTCCTAGACCTCTGTAATCACAATGCTCAATGCCCATTTTCATCTCAATGCTCCATGAACCGTGTCATCACAATGCACCATGCCCATCATCATAATGCTTCATGCTATTGTCATCAAAATGAAATCAAAATGCTCCATGACCTCTGTCATCACAATGCTCCAAACCCTTGTGATCACAATGTTCCATAACACTTGTCTTAACAACGCCCCATGATGCTCATCATCACAATTATCCATGGCCTTCTATTAACAATACTCCATGACATTTGTCATCACAATGCTCAATACACTTGTCATCACAATGCTCGCTGACACTTGTCATCAGCATGCTCCTTGAACCCTGTCATGACAAGGCTCCATGAATTTTGCATCACAATGATCCATGTCCTTTTCATCACAAAGCTCTGTGACCCTTGTCATCACAATGCACCATGCCTTTGTCAGCACAGTGATCCATGACACTTGTCATCACAATGCTCCATGTGCTTTTCAGCACAATGCTCCTTGACCCATGTCATCACAATGCACCATGCGCTTGTCATCACAATGCTCCACATCCTTGTCATCACAATTCTCCATAAACCTTGTCATCACAATGCTCCATGCACTTCTCATCAAAATGCTCTTTTACCACTGATATCACAATGTTCCATCGCTAGTCTTCACAATACTCCCTCACCCCTGTCGTCACAATGTTCCATGACCCCTATCATCACTATGCTACATGCACTTATCATCAAAATGCTCCATGACCAATGACATCACAATGCTCCATAATCCCTGTCATCAAAATGCTCCATTAACATTTTCAGCACAATGCTCCATGACCCCTGACATCACAATTTTCCATATCTACTCTCATCAAAATATTCCATGACATTTTCACCAAATTGCTCCATTACCCTGTTAGCACAATGCTCCCTGCCATTCTCATCACAACGCACCACGGCCTTGTCTTCAAAATGCTCCATGACCTTTGTCATCACAATACTCCATGACACTTGGCCTCACAATGCTCCATGCCATTGTCATCACAATGCTCCATGAAGCCTCTCATCACATTGCTCCATGCCCTTGTCACCACAATGCTCCATGACACCTGTCATTACAATGCCTGATGCCCTTCTCATCACAATGCTCCAGGCCCTGTCATTACAATCCTCCATGACCCATGTATCATAGAGTTCTGTGCCCTTGTCATCACAATGTTCTATGCCCACTATCATCACAATAATCGATCAAACATTTCAGACCAATTCTCCATGCCCTTGTCATCACAATGCTCCATTTCCCCTGTCATAACAATGCTCCATGACACCTGCCTTCACAAGTTTCCACGGCCTTGTCATCACAAGACTCCATGACACTTGTCATCACAATGCTCCAAACTCTGTAATCACAATTCTGCATACATTTGTCATCACAAAGCTCCATGAGGCATGTCATCAGAATGCTCCATGGCCTTCTCAGTCAAGATGCTCCATGCCCTTGTCATCACAATGGTCCAAGACACCTGTAATCACAATGCTCCATGGCCCTTTTCATCTCAATGCTCCATGAACCGTGTCATCACAATGCACCATGCCCATCATCATAATGCTTCATGCTATTGTCATCAAAATGAAATCAATATGCTCCATGAACTCTGTCATCACAATGCTCAAAACACTTGTAATCACAATGATCCATAACACTTGTCATCACAACGCCCAATGATGCTCATCATCACAGTTATCCTTGGGCTTCTATTCACAGTACTCCATTACCTTTGTCATCACAATGCTCAATACACTTGTCATCACAGTGCTCCCAGACACTTTTCGTCAGTATGCTCCTTGAACCCTGTCATGTCAAGGCTCCATGCATTTTTCAACACAATGATCCATGCCCTTTTCCTCACCATGCTCCAAGACCCCTGGAATCACAACGCTCCATGCCATTGTCATCACAAAGCTTCATGACACATGTCTTCAGAATGCTCCATGGCCTTCTCATCACCATGCCCCATGCCCATTTAATCACAATGCTCCATTCACATGTCATCAAAATACCCCATGACCCCTATCATCACAATACTCCATGAACATTTTCAGCCCAATGCTCCATGACCTTCTCATCACAATGCCCCATGAACCCTGTCATCACAATGCTCCATAAACCCTCTCATCACAATGAACCGTGACTCCAGTCATCACAATGCTTCATGACCTTGGTCATCTCAATGGTCCATGCCATTGACACACAAGGCTCTGTGACCTTTGTCACCACAATGCTCCATGAACTTTTCATCACAATACTCTGTGACCCTTGTCATAAAAATGCACCATGCCTTTGTCAGCACAGTTCTCCATGACCCATGTCATCACAATGTGCCATGCGTTTGTCATCACAAATCTCCATGAGGCTTGTCATCGCAACGCTCGATGCACTTCTCATCACAATGTTCCATGACCTTGTCATTACAATCCTTCATGATCTATGTATCACAGTGTTCCGTTCCCTTTTCATTAAAATGCTCCATGCCCTTGTCATCACAATGCTCCATGACCCTTGTCATCACGGTGCTCCAAACCCTTGTCATCAAAATGCTCCATTACCTTTGTCATCACAATCCTCCATGACACTTGGCATCACTATGCTCCATGCCATTGTCATCACAATGGACCATGACATATGTCATCACTATGCTCCCTGACACCTGTCTTCACAATACTCCATGACCTTGTCATCACAATGCTCCATGCCCTTGTCATCACAATGAGCCATGCCCACTGTCATCACAATAATCCATGAAACTTTTCAGACCAATTTTCCATGGCCCTGTCATCACAGTGCTCTATGCCCTTCTCATCACACTGCTCCATGAAACCTGTCATCACAATGCTCCGTGACTCCAGTCATCACAATGCTTTATGACCTTTGGCATCACAATGTTCCATGCCCACGTCACACAAGGCTCTGTGACCTTTGTCACCACAATGCTCCATGCTCTTGTCATCACAAAGTGCCATGCCCACTGTCATCACAATAATCCATGAAACTTGTCCGAACAATGTTCCATGCCCCTGTCATCACAGTGCTCCATGCCCTTGTCATCACAATGCTCCAAGACCCTTGTCATCACGATGCTCTAAACCGCTGTCATCAAAATGCTCCATTACGTTTTTCATCACAATCCTCCATGACACTTGGCATCACAATGCTCCATGCAATTGTCATCGCAATGGACCATGACATATTTCATCAAAATGCTCCCTGACACCTGTCTTCACAATACTCCCTGACCTTGTCATCACAATGCTCCATGCCCTAATCATCACAATGCGTCATGCCCACTCTCATCACAATAATCCATGAAACTTGTCAGACCAAAGTTCCATGCCCCTGTCATCACAATGCTCCATGCCTTTGTCATCACAATGCTCCATAACCACTGACATAACAATTCTCCATGATCCCTGCCATCACAATGTTCCACGGCCTTGTCATCCAAGGCTCCATGACCCTTGTCATAACAATGCTCCAAGACCCCTGTAATGACAATGCTCCATGCCCTTGTCATCACAAAGATCCATGATGCATGTCATCAGAATTCTCCATGGCCTTCTCATCACAATGCTCCATGCTATTGTCATCACAATGCTCCAAGACCCCTGTAATCACAATGCTCCATGCCCCTTTTTATCTCAATGCCCCATGAACCCTGTCATCACAATGCACCATGAACATCATCATAATGCTTCATGCTATTGTCATCCCAAAGAAATCAAAACGCTACATGACATCTGTCATCACAATGCTAAAAACCCTTGTGATCACAATGTTCCATAGAACTTGTCATCACAATGCCCCATGACGCTCATCATCACAATTATGAATGGTTTAATCATCACAATGCTCCATGACCTTTGTCACCACAATCCTCAATACACTTATCACCACAATGCTCCCTGACATTTGTCATCAGTATGCTCCATGAACACTGTCATGAAAAGGCTCCATGCCTTTTTCATCACAATGATCCTTTCCCTTTTCATCACAATGCTGCAAGACCCCTGTAATCACAATGCTCCCTGCCCTTGTCATCACAAAGCTCCATGACACATGTCATCTGAATGCTCCATGGCATTCTCATCACAATGCTCCATGCCCTTGGCATCACAATGCTCCAAGTACACTGTCATCACAATGCTCCGTGACTACAGACATCACAGTGCTTCATGACATTTGTCATCACAATGTTCCATGACCTCGTCACACAAGGCTTTGTGACCTTTATCACCACAATGCTCCATGAACTATTCATCACAGTGCTCTGTGAACCTTGTCATCACAAACCTCCATGCCATTGTCAGCACAATGCTCCATGACCGTTGTCAGCACAATGCTCGATGCGCGTGTAAGCACAATGCTCCATAACCCATGTCATCACAATGCTCCCTGCACTTCTCATCACAATGCACCGTGCACTTGTTATCAAAATGCTCCATGACTTTGTCATCACAAAGTTCCATGACACTTGGAATCACAATGCTCCATTCCATTGTCATCACAATGCTCCATGAACACTCTCATCACATTGCTCCATGCACTTGTCATCACAAATCTCCATGAGGCTTGTCATCACAACGCTCGATGCCCTTCTCATCACAATGCTACATGTCCTTGTCATTACAATTCTGCATGATCTATGTATCACCGTGTTCCGTGCCCTTGTCATAACTATGCTCCATGACCCCTGCCATCACAGAGTTCCACGGCCTTGTCATCACAAGCCTCCATGAACCTTGTCATCACAATGCTCCAAGACACCTGTAATCACAATGCTCCATGCATTTGTCATCACAAAGCTCCATGACGCATGTCATCAGAATGCGCCTTCGCCTTCTCATCACAATGCTCCATGACCTGGTCATCGCAATGCTCCAAGACCCCTGTAATCACAATGCTCCATGCCCCTTTCCATCTCAATGATCCATGAACCCTGTCATCAAAATGCACCATGCCCATCACCATAATATTTCATGCTATTGTCATCACAATGAAATCAAAATGCTCAATGACCTCTGTCATCACAATGCTCCAAACCCTTCTGATCACAATGTTCCATAACTCTTGTCATCACAATGCCCCATGAGGCTGGTCATCACAATTATCAATGGTCTTCTTATCACAATGCTCCTTGATCTTTGTTATCACAATACTCAATAGACTTACCACAATGCTCCCTGACACTTCTCATCAGTATGCTCCTTGAACCCTGTCATGACAAGGCTCCATGCAATTTTCATCACAATGCTCCAAGACTCCTGTAATCACAATGCTCCATGTCCTTGTCATCACAAAGCTCCATGACGCATGTCATCAGAATGCTCCATGGCCTTCGCATCACAATGCTCCATGCCCTTGTCATCACGATGCTACAAAACCCCTGTAATCACAATGCTCCATGCACCTTTTCATCAGAATGCTCCATGACACTTGTCATCACAAGGCTCCATGGTCCTCTCATCACAATGCTCCAGGACCTTGTCATCACAGTGCTCCATTCCCTTGTCATCACAATGCTCCATGACCCCTGTCATCACAATACTACATGTACATTTTCAGCCCAATGCTCAATGACCGTCTCATTACAATGCTCCATGACCCATGTCTTCACAATGCTCCATGACCACAGTCATCAAAATGCTCCATGACCCGTCATCACAATGGTCCATGCGCTCGTCATCAAAAGGCTCAGTGACATTTGTCACCACAATTCTCCATGAAATTTTCATCACGGTGTTCTCTTACTCATGTCATAACTATGATAAATGCCTTTGTCAGCACAATTCTCCATGATGCTCCTCATCACAATTGTCCATGGTCTTCTCATCACAATGCTCCATGACCTTTGTCATCACAATGCTCAATACACTTGTCATTACAATGCTCCCTGACACTTGTCGTCAGTATGCTCCATGAACCCTGTCATGACAAGGCTCCATGCCATTTGCATCACAATCACCCATGACATTTTCATCACAATGCCTCAAGACCCATGTAATCACAATGCTCCACACCCCTTTTCATCAGAATGCTCCATGACACTTGTCATCACAAGGCTCCATGGTCTTCTCCTCACAGTGCTCCAGGACCTTGTCATCACAATGCTCCATTCCAATGTCATCGCAATGCTCCATGACCACTGCCATCACAATTGTCAGCCCAGTGCTCCATGAACTTCTCATCACAGTGCTCCATGACCCCTGTCATCACAATGCTCCATGCCCCTTGTCATTACAGTGCTGCATGACGCTCGACATCACAATTATCCATGGTCTTCTCATCACAGTGCTCCACGGTCTTGCCATCACAATGCTCAATGACACTTCTCCTCACAATGCTCCAGGACCTTGTCATCACAATGCTCCATGACCACTGTCATCACAGTGCTCCATGACACCGGACAACACAATGATCCAGGACTCTTGTCATCAAAATGCTCCATGACACTTGAAATCACAATGATCAATGCCCTTGCCATCCCAATGCTCCGTGACCGCTGTAATCACAATGCTCCATGACGCTTGTCATCACAGTGTTCCATGACCCTTGTCATCAAAACCCTCCATGAATCTTGGGTTCACAGTGCTTCATGCTCTTGTCATCACAATGCTCCATGCACCTTGAAATGAAAATGATACATGACTTCTGTCATCACAATGCTCAAAACCCTTGTGATCACAATGTTCCATAACATTTGTCATCACAACGCTCCATGATGCCTGTCATCACAATGTTCCATGACCTTTGTCATTACAATGCTCAATACACTTGTCATCACAATGCTCCCTGACACTTGTCGTCAGAATGCTCCTTGAACCCTGTCATGAAAAGGATCCAAACATTTTTCATCACAATGCTCCATGCCCTTTTCCTCACAATGCTCCATGCCATTGTCATCACATTACTCCACAAGCTTGTCATCAGAATGGTCCATTACACTTGTCATCACAATGATCCAAGACACGTGTCATCACAATGCTCTATGCCCCTTGTCATTACAGTGCTCCATGACGCTCATCATCACAATTATCCATGGTCTTCTCATCACAGTGCTCCACGGTCTTTCCATCACAATGCTCCATGAACTGGTCATCAAAATTCTACATGTCCTTACCATCAAAATGCTCCATGACACTTCTCATCACAATGTTACATGCTCTTGTCATCACAATTCTCCATGCACTTGTCATCGCAATGCTCTATGACCCCTATCACCGCAAGCTCCATGCCCTTGTCATCACAATGCTCCATGCACCTTGAAATGAAAATGATCCATGACTTCTGTCATCACAATGCTCAAAACCCTTGTGATCACAATGTTCCATAACATTTGTCATCACAATGCTCCATGATGCATGTCATCACAATGCTCCATGACCTTTGTCATCACAATGCTCAATACACTTGTCATCACAATGTTCCCTGACACTTGTTGTCAGAATGCTCCTTGAACCCTGTCATGAAAAGGCTCCAAGCATTTTTCATCACAGTGCTCCATGCCCTTTTCCTCACAATGCTCCTTGCCATTGTCATCACATTACTACACAAGCTTGTCATCAGAATGGTCCATGACCCTTGTCATCACAATGAGCCATGACACCTGTCATCACAATGCTCTATGCCCCTTGTCATTACAGTGCTCCATGATGTTCATCATCACAATTATCCATGGTCTATTCATCACAGTGCTCCACGGTCTTTCCATCACAATGCTCCATGCACTGGTCATTACAATTCTACATGCTCTTATCATCAAAATGCTCCATGACACTTCTCATCACAATGTTACACGCTCTTGTCAATACAATTCTCCATGCACTTGTCATCGCAATGCTCCATGACCCCTGTCATAGCAAGCTCGGTGACCTTTTCATCACAATGCTTCACGACCTTCTCATCAAAATTCTCAATGGCCCTTCTCACAGTGCTCCAAGATCTTGTCATCACAGTGCTCCATGACGCTTGTCATCACGATGCTCCAAGCCCTTGTCATCAAAATGCTCCATTACTTTGTCATCACAATCCTCCATGACACTTGGTATCACAATGCTCCATGACATTGTCATCTCAATGGACCATGACATATGTCATCACAACACTCCCTGTCACCTGTCTTCACAATATTCCATGACCTTGAAATCACAATGCTCCATGCCCTTGTCATCAAATTGCACCATGTCCACCGTCATCACAATAATCCATGAAACTTGTTAGACCAATTTTGAATGCCACTGTCATCACAATGCTCCATGCCCTTGTCATCACAAAGCTCCATGACACATGTCATCAGAATGCTCCATTGCCTTCTCATCACAATGCTCCATGCCCTTGTCATCACAGTGCTCCAAGACAACTTTAATCACAATGCTCCATGCCCCTTTTCATCTCAATGCTCCATGAACCCTGACATCACAATACACCATGCCCATCATCATAATGCTTCATGCTATTGTCATCACAATGAAATCAAAATGCTCCATGACCTCTGTCATCACAATGTTCCAAATCCTTGTGATCACAATGTTCCATAACACTTGTCATCACAACGCCCCATGACGCTCATCATCACAATTATCCATGGTATTCTCATCACAATGCTCCATGACCTTTGTCATCACAATGCTCAATACACTTGTCATCACAATGCTCCCTGACACTTGTCATCAGTATGCTCTTTGAACCCTGTCATGACAAGGCTCCATGCCTTTTCCATTCACAATGATTCATGCCCTTTTCATCACAATGCTCCAAGACCCCTGTAATCACAATGCTCCATGCCCTTGTCATCACAAAGCTCCATGACGCATGTCATCAGAACGCTCCATGGTCTTCTCATCCAAATGCTCCATGCCCTTGTCATCACAATGCTCCAAGACACCTGTAATCACAATTCTCCATGCCCATTTTCATCAGAATGCTCCATGAGACTTGTCATCACAAGGCTCCATGGTCTTCTCGTTACAGTGCTCCATTACCCATGTCATCACAATACTCCATGAACATTTTCAGCCCAAAGCTCCATGACCTACTCATCTCACTTCTACATGACCCTTGTCATCACAATGCTCCATGACCACTGTCATCACCACCCTCCATGACCCCTAACAACACAGTGATCCGGGACTCTTGTAATCAAAATACCCCATAACCCTTGTCATCACAATGATCCATGCCCTTGTCATCCCAATGCTCCATGAACCCTGTAAACACAATGCTCCGTGACGCTTGTCATCACAGTGCTCCGTGACCCTTGTCATCACAATGCTCCATGCCTTTGTCAGCAAAATGCTCCATGACCTTGTCATCACAATCCTCCATGACCCTTGGGATCACATTGCAACATGCTCTTGTTATCTCTGTCTTTATTTTCTGGTTTTTACAGATTTTTGGATGTCCCTTTTGACCGGTGGGAAGTGACAATTCTTTGTAGTGTGGATTTGCATTGTGGGCTTGCTTGATTGGCCATAAAGGGCGTATTCATTTTCTCCTGGATATATTCAGCAGAAAATGCATACGCCCTTTTTGGCCAAGTGCATCATTGTCGAAGTTGTTACGCTTTTCCTGTGCTTTAAATGCGATTCCAATTTACCTCTTGAAATATGTTTTGTGCAATTCTGCCTCATTTTCAAGTCTGCTTCGTTGCCTTCCCTCAACAGATTTTTGGAAGAGAGTTGTCCTTTATAACTCTGCAGGTTTGTGAATTGCTGTGCCCCTCAGCTCCAATTTTCAACTCGTGTTTTTGTGAGCTGACCGCAAATACACAGTTTTGCTACAGGACCTATACTGGTTCCGGGGGTGCAGGCTGACGCTTTGGATAATTCTTCCTTCCAGACGGGAAATTAGAGTGACATGTGTCCGTCCAAATGCCTACATCTACTCTCTGATTGGTTCTCCCTCTTCCCTTTCATCCACTGCACAATTTGCAAACTGTGCGAAGCAGGAGCTTATAGGGGCTGACTCTCCAAGTTGGGTGATTGATAGTAAAGCAGTTGGAATGCCAAACTGGAGCACAAGAAGGGGAAAAATTAGGAGCCTTTTAGAAATCTTTTGCCATCACAGGGTGTCCATTCTCTAGGTTTCCCATACATGTTATAACTGTAGTGATATTCCCTTCTACCTGGAGAGTTGGGACCCATGGAATGGGTGGCATGCATTACTGCTTTAAAGGGTCTGCATTTTCTCACCCTATCTCACCAGTCCTCTCAGCCCCAAGTGTCCAGCCTTATGTCTCATCTAGCAGTCTTTGCAGATGGGGTCATTCCAGGTTTCATCAGATCCCCTGAAGGAATTGTGTAAGAATTTCGCTGTTTTTTTTTTGTTTGTTTGTTTTTGAAATTCATTTTTATAATGGGGTTGAGCTGATTTTCACCAACATGTTTATGCCGTTCTAGACACACTTGATTCCCTTATGGAGACATATCAATATATAGGTTTTAAGTTTCTTACTAGTCAGATATATTCCTCTGCTGGGAATTGGGGTTTTGAGTCCCGTTCACTGAGGAAGGTGTAGGTTTTGTCTATTCTGTATTTGCTTCATGGAATGGTACATGTGCTAATATCAAACTCTGGTTTTATGCATCACCCCAACTCTCCTTCCCCCTTAAGCAGGCATAAGAGTGTTTTCTCAATGTGAGACTCTGTTCTCTTTCCTCAGTTCATGTGTAGCCATGTTTACAGGAACTTCATAAGTGATATCTTATGATAAGTTTCTTTTTCTGTGTGACTTATTTCACTTAGAATCATCGTACCTAAATCCACTCATTTTGCTGCTATTGGCCTTATGGCATTGATATCACGTCTGAGTGATATTCCGTTGTACAAAATTACCACAAGTTCTTTATGCAATTTTCTCTTTCTTGGAATATTTAAGTTGTACTGATGTTGAGGTTCTTGTATGCAGAGCAGCCCTAAACTTTGGGGTGCGTGTGTCTTGTTGATATTTAGTCTTCCCAAGTTATATGCCCATGAGTGGAAGTGCCCTATGCTCGGTAGCTTTGTATTTTAGATGTTTTAGGAAACAGCATACACTACTTCAGAGTGGCTCTTGGATATTTATACCCCACGCATCAGCGTGAATAGCTCCCTGTTCTCCATGGCCTCTCCTGCATTTCTGGTTTGTACATATATTTTGGATGGCCTTTCTGAGCAGAGGAAACTGCGACTTCTTTGTTGTGCAGATTTGCATTTCCCGCTTGCTTGGTTGGCCAAAAACTCTGTATGTGTTTTTTTCCTGAAGTTATTCATGAAAAAAACGCATACAACCTTTTGCCCAACTACATCATTTTAGATATTATGCTGCTTTTCATATGCTTTAAATGTGAGTCCAATCTCCCTTTTGAAATCTGTTTCCTGCAATTCTGCCTCTCATTCAGATCCTCTTCGTTGCCTTACCTGAATATATTTTTGGACGTTGGTTATCATTTTTATCTTTGCAGGTCTTTGAATGGTCTGCTCCTGAGCTCCATTTTGCAACTCGCTTTTTTTGTGAGCTGGCCGCCAAACCATTGTATTGCTTCCGGCCTTATTCTGGTTCTGGGGAGGCAGGCTGAGCCTTTGGTTAATTTTTCTTCCTAATGGGAAATTAGAGTGACATGTGCCTGTCAAAACTCCTACAGCTAGTCTCTCATTGGTTCCCCCTCTTCCCGTTTATCCTCTGCACAAATTGCAAACTGTGTGAGACAAGAGGTTAAAGGTGCTGATTCTCCAAGTGGGGAGATTGTTAGTAATTTGGCTGGAATGGCGAACACCAGCACCAGGAGATCAAAATTGAGGTGCATTTTAGACCCCTTTCCTGATCACACGGTGTACATTCGTCTCGGTCTCCCAGGCATGTTTTCGCTTTAGGAAGATTCCCTTGAACCTGCAGATTTGGGACCCATGGAATGGGAATCAGGCAGTATTTCTTTTACAGTTCTGCATGTCCTCACCCGGCCTCTCTAACATCTCTTAGCGTGCATAGCTTCCAGCCTTATATATCATCCTGCTGTGGGTCTACATGTGTTCAATCCATGTTACATCATAGCCCTTCAACAAAAGTTGTAAGAATTTTTGTCTGTCTCACTGTTTTTCTAAATATTTTTAAATTTATTTTTATATTGGTTACAGCTGATTTTCAAAGCTCTGTTTTTTGCTGCTGTACATCCACTTGATTCATGTACTGTGAGACAACAATAAATTCTTTTTCAGATGCTTACCATTCATATGTATTATTTTCCAGTGACTTGAGTGCGCTGAGTGCAGTTCTTTGAGGTACCGTGTAGGCCTTGTCAGTTATTCAATTTGGTACTTGGAATGGTATCTTTGCTAATTTCAACCTCCTGGATAATACCTCACCCTTCCTCACATTTCCATTTAGCAGCCTTATGTCTATTTTCTACATATTTGACTATGTTTCTGTTTTGTAATTTATTTCATGTGTAGCCATTTTGATTCCACCTTTAAGTGACATCTTATGATATGTGTCTTTTTCTTTCTGACATACGTCACTTAGAATGATCGTATGTAAATCCTCCAGAGTTGTTACAACTGGCCTTATTTCATTGATTTCTGGATGAGTAATGTTCCACTCTACATAAGTAAACCATCTACATAAGCAGCCCTAAATTTTGGGGTGGCTCTATCTTATTGATATTCAGTTTTCCCAAGGTATATTCCCTAGACTGGAAGTGCCCTTGGCTCTGTAGCTCTGTTGTTTCCTTGTTTTAGGGAACACAATGCACTTCTCCAGAGAGGCAGTTCGCAATTTACATCCTGTCCATCAGCATAACTAGGCTCCCTGTTCTCCAGGGCCTATCTTGCCTTTCTGGTTTTTACACATTTTGCGGATGGCCCTTTTGACCGGTGGGAAGTGATACTTCATTGTAGTGCAGATTTGCATTGCCCGCTTGCTTGCTTGGCCAAAAAGCACGTATGCGTTTTCTCCTGAATATATTCAGGAGAAAACGCATACGCCCTTTTTGGCCAAGTGCATCATTGTCCAAGTTGTGCCCCACTTCCTGTGCTTTAAATGCGATTCCAATGTACCTCTTGAAATGTGTTTCCTGCTATTCTGGCTCGCTTTCAAGTCCGCCTCGTTGCCTTCCGTCAACAGATTTTCGGACGATTGTTGTCCTTTACTACGCTGCCAGTTTGTGCATTGCTGTGCCCCTGAGCTCCATTTTTCAACTCGTTTTTTGTGAGCTGACCGCAAGTCCAAAATTTTGGTTCAGGACCTATACTGGTTCCCGGCGGGTGTCTGAGACTTTGGTTAATTCTTCTTCCTGCTGGGAAATTAGAATGACATGCGGCCGTCCAAATGCCTAACAGCTAGTCTCTCATTGGATCTCCCTCTTCCCTTTCATCCTCTACAAAATTGGCCACCTGTGAAAACAAGGAAGTTAAAGGGGCTGTCTCTGCAAGTTGGGAGATTGATAGTAAAGCAGTTTTAAAGTCAACCTGGAGCACCAGGAAAGGGATTATTTGTTGAGTTTTAGAAACCTTTCATATTCACAGTGTGTCCATTCTCTAGGTTTCCCGTACATGTTACAGCTGTAGTAATATTCCCTTCATCCTGGAGAGTTGTGACCCGTGGAATGTGTGCCACGCATTATTGCTTTAAATGGTCTGCATTTGCTCACCGAATCTCACCAATCCTCTCAGTTCCAAGTGTCCAGCCTTATGGCACATCCAGCTGTCATTGTAGATAGGGTCATTCCAGGTTTCATCAGAGCCCCTGAAGGAATTGTAAAGAATTTCCCTGTTTTTTTGTTTTGTTTTTGAAATTGTTTTTTTATAGTCGGTTTGAACTGATTCTCACTGCCATGTTTATGCAAGTCTAGACAAACTTGATTCCCTTACGGAGACATATCAATACATAGGTTTTAAGATTCTTACCAGTCAGATATATTCCTCTGCAGGAAATATAGGGTTTTCAGTCCCTTTCACTGAGGAAAGTGCAGGTCTTGTCTATTCCGTATTTGGTTTTTGGAACGGTACCTCTACTAATATCAAACTCTGGTTTTATGCATCACCCCACCTCTCCTTCCCCCTTAAGCAGGCATAAGATTGTTTTCTAAATGTGAGACTCTGTTCTCTTTCCTAACTCAGTTCATATGTAGCCATGTTTACAGGACCTTCATAAGTGATATCTTATGATAAGTTTCTTTTTCTCTGTGACTTATTTCACTTAGAATCATCGTACCTGAATCCACTCATTTTGAAGCTACTGGCCTTATGACATTGATTTCATGGCTGACTGATATTCCATCGTACGAAAGTAACCAAATTTCTTGAAACATTTTTGTCTTTCTTGGGATATTTAAGGTGTACCCAAGTTGAGGTTCTTGTAAGCAGTGCAGCCCTAAATTTTGGGGTGGCTCTGTCTTATTGATTTTCTGTTTTCCCAAGGTATATCCCCTAGACTGGAATTGCCCTTTGCTCTGTAGCTCTGCTGTTTCCTTGTTTTAGGGAACACAATGCCCTCCTACAGAGAGGCAGTTTGCAATTTACATCCTTTCCATCAGCATAACTAGGCTCCCTGTTCTCCAGGGCCTATCTTGCCTTTCTGGTTTTTACACATTTTGCGGATGTCCCTTTTGACCGGTGGTATGTGATACTTCATTGTAGTGCAGATTTGCATTGGCCGCTTGCTTGCTTGGCCAAAAAGCACGTATGCGTTTTCTCCTGAATATATTCAGGAGAAAACTCATACAACCTTTTGGGCCACGTGCATCATTGTCGAAGTTGTGCCCTATTCCTGTGCTTTAAAGGCGATTCCAATGTACCTCTTGAAATCTGTTTCCTGCTATTCTGGCTCGCTTTCAAGTCCGCCTCGTTGCCTTCCCTCAACAGATTTTTGGACGATTGTTGTCCTTTATTAATCTGCAATTTTGTGCATTGCTGTGCCCCTGAGCTCCATTTTTCAAGACGTTTTTTGTGAGCTGACCGCAAGTCCAGAATTTTGGTTCAGGACCTATACTGGTTCCCGGCAGGTGTCTGAGACTTTGGTTAATTCTTCTTTCTGCCGGGAAATTAGAATGACATGTGCCCGTCCAAATGCCTAACAGCTATTCTCTCATTGGTTCTCCCTCTTCCCTTTCATTCTCCCAAATTGGCCACCTGTGAGAACCAGGAGCTTAAAAGGGCTGCCTCTCCAAGTTGGGAGATTGATAGTAAAGCAATTGGAAAGTCAAACCGGAGCACCAGGAGAGGGATTATTAGTTGAGTTTTAGAAACCTTTCGTATTCACAGTGTGTACATTCTCTAGGTTTCCCATACATGTTATAGCTGTAGTAATATTCCCTTCATCCTGTAGAGTTCGGACCCTTTGAATATGTGCCACGGATTTTTGCTTTAAAGGGTCTGGATTGCTCACTGAATCTCACCAATCCTCTCAGTCCCAAATGTCCAAAATTATGCCACATCCAGCTGTCGTTGTGGATAGGGTCATTCCAGGTTTCATCAGAGCCCCTGAAGGAATTGTAAAGAATTTCCCTGATTTTTGTTTTGTTTTTGAAATTCCTTTTTATAGTGGGTTTGAACTGATTCTCACTGCCATGTTTATGCCAGTCTAGACAAACTTGATTCCCTTACGGAGACATATCAATACATAGATTTTAAGATTCTTACCAGTCAGATATATTCCTCTGCGGGAAATATGGCGTTTTGAGTCCCTTTCACTGAGGAAAGTGTAGGTCTTGTCTATTCCGTATTTGGTTTTTGGAACGGTATCTGTACTAATATCTAACTCTGGTTTTATGCATCTCTCCACCTCTCCTTCCCCCTTAATCAGGCACAAAATTGTTTTCTAAATGTGAGGCTCTGTTCTCTTTCCTAAGTCAGTTCATGTGTAGCCATGTTTAGAGGACCTTCATAAGTGATATCTTATGATAAATTTCTTTTTCTCTGTGACTTATTTCACTTAGAATCATCGTACCTTAATCCACTCATTTTGCGGCTACTGGCCTCATGACATTGATTTCATGGCTGAGGGTTATTACATTGTATGTAAATACCACAGTTTTTTGAAACATTTTTGTCTTTCCTGGGATATTTAAGGTGTACCCAAGTTGAGGTTCTTGTAAGCAGTGCAGCCCTAATTATTGGGTTGGCTCTATCTTATGGATTTTCAGTTTTCCCAATGTATATTCCCTAGACTGGAAGTGCCCTTGGCTCTGTAGCTCTGTTGTTTACTTGTTTTAGGGAACACAGTGCATTCCTCCAGAGAGGCAGCTGGCAATTTACATCCTGCCCATCAGCATATCTAGGCTCCATATTCTCCATTGCCTGTCTTGCCTTTCTGGCTTTTACACATTTTGCGGATTTCCCTCTTGACCGGTGGGAAATGATACATGTTTGTAGTGCCGATTTGAATTGCCCGCTTGCTTGCTTGGCCAAAAACGGCCTATGCATTTTCTCCTGAATATATTCACGAGAAAATGCATACGCCCTTTTTGGCCAAGTGCATCATTGTCGAAGTTGTGCCCCTCTTCCTCTGCTTTAAAGGCGATTCCAATGTCCCTCTTGAAATCTGTTTCCTGCTATTCTGGCTCGCTTTCAAGTCCGCCTCGTTTCCTTCACTCAACAGATATTTGGAGGATTGTTGTCCTTTATTTCTCTGCCAGTTTCTGAATAGCTGTGGCCCTGAGCTCCATTTTTTAACTCGTTTTTTGTGAGCTGACCGCAAGTCCAAAATTTTGGTTCAGGACCTATACTGGTTCCCGGCAGGTGGCTGAGACTTTGGTTAATTCTCCTTCCTTCCGGGAAATTAGAGTGACATGTGCCCGTCCAAATGACTAACAGCTACTCTTTCATTGGTTCTCCTTCTTCCCTTTCATCCTCTGCCAAATTGGCAACCTGTGCGAACCAGGAGGTTAAAGGGATTGTCTTTCCAAGTTGGAGGATTGATAGTAAAGCAGTTGGAAAGTCAAACCAGAGCACCTGGAGAGGGATTATCAGTTGAGTTTTAGAAACCTTTCATATTCACATTGTGTCCATTCTCTAGGTTTCCAGTACATGTTTTAGCTGTAGTAATATTCCCTTCAACCTGGAGATTTGGGACCCTTGGAATGTGTGCCACATATTTTTGCTTTAAATGTTCTGCATTTGTTCACTGAATGTCACCAATCGTCTCAGTCCCAAGTGTCCAGGCTTATGCCACATCAAGTTGTGGTTGTAGATAGGGTCATTCCAGGTTTCATCAGAGCCCCTGAAGGAATTGTAAAGAATTTCCCTGTTTTTTTGTTTGGTTTTTGAAATTCCTTTTTATAGGGGGTATGAGCTGATTCTCACTGCCATGTTTATGGCAGTCAAGACACACTTCATTCCCTTACGGAGACATATCAATACATAAGTTTTAAGTTTCTTACTAGTCAGATATATACCTCTGCGGGAAATATGGGGTTTTGAGTCCATTTCACTGAGGAAAGTGTAGGTCTTGTCTTTTCCGTAGTTGGTTTTTGGAACGGTACCTGTACTAATATCAAACTCTGGTTTTATGCATCACCCCACCTCTCCTTCCCCCTTAAGCAGGCATAAGAGTGTTTTCTAAATGTGAGACTCTGTTCTCTTTCCTAACTCAGTTCATGTGTAGCCATGTTTACAGGACCTTCTTAAGGGATATCTTATGATAAGTTTCTTTTTCTCTGTGACTTATTTCACTTAGAATCATCGTACCTGAATCCACTCAGTTTGAAGCTACTGGCCTTATGACATTGATTTCATGGCTGACTGATATTCTATCTTACGTAAGTAACACAATTTCTTGAAACATTTTTGTCTTTCCTGGGATATTTAAGGTGTACCCAAGTTGAGGTTCTTGTAAGCAGTGCAGCCCTAAATTTTGGGGTGGCTCTGTCTTATTGATTTTCCGTTTTCCCAATGTATATCCCCTAGACTGGAATTGCCCTTTGCTCTGTAGCTCTGTTGTTTCCTTGTTTTAGGGAACACAATGCACTCCTCCGGAGAGGCAGTTTGCAATTTACATCCTTTCCATCATCATAACTAGGCTCCATGTTCTCCAGGGCCTATCTTGTCTTTCTGGTTTTTACACATTTTGCGGATGTCCCTTTTGACCGGTGCTATGTGATACTTCATTGTAGTGCAGACTTGAATTGCCCGCTTGCTTGCTTGGCCAAAAAGGGCCTATGCATTTTTTCCTGAATATATTAACGAGAAAACACATACGCCCTTTTTGGCCAAGTGCATCATTGTCGAAGTTGTGCACCTCTTCCTGTGCTTTAAAGGCGATTCCAATGTACCTCTTGAAATCTGTTTCCTGCTATTCTAGCTCGCTTTCAAGTCCGCCTCGTTTCCTTCCCTCAACAGATATTTGGAGGATTGTTGTCCTTAATTTCTCTGCCAGTTTGTGAATTGCTGTGGCCCTGAGCTCCATTTTTCAACTCTTTTTTTGTGAGCTGACCGCAAGTCCAAAATTTTGGTTCAGGACCTATACTTGTTACCGGCGGGTGGCTGATACTTTGGTTAATTCTTCTTCCTGCCGGGAAATTAGAGTGACATGTGCCCGTCCAAATGCCTAACAGCTACTCTCTCATTGGTTCTCCCTCTTCCCTTTCATCCTCTGCCAAATTGGCAACCTGTGCAAACCAGGAGGTTAAAGGAGCTGTCTCTCCAAGTTGGGAGATTGATAGTAAAGCAGTTGGAAATTCAAACTGGAGCACCAGGAGAGGGACTATTAGTTGAGTTTAAGAAACCTTTTGTATTCACACTGTGTCCATTCTTTACGTTTCACGTACATGTTATAATTGTAGTAATATGCCCTACAACCTGGAGAGTTGGGACCCTTGGAATGTGTGCCACGCATTATTGCTTTAAACGGTCTGCATTTGCTCACCGAATTCCACCAATCCTCGCAGACCCAAGTGTCCAGCCTTATGCCACAACCAGCTGTCATTGTAGATAGTGTGATTCCAGGTTTCATCAGAGCCCCTGAAGGAATTGTAAAGAATTGCCCTGTTTTTTTGTTTTGTTTTTGAAATTCCTTTTTATAGTGGGTTTGAGCCGATTCTAACTGCCATGTTTATTCCAGTCAAGACACACTTGATTCCCTTATGGAGACTTATCAATACATAGGTTTTAAGATTCTTACTAGTCAGATATATTACTCTGCGAGAAATATGGGGTTTTGAGTCCATTTCACTGAGGAAAGTGTAGGTCTTGTCTATTCCGTAGTTGGTTTTTGGAACGTTACCTGAACTAATATCAAACTCTGGTTTTATGCATCACCCCACCTCTCCTTCCCCCATAAGCAGGCATAAGAGTGTTTTCTAAATGTGAGACTCTGTTCTCTTTCCTAACTCAGTTCATGTGTAGCCATGTTTACAGGACCTTCATAAGTGATATCTTATGAAAAGTTTCTTTTTCTCTGTGTCTTATTTCACTTAGAATCATCGTACCTGAATCCTCTCATTTTGATGCTACTGGCCTTATAACATTGATTTCATGGCTGAGGGATATTCCATCGTACGTAAGTAACACAATTTCTTGAACCATTTTTGTGTTTCCTTGGATATTTAAGGTGTACCCAAGTTGAAGTTCTTGTAAGCAGTGCAGCACTAAATTTTGCGGTGGCTCTTTCTTATTGATTTTCAGTATTCCAAATGTATACCCCTAGACTGGAATTGCTCTTTGCTCTGTAGCTCTATTGTTTCCTTGTTTTAGGGAACACAATGCACTCCTCCAGAGAGGCAGTTTGCAATTTACATCCTTTCCATCAGCATAACTAGGATCCCTCTTCTCCAGGGCTTATCTTGCCTTTCTGGTTTTTACACATTTTGCGGATGTCCCTTTTGACTGGTGGGATGTGATACTTCATTGTAGTAGAGATTTGCATTGGCCGCTTGCTTGCTTGGCCAAAAAGCGCGTATGCATTTTCTCCTGAATATATTCAGGAGAAAACCCATACGCGCTTTTGGGCCAAGTGCATCATTGTCGAAGTTGTGCCCCTATTCCTGTGCTTTAAAGGTGATTCCAATGTACCTCTTGAAAGATGTTTCCTGCTATTCTGGCTCGCTTTCAAGTCCGCCTCGTTGCCTTCCCTCAACAGATTTTCGGCCGATTGTTGTCCTTTATTACTCTGCAAGTTTGTGCATTGCTGTGCCCCTGAGCTCCATTTTTCAACTCGTTTTTTGTGAGCTGACCGCAAGTCCAAAATTTTGATTCAGGACCTATACTGGTTCCCGGCGGGTGTCTGAGACTTGGGTTAATTATTCTTCCTGCCAGGAAATTAGAATGACATGTGCCCATCCAAATGCCTAACAGCTACTCTCTCATTGGTTCTCCCTCTTCCCTTTCATCCTCTACCAAATTGGCCACCTGTGAGAACCAGGTGCTTAAACGGGCTGTCTCTCCAAGTTGGGAGATTGATAGTAAAGCAGTTGGAAAGTCAAACCGGAACACCAGGAGAGGGATTATTCGTTGAGTTTTAGAAATCTTTCCTATTCAAAGTGTGTCCATTCTCTAGGGTTGCCATACAAGTTATAGCTGTAGTAATATTCCCTTCAACCTGGAGAATTGGTACCCTTGCAATATGGGCCACTCGTTATTGCTTTAAAGGGTCTGCATTTGCTCACCAAATCTCACCAATCCTCTCAGTCCCAAGTGTCCAGCCTGATGCCACATCCAGCTGTCGTTGTAGATAGGGTCATTCCAGGTTTCATCAGAGCCCCTGAAGGAATTGTAAAGAATTTCCCTGTTTTTTGTTTTGTTTTTGAAATTCCTTTTTAGAGTCGGTTTGAACTGATTCTCACTGCCATGTTTATGCCAGTAGAGACAAACTTGATTGCCTTATGGAGACATATCAATACATAGGTTTTAATAATCTTACCACTCAGATATATACCTCTGCGGGAAATATGGCGTTTTGAGTCCTTTTCACTGAGGAGAGTGTAGGTCTTGTCTATTCCGTATTTGGTTTTTGGAACGGTACCTGTACTAATATCAAACTCTGGTTTTATGCATCAACCCTCCTCTCCTTTCCCCTTAAGAAGGCATAAGAGTGTTTTCTAAATGAGAGGCTCTGTTCTGTTTCCTAACTCAGTTCATGTGTAGCCATGTTTACAGGACCTTCAAAAGTGATATCTTATGATAAGTTTCTTTTTCTCTCTGACTTATTTCACTTAGAATCATCGTACCTGAATCCACTCATTTTGAAGCTACTGGCCTTATGACATTGATTTCATGGCTGACTGATATTCCATCGTACGTAAGTAACACAATTTCTTGAAACATTTTTGTCTTTCCTGGGATATTTAAGGTGTACCCAAGTTGAGGTTCTTGTAAGCAGTGCAGCCCTAAATTTTGGGGTGGCTCTGTCTTATTGATTTTCAGTTTTCCCAAGGTATATTCCCTAGAATGTAATGGCCCTTGGCTCTGTAGCTCTGTTGTTTCCTTGTTTTAGGGAACACAATGCACTCCTCCAGAGAGGCAGTTGGCAATTTATATCCTGCTCATCAGCATAACTAGTTTCCCTGTTCTCCATTGCCTGTCTTGCCTTTCTGGCTTTTACACATTTTGCGGATGTCCCTTTTGACTGGTGGGAAATGATACTTCTTTGTAGTGCAGATTTGCATTGCCCGCCTGCTTGCTTGGCCAAAAAGGGCGTATGCATTTTCTCCTGAATATATTCAGGAGAAAACGAATACGCCCTTTTTTGCCAAGTGCATCATTGTTGAAGTTGTGCCCCTCTTCCTGTGCTGTAAAGGCAATTGCAATGTACCTCTTGAAATCTGTTTTCTGCTATTCTGGCTCGCTTTAAAGTCCGCCTCGTTGCCTTCCCTCAGCAGAATTTTGGACGATTGTTGTCCTATATTACTCTGCCAGTTTGTGAATTGCTGTGGCCCTGAGCTCCGTTTTTCAACTCGTTTTTTGTGAGCTGACCGCAAGTCCAAAGTTCAGGACCTATACTGGTTCCCGGCGGGTGGCTGAGACTTTGCTTAATTCTTCTTCCTGCCGGGAAATTAGAGTGACATGTGCCCGTCCTAATGCCTAACAGCTACTCTCTCGTTGGTTCTCCCTCTTCCCTTTCATCCTCTGCCAAATTGGCAACTTCTGCGATCGAGAAGGTTAACGGGGCTGTCTCTCCAAGTTGGGAGATTGATAGTAAAGAAGTTGGAATTTCAAACCGGAGCACCAGGATAGGGACTATTTGTTCACTTTTAGAAACCTTTTGTATTCACACTGTGTCCATTCTCTAGGTTTTCCGTATATGTTATAACTGTACTAATATTCCCGACAACCTGGAGAGTTAGGACCCTTGGAATGTGTGCCACACATTATTGCTTTAAATGGTCTGCATTTGCTCACCAAAACTCACCAATCATCTCAGTCCCAAGTGTCCAGCCTTATGCCACATCCAGCTGTCGTTGTAGATAGGGTCATTCCAGGTATCATCAGAGCCCCTGAAGGAATTGTAAAGAATTTCCCTATTTTTTTGTTCGGTTTTTGAAATTCCTTTTTATAGTGGGTTTGAGCTGATTTTCACTGCCATGTTTATGCCAGTCTAGACACACTTGATTCCCTTATGGAGACATATCAAAACATAGGTTTTAAGATTCTTACTAGTCAGATATATTCCTCTGCGGGAAATATCGGGTTTTGAATCCCTTTCACTGACGAAGGTGTAGGACTTGTATAATTCGTAGATGGTTTTTGGAACGGTACCTGTACTAATATCAAACTCTGGTTTTATGCATCACCCCACCTCTCCTTCCCCATTAGGCAGGCATAAGATTGTTTTCTAAATGTGAGACTCTGTTCTCTTTCCTAACTCAGTTCATGTGTAGCCATGTTTACAGGACCTTCATAAGTGATATCTTATGATAAGTTTCCTTTTCTCTGTGACTTATTTCACTTAGAATCATCGTACCTGAATCCACTCATTTTGCTGCTACTGGCCTCATGATATTGATTTCATGGCTGGGGGATATTCCATCGTGCATAAGTAATACAATTTCTTAAAGCATTTTTGTCTTTCCTGGGATATTTAAGGTGTACCCAAGTTGAGGTTCCTGTAAGCAGTGCAGCCCCAATTTTGGGGTGGCTCTGTCTTATTGATTTTCAGTTTTCCCAAGGTATATTCCCTAGACTGGAAGTGCCCTTGGTTCGGTAGCTCTCTTGTTTACTTGTTTTAGGGAACACAGTGAACTCCTCCACAAAGGCAGTTGGTAATTTACATCCCGCCCATCAGCATAACTGGGCTCTCTGTTCTCCAGGGCCTGTCTTGCCTTTCTGGTTTTTACACATTTTGCGGATGTCCCTTTTGACCGGTGGGAAGTGATACATTTTGTAGTGCAGATTTGCATTGCCCGCTTGCTTCCTTGGCCAAAAAGGGCGTATGTGTTTCCTCCTGAATATATTCAGGTGACAACGCATACGACAATTTTGGCCAAGTGCATCATTGTCGAAGTTGTGCCCCTCTTCCTGTGGTTTGAATGTGATTCCAATGTACCCCTTGAAATCTGTTTACTGCTCTTCTGGATCACTTTCAAGTCCGCCTCGTTGCCTTCCCTCTATAGATTTTTGGACGATAGTTACCCTTTAGTACTCTGCCAGTTTGTGAATTGCTGTGCCCCTGAGCTCCATTATTCAACTCGTTTTTTGTGAGCTGACCGCAAGTCCAAAATTTTGGTTCAGGACCTATACAGGTTCCCAGTGTGTGCCTGAGACTTTGATTAATTCTTCCTCCTGCGGGTAAATTAGAGTGACATGTGCCCGTCCAAATGCCTAATAGCTACTCTCTCATTGGTTCTCCCTCTTCCCTTTCATCCTCTGCCAAATTGGCAACCTGTGCGAACCAGGAGGTTAAAGGGCCTGTCTCTCCAATTTGGGAGATTGATAGTAAAGCAGTTGGAAATTCTAGCTGGAGAACCAGGAGAGGGACAATTAGTTGAGTTCTAGAAACCTTTTGTATTCAGAATGTGTCCATTCTCTAGGTTTCCCGTACATGTTATAGCTGTAGTAATATTCCCTTCAACCTGGAGAGTTGGGACCCTTGGAATGTGTGCCACACATTATTTCTTTAAAAGGTCTGCATTTGCTCACCCAATCTCACCAATCCTCTCAGTCCCAAGTGTCCAGCCTTATGCCACATCCAGCTGTCGTTGTAGATAGGGTCATTCGAGGTTTCATCAGAGCCCCTGAAGGAATTGTAAAGAATTTCCCGGTTTTTTCTTTTGTTGTTTTTGAAATTCCTTTTTATAGTGGGTTTGAGCTGATTCTCACTGCCATGTTAATGCCAGTCTAGACACACTTGTTTCCCTTATGGAGACATATCAATATATAGTTTTTAAGATTATTACTAGTCAGATATATTCCTGTGCAGGAAATATGGGGTTTTGTGTCTCTTTCACTGAGGAAGGTGTAGGTCTTGTCTATTCCATATTTGGTTTTTGGAATGGTACCTGTACAAATATCAAACTCTGCTTTTATGCATCACCCCTCCTCTCCTTTCCCTTAAGAAGGCATAAGAGTGTTTTCTAAATGAGAGGCTCTTTTCTATTTCCTAACTCTGTTCATGTGTAGCCATGTTTACAGGACCTTCATAAGTAATATCTTAAGATAAGTTTCTTTTTCTATGTGACTTATTTCACTTAGAATCATCGTACCTGAATCCACTCATTTTGCTGCTACTGGCCTTATGACATTGATTTCATGGCTGAGTGATAATCCATCATACGTAAGTACCAAAATATCTTGAACCAGTTTTGTCTTTCCTGGGATATTTTAGGCGTACCCAAGTTGAGGTTCTTGTAAACAGTACAGCCCTAAATTTTGGGGTGCCTCTGTCTTATTGATTTTCAGTTTTCCCAAGGTATATTCCCTAGACTGGAAGTGCCCTTGGCTCTGTAGCTCTGTTGTTTAATTGTTTTAGGGAACACATTGCACTCCTCCAGAGAGGCGGTTGGCAATTTACATCCTGCCCATCAGCATAACTAGGCTCCCTGTTCTCCAGGGCCTGTCTTGCCTTTCTGTTTCTTACACATTTTGCAGATGTCCCTTTTGACCGCTTGAAAGTGATACTTCTTTGTACTGCAGAATTTCATTGCCCGCTTGCTTGCTTGGACAAAAAGGACGTATGTGTTTCCTCCTGATTATATTCAGGTGGAAACGCATACGCCCTTTTTGGGCAAGTGCATCATGGTCGAAATTGTGCCCCTCTTCCTGTGCTTTAAATGTGAATCCAATGTACCTCTTGAAATCTGTTTACTGGTATTCTGGCTCCCTTTCAAGTCCGCCTCGTTGCCTTCCCTCAACAGATTTTTGGACGGTAGTTGCCCTTTATTACTCTACCATTTTGTGAATTGCTGTGCCCCTGAGCTCCATTTTTCAACTCGTTTTCTGTGAGCTGACCGCAAGTCCAAAATTTTGCTTCAGGATCTATACTGGTTCCCGGCGTGTGGCTGAGACTTCGGTTAATTCTTATTTCTGCCGGGAAATTAGAGTGACATGTGCCCGTCCAAATGCCTAACAGCTACTCTCTCATTGGTTATCCCTCTTTCCTTTCATCCTCTGCCAAATGGGCAACCTTTGAGAACAAGGAGGTTAAAGGGGCTGTCTCTCCAAGTTGGGAGATTGATAGTAAAGCAGTTGGAAATACAAACCGAAGCACCAGGAGAGGGACTATTAGTTGAGTTTTAGATACCTTTCGTATTCACAGTGTGTCCATTCTCTTGGTTTCCCGTACATGTTATAGCTGTAGTAATATTCCCTTCAACGTGGAGAGTTGGGATCCTTGGAATGTGTGCCACGCATTATTGCTTTAAATGGTCTGCTTTTGCTGACCCAATCTCACCAATCCTCTCAGTCCCAAGTGTCCAGCCTTATGCCACATCCAGCTGTCGTTGTAGATAGGGTCATTCCATGTTTCATCAGAGCCCCTGAAGGAATTGTAAAGAATTTCCCTATATTTTTGTTTGGTTTTTCAAATTCCTTTTTATAGTGGGTTTGAGCTGATTTTCACTGCCATGTTTATGCCAGTCTAGACACACTTGATTCCCTTATCAATACATAAGTTTTAAGATTCTTACTAGTCAGATATATTCCTCTGCGGGAAATATGGGGTTTTGAGTCTCTTTCACTGACGAAGGTGTAGGACTTGTATAATTCGAAGTTGGTTTTTGGAACGGTACCTGTACTAATATTAAACTCTGGTTTTATGCATCACCCCACCTCTCCTTCCCCCTTAGGCAGGCATAAGATTGTTTTCTAAATGTGAGACTCTGTTCTCTTTCCTAACTCAGTTCATGTGTAGCCATGTTTACAGGACCTTCATAAGTGATATCTTATGATAAGTTTCCTTTTCTCTGTGACTTATTTCACTTAGAATCATCATACCTGAATCCACTCATTTTGCTGCTACTGGTCTCATGACATTGATTTCAGGGCTGGGGGATATTCCTTCGTCTGTAAGTAATACAATTTCTTAAAGCATTTTTGTCTTTCCTGGGATATTTAAGGTGTACCCAAGTTGAGGTTCCTGTAAGCAGTGCAGCCCCAATTTTTGGGTGGCTCTGTCTTATTGATTTTCAGTTTTCCCAAGATATATTCCCTAGACTGGAAGTGCCCTTGGTTCGGTAGCTCTCTTGTTTACTTGTTTTAGGGAACACAGTGAACTCTTCCACAAAGGCAGTTGGTAATTTATATCCCGCCCATCTGCATAACTGGGTTCTCTGTTCTACAGGGCCTGTCTTGCCATTCTGGTTGTTACACATTTTGCGGATGTCCCTTTTTACCGGTGGGAAGTGATACATTTTGTAGAGCAGATTTGCATTGCCCGCTTGATTGCTTGGCCGAAAAGGGCGTATGTGTTTTCTCCTGAATATATTCAGGAGACTACGCATACGACCTTTTTGGCATAGTGCATCATTTTCTAAGTTGTGCCCCTCTTCCTGTGCTTTGAATGCGATTCCAATATCACCCTTGAAATCTGTTTCCTGCTATTCTGGATCGCTTTCAAGTCCGCCTCGTTGCCTTCCCTCAATAGATTTTTGGACGATAGTTGCCCTTTAGTACTCTGCCAGTTTGTGAATTGCTGTGCCCGTAAGCTCCATTTTTCAACTCGTTATTTGTGAGCTGACCGCTAGTCCAAAACTTTCGTTCAGGACCTATACAGGTTCCCAGTGTGTGGCTGAGACTTTGATTAATTCTTCTTCCTGCCGGGAAATTAGAGTGACATGTGCCCGTCCAAATGCCTAATAGCTACTCTCTCATTGGTTCTCCCTCTTCCCTTTCATCCTCTGCCAAATTGGCAACCTGTGCGAACCAGGAGGTTAAAGGGCCTGTCTCTCCAATTTGGGAGATTGATAGTAAAGCAGTAGGAAATTCTAGCTGGAGAACCAGGAGAGGGACAATCAGTTGAGTTCTAGAAATCTTTCGTATTCAGAGTGTGTCCATTCTCTAGGTTTCCCGTACATGTTATAGCTGTAGTAATATTCCCTTCAACCTGGAGAGTTGGGACCCTTGGAATGTGTGCCACACATTATTGCTTTAAAAGGTCTGCATTTGCTCACGTAATCTCACCAATCCTCTCAGTCCCAAGTGTCCAGCCTTATGCCACATCCAGCTGTTGTTGTAGATAGGGTCATTCTAGGTTTCATCAGAGCCCCTGAAGGAATTGTAAAGAATTTCCCGTTTTTTTTTTTGTTGTTGTTGTTTTTGAAATTCCTTTTTATAGTGGGTTTGAGCTGATTCTCACTGCCATGTTAATGCCAGTCTAGACACACTTGATTCCCTTATGGAGACATATCAATATATAGGTTTTAAGATTATTACTAGTCAGATATACTCCTCTGCAGGAAATATGGGGTTTTGTGTCTCTTTCACTGAGGAAGTTGTAGGTCTTGTCTATTCCATATTTGGTTTCTGGAATGGTACCTGTACGAATATCAAACTCTGGTTTTATGCATCACCCCTCCTCTCCTTTCCCCTTAAGAAGGCATAAGAGTGTTTTCTAAATGAGAGGCTGTTTTCTCTTTCCTATCTCTGTTCACGTGTAGCCATGTTTACAGGACCTTCATAAGTGATATCTTATGATAAGTTTCTTTTTCTCTGTGACTTTTTTCACTTACAATCATCCTACCTGAATCCACTCATTTTGCTGCTACTGGCCTTATGACATTGATTTCATGGCTGAGGGAAAATCCATCGTACGTAAGTACCAAAATTTCTTGAACCAATTTTGTCTTTCCTGGGATATTTTAGGTGTACCCAAGTTGAAGTTCTTGTAAGCAGTGCAGCCCTAAATTTTGGAGTGGTTCTGTCTTATTGATTTTCAGTTTTCCCAAGGTATATTCCCTGGACTGGAAGTTCCCTTGGCTCTGTAGCTCTGTTGTTTGATTGTTTTAGGGAACACATTGCACTCCTCCAGAGAGGCGGTTGGCAATTTACATCCTGCCCATCAGAATAACTAGGCTCCCTGTTCTCCTAGGGCATGTCTTGCCTTTCTGGTTTTTACACATTTTGCGGATGTCCCTTTTGACCGGTGGGAAGTGATACATTTTGTAGTGCAGATTTGCATTGCCTGCTTACTTGCTTGGCCAAAAAGGGCGTATGTGTTTTCTCCTGAATATATTCAGGAGACAACGCTTACGACCTTTTTGGCCAAGTGCATCATTGTCGAAGTTGTGCCCCTCTTCCTGTGCTTTAAAGGCGATTCCAATGTACCCCTTGAAATCTGTCTCCTGCTATTCTGGATCGCTTTCCAGTCTGCATCGATGCCTTCCCTCTATAGATTTTTGGACGATAGTTGCCCTTTAGTACTCTGCCAGTTTGTGAATTGCTGTGCCCCTGAGCTCCATTTTTCAACTCGTTTTTTGTGAGCTGACCGCAAGTCCAAAATTTTGGTTCAGGACCTATACAGGTTCCCAGTGTGTGGCTGAGACTTTGATTAATTCTTCTTTCTGCCGGGAAATTAGAGTGACATGTCCCCGTCCAAATGCCTAATAGCTACTCTCTCATTGGTTCTCCCTCTTCCCTTTCATCCTCTGCCAAATTGGCAACCTGTGCGAACCAGGAGGTTAAAGGGCCTGTCTCTCCAATTTGGGAGATTGATAGTAATGCAGTTGGAAATTCTAGCTGGAGAACCAGGAGAGGGACAATTAGTTGAGTTCTAGAAACCTTTCATATTCAGAGTGTGTCCATTCTCTAAGTTTCCCGTACATGTTATAGCTGTAGTAATATTCCCTTCAACCTGGAGAGTTGGGACCCTTGGAATATGTGCCACACATTATTGCTTTAAAAGGTCTGCATTTGCTCACCGAGTCTCACCAATCCTCTCAGTCCCAAGTGTCCAGCCTTATGCCACATCCAGCTGTCGTTGTAGATAGGGTCATTCTAGGTTTCATCAGAGCCCCTGAAGGAATTGTAAAGAATTTCCCGGTTTTTTATTTGTTGTTTTTGAAATTCCTTTTTATAGTGGGTTTGAGCTGATTCTCACTGCCATGTTAATGCCAGTCTAGACACACTTGATTCCCTTATGGAGACATATCAATATATAGGTTTTAAGATTATTACTAGTCACATATATTCCTCTGCGGGAAATATGGGGTTCTGTGTCCCTTTCACTGAGGAAGGTGTAGGTTTTGTCTATTCCATATTTGGTTTTTGGAATGGTTCCTGGACGAATATCAAACTCTGGTTTTATGCATCACCCCTCCTCTCCTTTCCCCTTCAGAAGGCATAAGAGTGTTTTCTAAGTGAGAGGCTCTGTTCTGTTTCCTAACTCAGTTCATGTGTAGCCATGTTTACAGGACCTTCATAAGTGATATCTTATGATAGGTTACTTTTTCTCTGTGACTTATTTCACTTAGAATCATCGTACCTGAATCCACTCATTTTGCTGCTACTGGCCTTATGACATTGATTTCATGGCTGAGGGATATTCCATCGTACAATAGTAACACAATTTCTTGAACCAGTTTTGTCTTTGCTGGGATATTTAAGGTGTACCCAAGTTGAGGTTCTTGTAAGCAGTACAGACCTAAATTTTGGGGTGGCTCTCTCTTATTGATTTTCAGTTTTCCCAAGGTATATTCCCTAGACTGGTAGTGCCCTTGGCTCTCTAGCTCTGGTTTTTACCTGTTTTAGAGAACACAATGCACTCCTCCAGAGAGGGAGTTGGCAACTTACATCCCGCCCATCAGTATAACAAGGCTCCCTGTTCTCTTGGGCCTGTCTTGCGTTTCTGGTTTTTACACATTTTGCGGATGTCCCTTCTGACCGGTGGGAAGTGATACTTCTTTGTAGTGCAGATTTGCATTGCCCGCTTGCTTGCTTGGCCAAAAAGGACGTATGCGTTTTCTCCTGAATAAATTCAGGAGAAAACGCATACGTCCTTTTTGGCCAAGTGCATCATGGTCGAGGTTGTGCCCCTCTTCCTGTGCTTTGAAGGCGATTCCAATGTACCTCTTGAAATCTGTTTCCTGTTATTCCGGCTAGCATTCAAGTCCACCTCATTGCCTTCCCTCAACAGATTTTTGGACGATAGTTGCCCTTTAGTACTCTGCCAGTTTGTGAATAGCTGTGCCCCTGAGCTCCATTTTTCAACTCATGTTTTTGTGAGCTGACGACAATTCCAAAATTTTGGTTCAGGACTTATAAAGGTTCCCAGTGGGTGGCTGAGAATTTGATTAATTCTTCTTCCTGCCGCACAATTAGAGTGACATGTGCCCATCCAAATGCCTAACAGCTATTCTCTCATTGGTCCTCCCTATTCCCTTTCATCCTCTGCCAAACTGGCAACCTGTGAGAACTAGGAGGTTAAAGGGGATGTCTCTCAAAGTTGGGAGATTGATAATAAAGCAGTTGGAAATTCCAACTGGAGCACCATAAGAGGGACCCTTCGTTGAGTTTTAGAAAACTTTCGTAGTCACAGTGTGTCCATTCTCTATGTTTCCCGTACATGTTATAGCTGTAGTAATATTCCCTTCAACCTTGAGTGTTGGGAACCTTGGAATGTGTGCCACGCATTATTGCTTTAAATGGTCTGCATTTGCTCACTGAATCTCACCAAGCCTCTCAGTCCCAAGTGTCCAGGCTTATGCCACATCCAGCTGTCCTTGTAGAGAGGGTCATTCCAGGTTTCATCAAGCCCCTGTAGGAATTGTAAAGAATTTCCCTGTTTTTTTGTTTTGTTTTTGAAATTCCTTTTTATAGTGGGTTTCAGCTGATTCTCACTGCCATGTTTATGCCAGTCTAGACCCACTTCATTCCATTACGGAGACATATCAATACATAGGTTTTAAGATTCTTACTAGTCAGATATATTCCTCTGTGGGAAATATGGTGTTTTGAGTCCCTTTCACTGAGGAGGGTGTAGGTCTTGTCTATTCCATATTTGGTTTTTGGAACGGTAGCTGTACGAATATCAAACTCTGGTTTTATTCATCAGCCCTCAGCTACTTTCCTCTTAAGCAGGAATAAGAGTGTTTTCTAAACGTGAGACTCTGTTCTAATTCCTAACTCAGTTCATGTGTAGCCATTTTTACAGGAACTTCATAAGTGATATCTTTTGATAAGTTTCTTTTTCTCTGTGACTTATTTCACTTAGAATCACCGTACCTGAATGCAATCATTTTGCTGCTACTGGCCTTATGACATTGATTTCATGGCTGAGGGATAATCCATCGTACGTAAGTACCAAAATTTCTTGAACCAATTTTGTCTCTCCTGGGATATTTTAGGTGTACCCAAGTTGAGGTTCTTGTAAGCAGTGCAGCCCTAAATTTTGTGGTGGCTCTGTCTTATTGAATTTCAGTTTTCCCAAGGTACATTACCTAGACTGGAAGTGTCCTTGGCTCTGTAGCTCTGTTGTTTAATTGTTTAAGGGAACACATTGCACTCCTCCAGAGAGGCGGTTGGCAATTTACATCCTGCCCATCAGAATAACTAGGCTCCCTATTCTCCAGGGCCTGTCTTACCTTTCTGTTTTTTACACATTTTGCGGATCTCCATTTTGACCGCTTGGAAGTGATACTTCTTTGTACTGCAGAATTTCATTGCCCTCTTGCTTGCTTGGCCAAAAAGGGCGTTTACGTTTCCTCCTGATTATATTCAGGAGGAAACACATACGCCCTTTTTGGGCAAGGGCTTCATGGTCGAAATTGTGCCCCTCTTACTGTGCTTTAAAGGCGATTCCAATGTACCTCTTGAAATCTGTTTCCTGCTATTCTGGCTCCCTTTCAAGTCCGCCTCGTTGCCTTCGTTCAACAGATTTTTGGACGATAGTTGCCCTTTATTACTCTGCCAGTTTGTGAATTGCTGTGCCCCTGAGCTCCATTTTTCAACTCGTTTTTTGTGAGCTGACCGCAAGTCCAAAATTTTGCTTCAGGATCTGTACTGGTTCCCAGCGTGTGGCTGAGATTTTGGTTAATTCTTATTTCTGCCGGGAAATTAGAGTGACATGTGCCCTTGCAAATGCCTAACAGCTACTCTCTCATTGGTTCTCCATCTTTCCTTTCATCCTCTGCCAAGTTGGCAACCTTTGAGTACTAGGAGGTAAAGGGGCTGTCTCTCCAAGTTGGGAGATTGATAGTAAAGCAGTTGGAAATACAAACCGAAGCACCAGGAGAGGGACTATTAGTTGAGTTTTAGAAACCTTTCGTATTCACAGTGTGTCCATTCTCTTGGTTTCCCGTACATGTTATAGCTCTAGTAATATTCCCTTCAACCTGGAGAGTTGGGATCCTTGGAATGTGTGCCACACATTATTGCTTTAAATGGTCTGCTTTTGCTGACCCAATCTCACCAATCCTCTCAGTCCCAAGTGTCCAGCCTTATGCCACATCCAGCTGTCGTTGTAGATAGGGTCATTCCATGTTTCATCAGAGCCCCTGAAGGAATTGTAAAGAATTTCCCTATTTTTTTGTTTGGTTCTTGAAATTCCTTTTTATAGTGGGTTTGAGCTGATTTTCACTGCCATGTTTATGCCAGTCTAGACACACTTGATTCCCTTACGGAGACATATCAATACATAGGTTTTAAGATTCTTACTAGTCAGATATATTCCTCTGTGGGAAATATGGGGTTTTGAGTCCCTTTCACTGACGAAGGTGTAGGACTTGTATAATTCGTAGTTGGTTTTTGGAACGGTACCTGTACTAATATCAAACTCTGGTTTTATGCATCACCCCACCTCTCCTTCCACCTTAGGCAGGCATAAGATTGTTTTCTAAATGTGAGTCTCTGTTCTCTTTTCTAACTCAGTTCATGTGTAGCCATGTTTACAGGACCTTCATAAGTGATATCTTATGATAAGTTTCCTTTTCTCTGTGACTTATTTCACTTAGAATCATCGTACCTGAATCCACTCATTTTGCTGCTACTGGCCTCATGACATTGATTTCATGGCTGGGGGATATTCCATCGTCCATAAGTAATACAATTTCTTAAACCATTTTTGTCTATCCTGGGATATTTAAGGTGTACCCAAGTTGAGGTTCCTGTAAGCAGTGCAGCCCCAATTTTGGGATGGCTCTGTCTTATTGATTTTCAATTTTCCAAAGGTATATTCCCTAGACTGGAAGTGCCCTTGGTTCGGTAGCTCTCTTGTTTACTTGTTTTAGGGAATACAGTGAACTCCTCCACAAAGGCAGTTGGTAATTTACATCCCGCCCATCAGCATAACTGGGCTCTGTGTTCTCCAGGGCCTGTCTTGCCTTTCTGGTTTTTACACATTTTGCGGATGTCCCTTTTGACCCGTGGGAAGTGATACATTTTGTAGTGCAGATTTGCATTGCCTGCTTGTTTCCTTGGCCAAAAAGGGCGTATGTGTTTTCTCCTGAATATATTCAGGAGACAACGCATACGAACTTTTTGGCCAAGTGCATCATTGTCGAAGTTGTGCCCCTCTTCCTGTGGTTTGAATGCGATTCCAATGTACCCCTTGAAATCGGTTTCCTGCTATTCTGGATCGCTTTCAAGTCCGCCTTGTTGCCTTCCCTCAATAGATTTTTGGACGATAGTTGCCCTTTAGAACTCTGCCAGTTTGTGAATTGCTGTGCCCCTGAGCTCCATTTTTCAACTCGTTTTTTGTGAGCTGACCGCAAGTCCAAAATTTTGGTTCAGGACCTATACAGGTTCCCAGTGAGTGGCTGAGACTTTGATTAATTCTTCTTCCTGCCGGGAAATTGGAGTGACATGTTCCCGACCAAATGCCTAATAGCTACTCTCTCATTGGTTCTCCCTCTTCCCTTTCATCCTCTGCCAGATTGGCAACCTGTGCGAACCAGGAGGTTAAAGGGCCTGTCTCTCCAATTTGGGAGATTGATAGTAAAGCAGTTGGAAATTCTAGCTGGAGAACCAGGAGAGGGAAAATTACTTGAGTTCTAGAAACCTTTCGTATTCAGAGTGTGTCCATTCCCTAGGTTTCCCGTACATGTTATAGCTGTAGTAATATTCCCTTCAACCTGTAGAGTTGGAAACCTAGGAATGTGTGCCACACATTATTGCTTTAAAAGGTCTGCATTTAGTCACCCAATCTCACCAATCCTCTCAGTCCCAAGAGTCCAGGCTTATGCCACATCCAGCTGTCATTGTAGATAGGGTCATTCTAGGTTGCATCAGAGCCCCTGAAGGAATTGTAAAGAATTTCCCAGTTTTTTTTTTGTTTTTTTTTGTTTTGTTTTTGAAATTCCTTTTTATAGTGGGTTTGAGCTGATTCTCACTGCCATGTTAATGCCAGTCTAGACACAATTGATTCCCTTATGGAGACATATCAATATATAGGTTTTAAGATTATTACTAGTCAGATATATTCCTCTGCAGGAAATATGGGGTTTTTTGTCCCTTTCACTGAGGAACGTGTAGGTCTTGTCTATTCCATATTTGGTTTTTGGAATGGTACCTGTACGAATATCAAACTCTGGTTTTATGCCTCACCCCTCCTCTCCTTTCCCTTAAGAAGGCATAAGAGTGTTTTCTAAATGAGAGGCTCTTTTCTCTTTGCTAACTCTGTTCATGTGTAGCCATGTTTACAGGATCTTCATAAGTGATATCTTATGATAAGTTTCTTTTTCTCTGTGACTTATTTCAATTAGAATCATCGTACCTGAATCCACTCATTTTGCTGCTACTGGCCTTATGACATTGATTTCGTGGCTGAGGGATAACACATCGTACGTAAGTACCAATATTTCTTGAACCAATTTTGTCTCTCCTGGGATATTTTAGGTGTACCCAAGTTGAGGTTCTTGTAAGCAGTACAGCCCTAAATTTTGTGGTGGCTCTGTCTTATTGATTTTGAGTTTTCCCAAGGTATATTCCCTAGACTGAAAGTGCCCTTGGCTCTGTAGCTCTGTTGTTTAATTGTTTTAGGGAACACATTGCACTCCTCCAGAGAGGCGGTTGGCAGTTTACATCCTGCCCATCAGCATAACTAGGCTCCCTGTTCTCTAGGGCCTGTCTTGCCTTTCTGTTTTTTACACATTTTGCAGATGTCCCTTTTGACCGCTTGGAAGTGATACTTCTTTGTACTGCAGAATTTCATTGCCCTCTTGCTTGCTTGGCCAAAAAGAGCGTATGCGTTTCCTCCTGATTATATTCAGGAGGAAACGCATACGCCCTTTTTGGGCAAGTGCATCATGGTCGAAATTGTGCCCCTATTCCTGTGCTTTAAATGTGATTCCAATGTACCTCTTGAAATCTGTTTCCTGTTATTCTGGCTCTCTTTCAAGTCCGCCTCGTTGCCTTCCCTCAACAGATTTTTGGACGATAGTTGCACTTTATTACTCTGCCAGTTTGTGAATTGCTGTGCCCCTGAGCTCCATTTTTTAACTCGTTTTTTGTGAGCTGACCGCAAGACCAAATTTTGCTTCAGGATCTGTACTGGTTCCCAGCGTGTGGCTGAGACTTTGGTTAATTCTTATTTCTGCCAGGAAAATAGAGTGACATGTGCCCTTCCAAATGCCTAACAGCTACTCTCTCATTGGTTCTCCATCTTTCCTTTCATCCTCTGCCAAGTTGGCAACCTTTGAGAACCAGGAGGTTAAAGGGGCTGTCTCTCCAAGTTGGGAGATGATAGTAAAGCAGTTGGAAACACAAACCGAAGCACCAGGAGAGGGACTATTAGTTGAGTTTTAGAAACCTTTCGTATTCACAGTGTGTCCATTCTCTTGGTTTCCCGTACATGTTATAGCTGTAGTAATATTCCCTTCAACGTGGAGAGTTGGGATCCTTGGAATGTGTGCCACGCATTATTGCTTTAAATGGTCTGCTTTTGCTGACACAATCTCACCAATCCTCTCAGTCAAAAGTGTCCAGCCTTATGCCACATCCAGCTGTCGTTGTAATAGGTTCATTCCAGGTTTCATCAGAGCCCCTGAAGGAATTGTAAAGAATTTCCCTATTTTTTGTTTGGTTTTTGAAATTCCTTTTTATAGTGGGTTTGAGCTGATTTTCACTGCCATGTTTATGCCAGTCTAGACACACTTGATTCCCTTACGGAGACATATCAATACATAGGTTATAAGATTCTTACTAGTCAGGTATATTCCTCTGCGGGAAATATGGGGTTTTGAGTCCCTTTCACTGACGAAGGTGTAGGACTTGTATAATTCGTAGTTGGTTTTTGGAACGGTACCTGAACTAATATCAAACTCTGGTTTTATGCATCACCCCACCTCTCCTTCCCCCTTAGGCAGGCAAAACATTGTTTTCTAAATGTGAGACTCTGTTCTCTTTCCTAACTCAGTTCATGTGTAGCCATGTTTACAGGACCTTCATAAGTGATATCTTATGATAAGTTTTCATTTCTCTGTGACTTATTTCACTTAGAATCATTATACCTGAATCCACTCATTTTGCTGCTACTGGCCTCATGACATTGATTTCATGGATGGGGGATATTACATCGTCTGTATGTAATATAATGTCTTAAACCATTTTCGTCTTTCCTGGGATATTTAAAGTGTACACAAGTTGAGGTTCCTGTAAGCAGTGAAGCCCCAATTTTGGGGTGGCTCTGTCTTATTGATTTTCAGTTTTCCCAAGGTATATTCCCTAGACTGGAAGTGCCCTTGGTTCGGTAGCTCTCTTGTTTACTTGTTTAGGGAACACAGTGAACTCCTCCACAAAGGCAGTTGGTAATTTACATCCCGCCCATCAGCATAACTGGGCTCTCTGTTCTCCAGGGCCTGTCTTGCCTTTCTGGTTTTTACACATTTTGCGGATGTCCCTTTTGACCGGTGGGAAGTGATACATTTTGTAGTGCAGATTTGCATTGCCCGCTTGCTTCCTTGGCCAAAAAGGGCGTATGTGTTTCCTCCTGAATATATTCAGGTGACAACGCATACGACATTTTTGGCCAAGTGCATCATTGTCGACGTTGTGCCCCTCTTCCTGTGGTTTGAATGTGATTCCAATGTACCCCTTGAAATCTGTTTACTGCTCTTCTGGATCACTTTCAAGTCCGCCTCGTTGCCTTCCCTCAATAGATTTTTGGACGATAGTTACCCTTTAGTACTCTGCCAGTTTGTGAATTGCTGTGCCCCTGGGCTCCATTATTCAACTCGTTTTTTGTGAGCTGACCGCAAGTCCAAAATTTTGGTTCAGGACTTATACAGGTTCCCAGTGTGTGGCTGAGACTTTGATTAATTCTTCCTCCTGCGGGTAAATTAGAGTGACATGTGCCCGTCCAAATGCCTAATAGCTACTCTCTCATTGGTTCTCCCTCTTCCCTTTCATCCTCTGCCAAATTGGCAACCTGTGCGAACCAGGAGGTTAAAGGGCCTGTCTCTCCAATTTGGGAGATTGCTAGTAAAGCAGTTGGAAATTCTAGCTGGAGAACCAGGAGAGGGACAATTAGTTGAGTTCTAGAAATATTTTGTATTCAGAGTATATCCATTCTCTAGGTTTCCCGTACATGTTATAGCTTTAGTAATATTCCCTTCAACCTGGAGAATTGGGACCATTGGAATGTGTGCCACACATTATTGCTTTAAAAGGTCTGCATTTGCTCACCCAATCTCACCTATCATCTCAGTCCCAAGTGTCCAGCCTTATGCCACATCCAGCTGTCGTTGTAGATAGGGTCATTCTAGGTTTCATCAGAGCCCCTGAAGGAATTGTAAAGAATTTCCCGGTTTTTTATTTGTTGTTTTTGAAATTCCTTTTTATAGTGGGTTTGAGCTGATTCTCACTGCCATGTTAATGCCAGTCTAGACACACTTGATTCCCTTATGGAGACATATCAATATATAGGTTTTAAGATTATTACTAGTCAGATATATTCCTCTGCGGGAAATATGGGGTTTTGAGTCCCTTTCACTGAGGAAGGTGTAGGTCTTGTCTATTCCATATTTGGTTTTTGGAATGGTACCTGTACGAATATCAAACTCTGGTTTTATGCATCACCCCTCCTCTCCTTTCCCCTTAAGCAGGCATAAGAGTGTTTTCTAAATGAGAAGCTCTTTTCTCTTTCCTAACTCTGCTCATGTGTAGCCATGTTTACAGGACCTTCATAAGTGATATCTTATGATAAGTTTATTTTTCTCTGTGACTTATTTCACTTAGAATCATCGTACCTGAAGCCACCCATTTTGCTGCTACTGGCCTTATGACATTGATTTCATGGCTGAGGGATAATCCATCGTACGTAAGTACCAAAATTTCTTGAACCAATTTTGTCTTTCCTGGGATATTTTAGGTGTACCCAAGTTTAGGTTCTTGTAAGCAGTGCAGCCCTAAATTTTGGGGTGGCTCTGTCTTATTGATTTTCAGTTTTCCCAAGTTAAAATCCCTAGACTGGAAGTGCCCTTGGCTCTGTAGCTCTGTTGTTTAATTGTTTAAGGGAACACATTGCACTCCTCCAGAGAGGCGGTTGGCAATTTACATCCTGCCCATCAGCATAACTAGGCTCCCTGTTCTCCAGGGCATATCTTGCCTTTCTGTTTTTTACACATTTTGCAGATGTCCCTTTTGACCGCTTGGAAATGATACTTCTTTGTACTGCAGAATTTCATTGCCCGCTTGCTTGCTTGGCCAAAAAGGGCGTATGTGTTTCCTCCTGATTACATTCAGGAGGAAACGCATACGCTCTTTTTGGGCAAGTGCATCATGGTCGAAATTGTGCCCCTCTTCCTGTGTTTTAAAGACGATTCCCATGTACCTCTTGAAATCTGTTTCCTGCTATTCTGGTTCCCTCTCAAGTACGCCTCGTTGCCTTCCCTCAACAGATTTTTGGACGGTAGTTGCCCTTTATTACTCTACAAGTTTGTGAATTGCTGTGCCCCTGAGCTCCATTTTTCAACTCGTTTTTTGTGAGCTGACCGCAAGTCCAAAATTTTGCTTCAGGATCTATACTGGTTCCCGGCGTGTGGCTGAGACTTTGGTTAATTCTTATTTCTGCCAGGAATTTAGAGTGACATGTGCCCGTCCAAATGCCTGACAGCTACTCTCTCATTGGTTCTCCATCTTTCCTTTCATCCTCTGCCAAAATGGCAACCTTTGAGAACAAGGAGGTTAAAGGGGCTGTCTCTCCAAGTTGGGAGATTGATAGTAAAGCAGTTGGAAATACAAACTGAAGCACCAGGAGAGGGACTATTAGTTGAGTTTTAGAAACCTTTCGTATTCACAGTGTGTCCATTACTTGGTTTCCCGTACATGTTATAGCTGTAGTAATATTCCCTTCAACCTGGAGAGTTGGGATCCTTGGAATGTGTGCCACGCATTATTGCTTTAAATGGTCTGCTTTTGCTGACCCAATCTCACCAGTCCTCTCAGTCCCAAGTGTCCAGCCTTATGCCACATCCAGCAGTCGTTGTAGATAGGGTCATTCCAGGTTTCATCAGAGCCCCTGAAGGAATTGTAAAGAATTTCCCTATTTTTTGTTTGGTTTTTCAAATTCCTTTTTATAGTGGGTTTGAGCTGATTTTCACTGCCATGTTTATGCCAGTCTAGACACGCTTGATTCCCTTACGGAGACATATCAGTACATAAGTTTTAAGATTCTTACTAGTCAGATATATTCCTCTGCGGGAAATATGGGGTTTTGAGTCCCTTTCACTGACGAAGGTGTAGGACTTGTATAATTCATAGTTGGTTTTTTGGAACGGTACCTGTACTAATATCAAACTCTGGTTTTATGCATCACCCCACCTCTCCTTCCCCGTTAGGCAGGCATAAGATTGTTTTCTAAATGTGAGACTCTGTTCTCTTTCCTAACTCATTTCATGTGTAGCCATGTTTACAGGACCTTCATAAGTGATATCTTATGATAAGTTTCCTTTTCTCTGTGACTTATTTCACTTAGAATCATCGTACCTGAATCCACTCATTTTGCTGCTACTGGCCTCATGACATTGATTTCATGGCTGGGGGATATTCCATCCTCCATAAGTAATACAATTTCTTAAACCATTTTTGTCCTGCCTGGGATATTTAAGGTGTACCTAAGTTGAGGTTCCTGTAAGCAGTGCAGCCCCAAATTTGGGGTGGCTCTGTCTTATTGATTTTCAGTTTTCCCAAGGTATATTCCCTAGACTGGAATTTCCCTTGGTTCACTAGCTCTCTTGTTTACTAATTTTAGGGAACACAGTGAACTCCTCCACAAAGGCAGTTGGTAATTTACATCCTGCCCTTCAGCATAACTGGGCTCTCTGTTCTCCAGGGCCTGTCTTGCCTTTCTGGTTTTTACACATTTTGCGGATGTCCCTTTTGACCCGTGGGAAGTGATACATTTTGTAGTGCAGATTTGCATTGACCGCTTGCTTGCTTGGCCAAAAAGGGCGTATGTGTTTTCTCCTGAATATATTCAGGAGACAACGCATACGACCTTTTTGACCAAGTGCATCATTGTCGAAGTTGTGCCCCTCTTCATGTGGTTTGAATGTGATTCCAATGTACCCCTTGAAATCTGTTTCCTGCTATTCTGGATCACTTTCCAGTCTGCCTCGTTGCCTTCCCTCTATAGATTTTTGGACGATAGTTGCCCTTTAGTACTCTGCCAGTTTGTGAATTGCTGTGCCCCTGAGCTCCATTTTTCAACTCGTTTTTTGTGAGCTGACCGCAAGTCCAAAATTTTGGTTCAGGACCTATACAGGTTCCCAGTGTGTGGCTGAGACTTTGATTAATTCTTCTTCCTGCCGGGAAATTAGAGTGAAATGTCCCCGTCCAAATGCCTAATAGCTACTCTCTCATTGGTTCTCCCTCTTCCCTTTCATTCTCTGCCAAATTGGCCACCTGTGCGAACGAGGAGGTTAAATGGGCTGTCTCTCCAAGTTGGGAGATTGATAGTAAAGCAGTATGAAAGTCAAACCGGAGCACCAGGAGAGGGATTATTAGTTGAGTTTTGGAAACCTTTCTTATTCACAGTGTGTCCATTCTCTAGGTTTCCCGTACATGTTATAGCTGTAGTAATATTCTCTTCAACCTGGAGAGTTGGGACCATTGGAATGTGTGCCACACATTATTGCTTTAAAAGGTATGCATTTGCTCACCGAGTCTCACCAATTCTCTCAGTCCCAAGTGTCCAGCCTTATGCCACATCCAGCTGTCATTGTAGATAGGGTCATTCTAGGTTTCATCAGAGCCCCTGAAGGAATTGTAAAGAATTTCCCTTTTTTTTGTTGTTGTTTTTGAAATTCCTTTTTATAGTGGGTTTGAGCTGATTCTCACTGCCATGTTAATGCCAGTCTAGACACACTTGTTTCCCTTATGGAGACATATCAATATATAGGTTTTAAGATTATTACTAGTCACATATATTCCTCTGCGGGAAATATGGGGTTCTGTGTCCCTTTCACTTAGGAAGGTGTATGTCTTGTCTATTCCATATTTGGTTTTTGGAATGGTTCCTGTACGAATATCAAACTCTGGTTTTATGCATCACCCCTCCTCTCCTTTCCCCTTAAGAAGGCATAAGAGTGTTTTCTAAATGAGAGGCTCTGTTCTGTTTCCTAACTCAGTTCATGTGTAGCCATGTTTACAGGACCTTCATAAGTGATATCTTATCATAGGTTACTTTTTCTCTGTGACTTATTTCACTTAGAATCATCGTACCTGAATCCACTCATTTTGCTGCTACTGGCTTTATGACATTGATTTCATGGCTGAGGGATATTCCATCGTACATTAGTAACACAATTTCTTGAACCATTTTTGTCTTTGCTGGGATATTTAAGGTGTACCCAAGTTGAGGTTCTTGTAAGCAGTGCAGACCTAAATTTTGGGGTGCCTCTCTCTTATTGATTTTCAGTTTTCCCAAGGTATATTCCCTAGACTGGTAGTCCCCTTGGCTCTGTAGGTCTGGTTTTTACCTGTTTTAGAGAACACAATGCACTCCTCCAGAGAGGGAGTTGGCAAATTACATCCCGCCCATCAGCATAACAAGGCTCCCTGTTCTCTTGGGCCTATCTTGCCTGTCTGGTTTTTACATATTTTGCGGATGTCCCTTTTGACCGGTGGGAAGTGATACTTCTTTGTAGTGCAGATTTGCATTGCCCGCTTGCTTGCTTGGCCAAAAAGGGCGTATGCGTTTTCTGCTGAATATATTCAGGAGAAAACGAATACGTCCTTTTTGACCAAGTGCATCATGGTCGAGGTTGTGCCCTTCTTCCTGTGCTTTGAAGGCGATTCCAATGTACCTCTTGAAATCTGATTCCTGTTATTCCGGCTCGCATTCAAGTCCACCTCGTTGCCTTCCCTCAACAGATTTTTGGACGATAGTTGCCCTTTAGTACTCTGCCAGTTTGTGAATAGCTGTGCCCCTGAGCTCCATTTTTCAACTCAAGTTTTTGTGAGCTGACGACAAGTCCAAAATTTTTGTTCAGGATCTATACAGGTTCCCAGTGGGTGGCTGAGAATTTGATTAATTCTTCTTCCTGCCGCACAATTAGAGTGACATGTGCCCATCCAAATGCCTTACAGCTATTCTCTCATTGGTTCTCCCTATTCCCTTTCATCCTCTGCCAAACTGGCAACCTGTGAGAACTAGGAGGTTAAAGGGGATGTCTCTCAAATTTGGGAGATTGATAATAAAGCAGTTGGAAATTCCAACTGGAGCACCATAAGAGGGACCCTTCGTTGAGTTTTAGAAAACTTTCGTAGTCACAGTGTGTCCATTCTCTAGGTTTCCCGTACATGTTATAGCTGTAGTAATATTCCCTTCAACCTTGAGTGTTGGGAACCTTGGAATGTGTGCCACGCATTATTGCTTTAAATGGTCTGCATTTGCTCACTGAATCTCACCAAGCCTCTCAGTCCCAAGTGTCCAGGCTTATGCCACATCCAGCTGTCCTTGTAGAGAGGGTCATTCCAGGTTTCATCAGAGCCCCTGTAGGAATTGTAAAGAATCCCTGTTTTTTTGTTTTGTTTTTGAAATTCCTTTTTATAGTGGGTTTGAGGTGATTCTCACTGCCATGTTTATGCCAGTTTAGACCCACTTCATTCTATTATGGAGACATATCAATACATAGGTTTTAAGATTCTTACTAGTCAGATATATTCCTCTGTGGGAAATATGGGGTTTTGAGTCCCTTTTACTGAGGAAGGTGTAGGTCTTGTCTATTCCATATTTGATTTTTGGAACGGTAGCTGTACGAATATCAAACTCTGGTTTTATTCATCAGCCCTCAGCTACTTTCCTCTTAAGCAGGCATAAGAGTGTTTTGTAAACGTGAGACTCTGTTCTCATTCCTAACTCAGTTCATGTGTAGCCATGTTTACAGGAACTTCATAAGTGATATCTTATGATAAGTTTCTTTTTCTCTGTGACTTATTTCACTTAGAATCATCGTACCTGAATGCAATCATTTTGCTGCTACTGGCCTTATGACATTGATTTCATGGCTGAGGGATATTCCATCGTACGTAAGTACAATTTCTTGAACCAATTTTGTCTTTCCTGGCATATTTAAGGTGTACCCAAGTTGAGGTTCTTGTAAGCAGTGCAGCCCTAAATTTTGGGGTGGCTCTGTCTTATTTATTTTCAGTTTTCCCATGGTATATTCCCTAGACTGGAAGTGCCCTTGGCACTGTAGCTGTGTTGTTTACTTGTTTTAGGGAACACAATGCACTCCCCCATAGAGGCAGTTGGAAAGTTACATCCCGCCCATCAGCATAACTAGGCTCCCTTTTCTCCAGGGCCAGTCTTGCCTTTCTGGATTTTACACATTTTGCAGATGTCCCTTTTGACTGGTGAGAAGTGAAACTTCTTTGTAGTGCAGATTTTCATTGCCCGCTTGTTTGCTTGGCCAAGAAGGGCGTATGCGTTTTCTCCTGAATATATTCAGGAGAAAACGCATACGCCCTTTTTGGCCAAGTGCATCATTGTCGAAGTTGTGCCACTCTTCCTGTGATTTAAAGGCGATTCCAATGTACCTCTTGAAATCTGTTTCCTGCTATTCTGGCTCGCTTTCAAGCCCGCCTCGTTGCCTTCCCTCAACAGATTTTTGGATGATAGTTGTCCTTTATTACTCTGCCAGTTTGTGAATTGCTGTGCCCCTGAGCTCAATTTTTCAACTCGTTTTCTGGTGAGCTGAGAGCGAGTCCAAAATATTGGTTCATAACATATACTGGTTCTCGGTGGGTGGCTGAGACTTTGGTTAATTCTTCTTCCTGCCCGGAAATTAGAGTGACATGTGCCCATCCAAATGCTAAACAACTACTTTCTCATTGGTTCTCCCTCTTCCCTTTCATCCTCTGCCAAATTGGCAAACTGTGCGAACCAGGAGGTTAAAGGGGATGTCTCTCCAAGTTGGGAGATAGATAGGAAAACAGTTGGAAAGTCAAACCGGAGCACCAGGAGAGGGACTATTAGTTGAGTTTAAAAACATTTCGTATTCACAGTGTGTCCATTCTCTAGGATTCCCGTACATATTATAGCTGTAGTAATATTCCCATCAACCTGGAGAGTTGGACCCTTGGAATGTGTGCCACGCATTATTGCTTTAAATGGTCTGCATTTGCTCACCGAATCTCACCAATCCTCTAAGTCCCAAGATTCCAGCCTTATGCCACATCCAGCTGTCATTGTAGATAGGGTCATTCCAGGTTTCATCAGAACCCTTGAAGGAATTGTAAAGAATTTCCATGTTCTTTTCATTTGATTTTGAAATTCCTTTTTATAGTGGGTTTGAACTGATTCCCACGGCCATGTTTATGCCAGTATAGACACACTTGATTCCTTTACGGAAACATATCAATACATAAGTTTTAAGATTCTTACTAGTCAGATATATTCCTCTGCGGGAAATATGGGGTTTGAAGTCCCTTTCACTGAGGAAGGTGTAGGTCTTGTCTATTCCGTAGATGGTTTTTGGAACGGTACCTGTACTATTATCAAACTCTGGTTTTATGCATCACTCCACCTCTCTTTCCATCTTGAGCAGGCATAAGAGTGTTTTCGAAATTTGAGACTCTGTTCTCTTTCCTAACTCAGTTCATGTGTAGCCATGTTTACAGGACCTTCATAAGTGATATCTTATGATAAGTCTCTTTTTCTCTGTGACTTATTTCACTTAGAATCATCGTACCTCAATCCACTCATTTTGCTGCTACTGGCCTTATGACATTGTTTACATGGCAGATGGATATTCCATCGTACGTAAGTACCACAATTTCTTGAACAATTTTTGTTTTCCTGGGATATTTAAGTTGTATCCAAGTTGAGGTTCTTGTAAGCAGTGCCGCCCTAAATTTTGGGGTGGCTCTGTCTTATTGATATTCTGTTTTCCCAAGGTATATTCCCTAAACTGGAAGTGCACTTTGCTCTGTAGCTCTGTTGTTTACTTGTTTTAGGGAACACAATGCACTGCTCCAGAGATGCAGTTGGCAATTTACATCCTGCACATCAGCATAACTATGCTCCCTATTCTCCATGGCCTGTCTTGCCTTTCTGGTTTTTACACATTTTGCGCATGTACCTTTTGACCAGTGGGAAGTGATACTTCTTTGTTGTGCAGATTTGCATAGCCCGCTTGCTTGCTTGGTCAAAAAAGGCGTATGCATTTCCTCCTGAATATATTCCGCAGGAAACGCATACAACCTTTTTGGGCAAGTGCATCATTGTAACAAATTGCGCCCCTCTTCCTGTGATTTAAAGGTGATTCCAATGTACCTCTTGAAATCTGTTTCCTGCTATTCTGGCTCGCTTTCATGTCCGCCTGGTTGCCTTCCCTCAACAGATTTTTGGACGATAGTTGCCCTTTATTACTCTGCCAATTTGTTAATTGCTGTGCCCCTGAGCTCCATTTTCAACTCGTTTTTGTGAGCTGACCGCAAGTCAAAAAATTTGCTTCAGGATTTATACTGGTTCCCGGCGGGTGACTGAGACTTTAGTTAATTCTTGTTTCTTCTGGGAAATTAGAGTGACATGTGCCCATCTAAATGCCTAACAGCTACTCTCTCATTGGTTCTCCAACTTTCCTTTCATCCTCTGCCTAATTTGCAACCTGTGCGAATCAGGAGGTTAAAGGGGCTGTCTCTCCAGGTTGGGAGATTGATAGTAAAGCAGTTGGAAATTCAAATCGGAGCACCATGAGAGGGACTATTAATTGAGTTTTAGGAACCTTTCGTATTCACAGTGTGTCCATTCTCTAGGTATTCCGTACATGTCATAGCTGTAGTAGTATTCCCTTCAACCTGGAGAGTTGGGGCACTTGGAATGTGTGTCACGCATTATTGCTTTAAATGGTCTGAATTTGCTCACTGAATCTCATCAAACTTCTCAGTCCCAAGTGTCCAGCCTTATGCCACATCCAGCTGTCCTTGTACAGAGGGCCATTTCAGGTTTCATCAGAGACACTGTAGGAATTTTAAAGAATTTCCCTGTTTTTTTGTTTTGTTTATGAAATTCCTTTTTATAGTGGGTTTGAGCTTATTCTCACTGCCATGTTTATGCCAGTCTAGACCCACTTCATTCCCTTATGGAGACATATCAATACATAGGTTTTCAGATTCTTACTAATCATATATATTCCTCTGCGGGAAATATGGGGTTTTGAGTCCCTTTCACTGAGGAAGGTGTAGGTCTTGTCTATTCCATATTTGGTTTTTGGAACAGTAGCTATACGAATATCAAACTCTGGTTTTATGCATCACCCCTCCTCTCCTTTCCCCTTAAGCAGGCATAAGAGTGTTTTCTAAATGTGAGACTCTGTTCTCTTTCCTAACTCAGTTCATGTGTAGCCATGTTTACAGGACGTTCATAAGTGATATGTTATGATAAGTTTCTTTTTCTCTGTGACTTATTTCACTTAGAATCATCGTACCTGAATAAAATCATTTTGCTGCTACTTGCCTTATGACATTGATTTCATGGCTGAGGGATATTCCATTGTACGTAAGTACCACAATTTCTTGAACCAATTTTGTCTTTCCGGGGATATTTAAGGTGTACCCAAGTTGAGGTTCTTGTAAGCAGTGCAGCCCTAAATTTTGGGGTGGCTCTGTCTTACTGAATTTCAGTTTTACCAAGGTATATTCCCTAGACTGGAAGTTCCCTTGGCTCTGTAGCTCTGTTGTTTAATTATTTTAGGGGACACATTGCACTCCTCCAGAGAGGCAGGTGGCAATTTACATCCTGCCCATCAGCATAACTAGGCTCCCTGTTCTCCAGGGCCTGTCTTGCCTTTCTGGTTTTTACACATTTTGTGGATGTCCCTTTTGACCGCTGGGAAGTGATACTTCTTTGTAGTGCAGATTTGCATTGCACACTTGCTTGCTTGGGCAAAAAGGTCGTTTGCATTTTCTCCTAAATATATTCAGGAGAAAACGCATACACCATTTTTGGCCAAGTGCATCATTGTCGAAGTTGTGACCCTCTTCCTGTTCTTTAAAGGTGATTCCAATGTACCTCTTGATATCTGTTTCCTGCTATACTGGCTCGCTTTCAAGTCCACCTGGTTGCCTTCCCTCAACAGGTTTTTGGACTATAGTTGTCCTTTATTACTCTGCCAGTTTGTGAATTGCTGTGCCCCTGAGCTCCATTTTTCAACTTGTTTTTTTGAGCTGACCGCCAATCCAAACTTTTGGTTCAGGACCTATACTGGTTCCCGGCGGGTGGCTGAGACTTTGGTTAATTCTTCTTCCTGCTGGGAAATTAGAGTGACATATGCCCGTCCAAATGCCTAACAGCTACTCTCTCATTGATTCTCCCTCTTCCCTTTCATCCTCTGCCAAATTGGCAAACTGTGCGAACCAGGAGGTTAAAGGGGCTCTCTCTCCAAGTTGGGAGATTGATAGTAAAGCAGTTGGAAATTCTAGCTGGAGAACCAGGAGAGGGACTATTAGTTGAGTTCTAGAAACCTTTCGTATTCAGAGTGTGTCCATTCTCTAGGTTTCCCGTACATTTTATAGCTGTAGTAATATTCCCTTCAACCTGGAGAGTTGGGACCCTGGGAATGTGTGCCACGCATTATTGCTTTAAAAGGTCTGCATTTGCTCACCCAATCTCACCAATCCTCTCAGTCCCAAGTGTCCAGTCTTATGCCACATCCAGCTGTCGTTGTAGATAGGGTCATTCTAGGTTTCATCAGAGCCCCGAAGGAATTGTAAAGAATTTCCCGGTTTATTTTTTTGTTTGTTTGTTTTTGTTTTTTGTTTGTTTTTTAATTATTTTCTGCTTTATAACCAAGTGAATCAGTCATACATATACATCTGTTCCCACATCCCTTCCCTCATGCATCTCCCTCCCTCCCTCCCTCCCCATTCCACCCCTCCAGGCAGTCACAAAGCACCCAGCTGATCTCCCTGTGCTCTGTGGCTGCTTCCCACTATCTATCTACCTTACGTTTGGTAGTGTATATATATCCATGCCTCTCTTTCGCTTTGTCACAGCTTACTCTTCCCCCTCCCCATATCCTCAAGTCCATTCTCAAGTAAGTCTGTGTCTTTATTTCTGTCTTACGCCTATGTTCTTCATGACATTTTTTTTTCTTAAATTCCATATATATGTGTCAGCATACAGTATTTGTCTTTCTCTTTCTGACTTACTTCACTCTGTATGACAGACTCTAGGTCCATCCACCTCATTACAAATAGCTCAATTTCATTTCTTTTTATGGCTGAGTAATATTCCATTGTATATATGTGCCACATCTTCTTTACCCATTCATCCGATGATGGACACTTAGGTTGTTTCCATCTCCGGGCTATTGTAAATAGGGCTGCTATGAACATTTTGGTACATGTCTCTTTTTGAATTATGGTTTTCTCAGGGTATATGCCCAGTAGTGGGATTGCTGGGTCATATGGTAGTTCTATTTGTAGTTTTTTAAGGAACCTCCATACCGTTCTCCATAGTGGCTGTACCAATTTACATTCCCACCAGCAGTGCAAGAGGGTTCCCTTTTTTCCACACCCTCTCCAGCATTTATTGTTTCTAGATTTTTTGATGAGGGCCATTCTGACTGGTGTAAGATGATATCTCATTGTGGTATTGATTTGCATTTCTCTAATGAGTAAAGATGTTGAGCATCCTTTCATGTGTTTGTTGGCAGTCTGTATATCTTCTGTGGAGAAATGTCTATTTAGGTCTTCTGCCCATTTTTGGATTGGGTTGTTTGTTTTTTTGTTATTGAGCTGCATGAGCAGCTTATAAATTTTGGAGATTAATCCTTTGTCAGTTGCTCCATTTGCAAATATGTTCTCCCATTCTGAGGGTTGTCTTTTGGTCTTGTTTATGGTTTCCTTTGCTGTGCAAAAGCTTTGAAGTTTCATTAGGTCTCATGTGTTTATTTTTGTCTTTATTTCCATTTCTCTTGGAGGTGGGTCAAAAAGGATCTTGCTGTGATTTATGTCATGGACTGTTATGCCTATGTTTTCCTCTAAGAGTTTGATAGTTTCTGGCCTTACATTTAGGTCTTTAATCCATTTTGAGCTTATTTTTGTGTATGGTGTTAGGGAGTGATCTAATCTCATACTTTAAATGTCCCTATCCAGTTTTCCCAGCACCACTTATTGAAGAGACTGTCCTTTCTCCACTGTACATTCCTGCCTCCTTCATCAAAGATAAGGTGACCATATGTCCGTGGGTTTATCTCTGGGCTTTCTATCCTGTTCCATTGATCTATCTTTCTGTTTTTGTGCCAGTACCATACTGTCTTGATTACTGTAGCTTTGTAGTATAGTCTGAAGTCAGGGAGCCTGATTCCTCCAGCTCCATTTTTCGTTCTCAAGATTGCTTTGGCTATTCGGGGTCTTTTGTGTTTCCATACAAATTGTGAAATTTTTTGTTCTAGTTCTGTGAAAAATGCCAGTGGTAATTTGATAGGGATTGCATTGAATCTGTAGATTGCTTTGGGTAGTAGAGTCATTTTCACAATGTTGATTCTTCCAATCCAAGAACATGGTACATCTCTCCATCTATTTGTATCATCTTTAATTCCTTTCATCAGTGTCTTATAATTTTCTGCATACGGGTCTTTTGTCTCCTTAGGTAGGTTTATTCCTAGATATTTTATTCTTTTTGTTGCAATGGTAAATGGGAGTGTTTCCTTGATTTCACTTTCAGATTTTTCATCATTACTATATAGGAATGCCACAGATTTCTGTGCATTAATTTTGTATCCTGCCACTTTACCAAATTCATTGATTAGCTCTAGTAGTTTTCTGGTAGCATCTTTAGGATTCTCTATGTATAGTATCATGTCATCTGCAAACAGTGACAGCTTTACTTCCTCTTTTCCGATTTGGATTCCTTTTATTTCCTTTTCTTCTCTGATTGCTGTGGCTAAAACTTCCAAAACTATGTTGAATAAGAGTGGTGAGAGTGGGCAACCTTGTCTTGTTCCCGATTTCAGTGGAAATGGTTTCAGTTTTTCACCATTGAGCACGATGCTGGTTGTGGGTTTGTCATATATGGCCTTTATTATGTTGAGGAAAGTTCCCTCTATGCCTACTTTCTGCAGGGTTTTTATCATAAATGGGTGTTGAATTTTGTCGAAAGCTTTCTCTGCATCTATTGAGATGATCATATGGTTTTTCTCCTTCAATTTGTTAATATGGTGTATCACGTTGATTGATTTGCATATATTGAAGAATCCCTGCATTCCTGGAATAAACCCCACTTGATCATGGTGTATGATCCTTTTAATGTGCTGTTGGATTCTGTTTGCTAGTATTTTGCTGAGGATTTTTGCATCTATGTTCATCAGTGATATTGGCCTGTAGTTTTCTTTCTTTGTGACATCCTTGTCTGGTTTTGGTATCAGGGTGATGGTGGCCTCGTAGAATGAGTTTGGGAGTGTTCCTCCCTCTGCTATATTTTGGAAGAGTTTGAGAAGGATATGTGTTAGCTCTTCTCTAAATGCTTGATAGAATTCGCCTGTGAAGCCATCTGGTCCTGGGCTTTTGTTTGTTGGAAGATTTTTTATCACAGTTTCAATTTCAGTGCTTGTGATTGGTCTGTTCATATTTTCTATTTCTTCCTGATTCAGTCTTGGCACGTTGTGCATTTCTAAGAATTTGTCCATTTCTTCCAGGTTGTCCATTTTATTGGCATAGAGTTGCTTGTAATAATCTCTCATGATCTTTTGTATTTCTGCAGTGTCAGTTGTTACTTCTACTTCTTCATTTCTAATTCTATTGATTTGAGTCTTCTCCTTTTTTTTCTTGATGAGTCTGGCTAATGGTTTATCAATTTTGTTTATCTTCTCAAAGAACCAGCTTTTAGTTTTATGGATCTTTGCTATCGTTTCCTTCATTTCTTTTTCATTTATTTCTGATCTGATTTTTATGATTTCTTTCCTTCTGCTAACTTTGGGATGTTTTTGTTCTTCTTTCTCTAATTGCTTTAGGTGCAAGGTTAGGTTGTTTATTCGAGATGTTTCCTGTTTCTTAAGGTGGGATTGTATTGTTATAAACTTCCCTCTTAGAACTGCTTTTGCTGCATCCCATAGGTTTTGGGTCGTCGTGTCTCCATTGTCATTTGTTTCTAGGTATTTTTTAATTTCCTCTTTGATTTCTTCAGTGATCACTTCGTTATTAAGTAGTGTATTGTTTAGCCTCCATGTGTTTGTATTTTTTACAGCTCTTTTCCTGTAATTGATATCTAGTCTCATAGCATTGTGGTCAGAAAAGATACTTGATACAATTTCAATTTTCTTAAATTTACCAAGGCTTGATTTGTGACCCAAGATATGATCTATCCTGGAGAATGTTCCATGAGCACTTGAGAAAAATGTGTATTCTGTTGTTTTTGGATGGAATGTCCTATAAATATCAATTAAGTCCATCTTGTTTAATGTATCATTTAAAGCTTGTGTTTCCTTATTTATTTTCATTTTGGATGATCTGTCCATTGGTGAAAGTGGGGTGTTAAAGTCCCCTACTATGTTTGTGTTACTGTCGATTTCTCCTTTTATGGCTGTTAGTATTTGCCTTATGTATTGAGGTGCTCCTACGTTTGGTGCATAAATATTTACAATTGTTATATCTTCTTCTTGGATCGATCCCTTGATCATTATGTAGTGTCCTTCTTTGTCTCTTCTAGTAGTCTTTATTTTAAAGTCTATTTTGTCTGATATGAGAATTGCTACTCCAGCTTTCTTTTAGTTTCAATTTGCATGGAATATCTTTTTCCATCCCCTTACTTTCAGTCTGTATGTGTCTCTAGGTCTGAAGTGGGTCTCTTGTAGACAGCATATATATGGGTCTTTTTTTTGTATCCATTCAGCCAATCTGTGTCTTTTGGTGGGAGCATTTAGTCCATTTACATTTAAGGTAATTATCGATATGTATGTTCCTATTCCCATTTTCTTAATTGTTTTGGGTTCGTTATTGTAGGTCTTTTCCTTCTGTTGTGTTTCTTGCCTACAGAAGTTCCTTTAGCATTTGTTGTAAAGCTGGTTTGGTGGTGCTGAACTCTCTCAGCTTTTGCTTGTCTGTAAACGTTTTAATTTCTCCATCAAATCTGAATGAGATCCTTGCTGGGTAGAGTAATCTTGGTTGCAGGTTTTTCTCCTTCATCACTTTAATTATGTCCTGCCACTCCCTTCTGGCTTGTAGAGTTTCTGCTGAGAGATCAGCTGTTATCCTGATGGGGATTCCCTTGTGTGTTATTTGTTGTTTTTGCCTTGCTGCTTTTAATATGATTTCTTTGTGTTTAATTTTTGACAGTTTGATTAATATGTGTCTTGGCGTATTTCTCCTTGGATTTATTCTGTATGGGACTCTCTGTGCCTCCTGGACTTGATTAACTATTTCCTTTCCCATATTAGGGAAGTTTTCAACTATAATCTCTTCAAATATTTTCTCAGTCCCTTTCTTTTTCTCTTCTTCTTCTGGAACCCCTATGATTCGAATGTTGGTGCGTTTAATGTTGTCCCAGAGGTCTCTGAGACTGTCCTCAATTCTTTTCATTCTTTTTTCTTTATTTTGCTCTGCATTAGTTATTTCCACTATTTTATCTTCCACCTCACATATCTGTTCTTCTGCCTCAGTTATTCTGCTATTGATCCCATCTAGAGTATTTTTTATTTCATTTATTGTGTTTTTAATCGATGCTTGATTCATCTTTAGTTCTTCTAGGTCCTTGTTAACAGTTTCTTGCATTTTGTCTATTCTATTTCCAAGATTTTGGATCTGGGAAATAGAATCTTGCATCGTCTTTACCATCATTATTCTGAATTCTTTTTCAGGTAGAATGCCTATTACCTCTTCATTTGTTAGGTCTGGTGGGTTTTTATCTTGCTCCTTCTCCTGCTGTGTGTTTTTCTGTCTTCTCATTTTGCTTATGTTACTGTGTTTGTGGTCTCCTTTTTGCAGGCTGCAGGTTCGTAGTTCCCGTTGTTTTTGGTGTCTGTCCCCAGTGGCTAAGGTTGGTTTAGTGGGTTGTGTAGGCTTCCTGGTGGTGGGGACTAGTGCCTGTGTTCTGGTGGATGAGGCTGGATCTTGTCTTTCTGGTGGGCAGGTCCACGTCTGGTGGTGTGTTTTGGGGTGTCTGTGGACTTTTTATGATTTTAGGCCACCTTTCTGCTAATGGGTGGCCTTGTGTTCCTGTCTTGCCAGTTGTTTGGCATAGGGTATCCAGCACTGTAGCTTGCTGGTCGTTGAGTGAAGCTGGGTGCTGGTGTTGAGATGGAGATCTCTGGAAGATTTTCGCCGTTCGATATTATGTGGAGCTGGGAGGTCTCTTGTGGACCAGTGCCCTGAAGTTGGCTCTCCCACCTCAGAGGCCCAGCATTGACTCCTGGCTCCTCAATTTGGGATGATTTGTTGTCTATTCATGTATTCCACAGATGCAGAGTACATCAAGTTGATTGTGGAGCTTTAATCCACTGCTTCTGAGGCTGCTGGGAGAGGTTTCCCTTTCTCTTCTTTGTTCTCACAGCTCCTGGGTCTCAGCTTTGGATTTGGCCCCGCCTCTGCGTGTAGGTCGCCGGAGGGGGTCTGTTCTTCGCTCAGACAGGACAGGGTTAAAGGAACAGCCTCTTAGGGGACTCTGGCTCACTCAGGCCGGGCGGGAGGGAGGGGCATGGAGTGCGGGGAGAGCCTGCAGTGGCAGATGTCGGCGTGACGTTGCACTAGCCCGAGGCACGCCGTGCGTCCTCCCAGGGAAGCCGCCCCTGGATCCCGGGACCCCGGCAGTGGCTGGCTGAACAGGCTACCGGAACGGCGGTGTGGACAGTGACTTACGCTCGAACACAGGCTTCTTGGCGGCGGCAGCAGCAGCCCCAGCATCCCACGCCAGTCTCTGGGCTCCGCGCTTTCAGCCGCGACTCGCGCCCATCTGTGGAGCCCCTTTAAGCAGCGCTCTTAATCCCCTCTCCTCGCGCACCAGAAAACCAAGAGGGAAGAAAAAGTCTCTTGCCTCTTCGGCAGCTCCAGGGTATTCCCGGACTCCCTCCCGGCTAGCTGTGGCGCATTAACCCCCTTCAGGCTGAGTTCTCGCCGCCCGCCCCAGTCCTCTCCCTGTGCTCTGACCGAAGCCAGAGCCTCAACTTCCAGCGCCGCCCGCCCCGGCGGGCGAGCAGAAAAGCCTCTCCGGCTGGTGAGTGCCACTCGCCACCGCTCCTCTGTGCGGGAATCTCTCCGCTTTGCCCTACCCAGGTATGTGGGGAGTTTCTTGCCTTTTGGGAAGTCTGGGGTCTTCTGCCAGCGTTCAGTATGTGTTCTGTAGGAGTTGTTCCACGTGTAGCTGTATTTCTGTTGTATCCATGGGGAGGAAGGTGATCTCGGCATCTTACTCTTCCGCCATCTTACCCGGAAGTCCTGTTTGTTTGTTTTTGAAATTCCTTTTTATAGTGGGTTTGAGCTGATTCTCACTGCCATGTTAATGCCAGTATAGACACACTTGATTCCCTTATGGAGACATATCAATATATAGGTTTTAAGATTATTACTAGTCAGATATATTCCTCTGCGGGAAATATGGGGTTTTGAGTCCCTTTCACTGAGGAAGGTGAAGGTCTTGTCTATTCCATATTTGGTTTTTGGAATGGTACCTGTATGAATATCAAATTCTGGTTTTATGCATCACCCCTCCTCTCCTTTCCCCTTAAGCAGGCATAAGAGTGTTTTGTAAATGAGAGGCTCTTTTCTCTTTCCTAAATCTGTTCATGTGTAGCCATGTTTACAGGACCTTCATAAGTGATATCTTATGATAAGTTTCTTTTTCTCTGTGACTTATTTCACTTAGAATCATCGTACCTGAATCCACTCATTTTGCTGCTACTGGCATTATGACATTGATTTCATGGCTGAGGGATAAACCATCGTACGTAAGTACCAAAATTTCTTGAACCAATTTTGTCTTTCCTGGGATATTTAAGGTGTATCCATGTTGAGGTTCTTGTAAACAGTGCAGCCCTAAATTTTGTGGTGGCTCTGTCTTATTGATTTTGAGTTTTCACAAGGTATATTCCCCAGACTGGAAGTGCCCTTGGCTCTGTAGCTCTGTTGTTTAATTGTTTTAGTGAACACATTGCACTCCTCCAGAGAGGCGGATGGCAATTTACATCCTGCCCATCAGCATAACTAGGCTCCCTGTTCTCCAGGGCCTGTCTTGCCTTTCTGGTTTTTACACATTTTGCAGATGTCCCTTTTGACCGCTGGGAAGTGATATTTCATTGTACTGCAGAATTTCATTGCCCGCTTGCTTGCTTGGCCAATAAGGGCGTATGCGTTTCCTCCTGCTTATATTCTGGAGGAAACGCATACGCCCTTTTTGGCCAAGTGCATCATTGTCGAAGTTGTGCCCCTCTTCCTGTGCTTTAAAGGCGATACCAATGTACCTCTTGAAATCTGTTTCCTGCTATTCGGGCTCGCTTTCAAGTCCACCTCATTGCCTTCCCTCAACAGATTTTTGGACGATAGTTGCCCTTTAGTACTCTGCCAGTTTGTGAATTGCTGTGCCCCTGAGCTCCATTTTTCTACTCGTTTTTTGTGAGATGACCGCAATTCCAAAATTTTGGTTCAGGAACTACACAGGTTCCCAGTGGGTGGCTGAGACTTTGATTAATTCTTCTTCCTGCCGGGAAATTAGAGTGATATGTGCCCGTCCAAATGCCTAATAGCTACTCTCTCATTGGTTCTCCCTCTTCCCTTTCATCCTCTGCCAATTTTGCAACGTGTGCGAACCAGGAGGTTAAAGGGGCTGTCTCTCCAATTTGGGAGATTGATAGTAAAGCAGTTGGAAGTACAAACCGGAGCACCAGGAGAGGGAGTTTAGTTTAGTTTTAGAAGCCTTTCGTATTCACAGTGTGTCCATTCTCTAGGTTTCCCGTACATGTTATAGCTGTAGTAATATTCCCTTCAACCTGGAAAGTTGGGACCTTTGAAATGTTTGTCACGCATTATTTGTTTAAATGGTCTGCATTTGCTCACTGAATCTCACAAATCCTCTCAGTCCCAAGTGTCCAGCCTTATGCCACATCCAGCTGGCGTTGTAGATACGGTCATTCTAGGTTTCATTAGAGCCCCTGAAGGAATTGTAAAGAATTTCCCTGTTTTTTTGTTTTGTTTTTGAAATTCATTTTTATAGTGGGTTTGAGCTGATTCTCACTGCCATGTTTATGCCCGTCTAGTCACAATTGATTCCCTTATGGAGACATATCAATACATAGGTTTCAAGATTCTTACTAGTCAGATATATTCCTCTGCGGGAAATATGGGTTTTTGTGTCCCTTCACTGAGGAATGTGTAGGTCTTGTCTATTCCATATTTGGTTTTTGGAATGGTACCTGTACGAATATCAAACTCTGGTTTTATGCAATACCCCTCCTCTCCTTTCCCCTTAAGCAGGCATAAGAGTGTTTTGTAAATGAGAGGCTCTTTTCTCTTTCCTAACTCTGTTCATGTGTAGCCATGTTTAAAGGACCTTCATAAGTGATATCTTATGATAAGTTTCTTTTTCTCTGTGACTTATTTCTCTTAGAATCATCGTACCTGAATCCACTCATTTTGCTGCTACTGGCCTTATGATATTGATTTTGTGGCTGAGGGATAATCCATCGTACGTAAGTACCAAAATTTCTTGAACCAATTTTGTCTTTCCTGGGATATTTAAGGTGTACCCAAGTTGAGGTTCTTGTAAACAGTGCAGCCCTAAATTTTGGGGTGGCTCTGTCTTATTGATTTTCAGTTTTCCCAAGGTATATTCCCTAGACTGGAAGTGACCTTGGCTCTGTAACTCTGTTGTTTAATTGTTTTAGGGAACACATTGCACTCCTCCAGAGAGGCGGTTGGCAATTTACATCCCGCCCATCAGCATAACAAGGATCCCTGTTCTCTTGGGCCTGTCTTCCCTTTCTGGTTTTTACACATTTTGCGGATGTACCTTTTGACCGGTGGGAAGTGATACTTCTTTGTAGTGCAGATTTGCATTGCTGGCTTGCTTGCTTGGCCAAAAAGGGCGTATGCGTTTTCTCCTGAATATATTCAAGAGAAAGCGCATATGCCCTTTTTGGCCAAGTGCATCATGGTCGAAGTTGTGCTCCTCTTCCTGTGCTTTGAAGGCGATTCCAATGTACCTCTTGAAATCTGTTTCCTGCTATTCGGGCTCGCATTCAGGTCCACCTCGTTGCCTTCCCCCAACAGATTTTTGGACGATATTTGCCCTTTAGTACTCTGCCAGTTTGTGAATTGCTGTGCCCCTGAGCTCCATTTTTCAAATAATTTTTTTGTGAGCTGACCACAAGTCCCAAATTTTGGTTCAGGACCTATACAGGTTCTCAGTGGGTGGCTGAGAATTTGATTAATTCTTCTTCCTGACGCACAATTAGAGTGACATGTGCCGTCGAAATGCCTAACAGCTATTCTCTTATTGGTTCTCCCTCTTCCCTTTCATCCTCTGCCAAACTGACAACCTGTGAGAACCAGGAGGTTAAAGAGGATGTCTCTCCAAGTTGGGAGATTGATAATAAAGGAGATGGAAATTCAAACCGGAGCACCATAAGAGGGACTCTTAGTTGAGTTTTAGAAACCTTTCGTATTCAAAGTGTATCCATTCTCTAGGTGTGACGTACATGTTATAGCTGTAGTAATATTCCCTTCAACCTGGAGAGTTGGGACCCTTGGAAGGTGTTCCACGCATTATTGCTTTAAATGGTCTGCATTTGCTCACTGAATCTCACCAACCCTCTAAGTCCCAAGTGTCCAGGTTTATGCCACATCCAGCTGTCCTTGTAGATAGGGTCATTCCAGGTTTCATCAGAGCCCCTGTAGGAATTGTAAAGAATTTCCCTGTTTTTTTGTTTTGTTTTTGAAATTCCTTTTTATAGTGTGTTTGAGCTGATTCTCACTGCCATGTTTATGCCAGTCTAGACCCACTTCATTCCCTTACGGAGACATATCAATACATAGGTTTTAAGAATCTTACTAGTCAGATATAATCCTCTGCGGGAAATATGGGGTTTTCATCCCTTTCACTGAGGAAGGTGTAGGTCTTGTGTATTCCATATTTGTTTTTTGGAACGGTAGCTGTACGAATATCAAACTCTGGATTTATGCATCACCCCTCCGCTCCTTTCCCCTTAAGCAGGCATAAGAGTGTTTTCTAAACGTGAGACTCTGTTCTCTTTCTTAACTCAGTTCATGTGTAGCCATGTTTACAGGAACCTCAGAAGTGATATCTTATTATAAGTTTCTTTTTCTCTGTGACTTATTTCCCTTAGCATCATCGTACCTGAATCCAATCATTTTGCTGCTACTGGCCTTATGACATTGATTTCATGGCTGAGGGATATTCAATCGTACGTAAGTACAATTTCTTGAACCAATTTTCTCTTTCCTGGGATATTTAAGGTGTACCCAAGTTGAGGTTCTTGTAATCAGTGCAGCTTTAAATTTTGGGGTGGCTCTGTCTTATTGATTTTCAGTTTTCCCAAGGTATATTCCCTACACTGGAAGTGCCCTTGGCTCTGTAGCTCTGTTGTTTACTTGTTTGAGGGAACACAATGCACTCCTCCAGAGAGGCAGTTGGCAGTTTACATCCTGCCCATCCGCATAACTAGGCTCCCAGTTCTCCAGGGCCTATCTTGCATTTCTGGTTTTTACACATTTTGCGGATGTCCCTTTTGACCGGTGGGAAGTGATACTTCTTTGTAGTGCAGATTTGCATTGCACACTTGCTTGCTTGGCCAAAAAGGGCGTATACGTTTTCTCCTAAATATATTCAGGAGAAAACTCATATGCCCTTTTTGTCCAAGTGCATCATTGTCGAAGTTGTGCCCCTCTTCCTGTGCTTTAAAGGGGATTCCAATGTACCTCTTGAAATCTGTTTCCTGCTATACTGGCTCGCTTTCAAGTCCGCCTTGTTGCCTTCCCTCAACAGGTTTTTGGACTATAGTTGTCCTTTATTACTCTGCCAGTGTGTGAATTGCTGTGCCCCTGAGCTCCATTTTTCAACACGTTTTTTGTGAGCTGACCGCAACTCCGAACTTTTGGTTCAGGACCTATACTGTTTCCCGGCGGGTGGCTGAGACTTTGGTTAAATCTTCTTCCTGCCGGGAAATTAGAGTGACATGTGCCCGTCCAAATGCCTAACAGCTACTCTCTCATTGGTTCTCCCTCTACCCTTTCATCCTCTGCCAAATTGGCAAACTGTGCGAACCAGGAGGTTAAAGGGGCTGTCTCTCCAAGTTGGGAGATTGATAGTAAAGCAGTTGGAAATTCTAGCTGGAGAACCAGGAGAGGGACTATTAGTTAAGTTCTAGAAACCCTTCGTATTCAGAGTGTGTCCATTCTCTAGGTTTCCCGTACATGTTATAGCTGTAGTAATATTCCCTTCAACCTGGAGAGTTGGGACCCTTGGAATGTGTGCCACGCATTATTGCTTTATTTGGTCTGCATTTGCTCACCCAATCTCACCAATCCTCTCAGTGCCAAGTGTCCAGCCTTATGCCACATCCAGCTGTCGTTGTAGATACGGTCATTCTAGGTTTCATCAGAGCCCCTGAAGGAATTGTAAAGAATTTCCCATTTTTTTTTTTGTTGTTTTTAAAATTCCTTTTTATAGTGGGTTTGAGCTGATTCTCACTGCCATGTTAATGCCAGTCTAGACACACTTGATTCCCTTATGGAGACATATCAATATACACGTTTTAATATTATTACTAGTCAGATATATTCCTCTGCGGAAAGTATGGGGTTTTGAGTGCCTTTCACTGAGGAAGGTGTAGGTCTTTTCTTTTCCATATTTGGCTTTTGGAATGCTACCTATACGAATATCAAACTGTGGTTTTAAGCATCACCCCACCTCTCCTTTCCCCTTAAGAAGGCATAAGAGTGTTTTCTAAATGAGAGGCACTTTTCTCTTTCCTAACTCTGTTCATGTGTTGCCATGTTTACAGGACCTTAATAATTGATATCTTATGATAAGTTTCTTTTTCTCTGTGACTTATTTCACTTAGAATCATCGTACCTCTATCCACTCATTCTGCTGCTACTGGCCTTATGATATTGATTTCATGGCTGAGGGCTATTCCATCGTACGTAACTAACACAGTTTCTTGAACCATTTTTGCTTTCATGGGAAATTTAAGGTGTACCCAAGTTGAGGTTCTTGTAAGCAGTGCAGCCCTAAATTTTGGAGTGGCTCTGTCTTATTGATTTTCAGTATGCCCAAGGTATATTCCCTAGACTGGAAGTGCCCTTGGCTCTGTAGCTCTGTTGTTTACTAGTTTTAGGGAACACAATGCACTCCTCCAGAAAGGCAGTTGGCAATTTACATCCTGCCCATCAGCATAACTAGGCTCCCTCTTCTCCAGGGCCTGTCTTGCCTTTCTTGTTTTTACACATTTTGTGGATGTCCCTTTTGACCAGTGGGAAGTGATACTTCTTTGTAGTGCAGATTTGCATTGCCCGCTTGCTTGCTTGGGCGAAAATGTCGTTTGCGTCTTCTCCTGAATATATTCAGGAGAAAACGAATACGGCCTTTTTGGCCAAATGCATCATTGTCGAAGTTGTGCCCCTCTTCCTGTGCTTTAAAGGCGATTCCAATGTACCTCTTGAAATCTGTTTCCTGCTATTCTGGCTCGCTTTCAAGTCCTCCTCGTTGCTTTCCCTGAACAGATTTTTGGACGATAGTTTCCCTTTAGTACTCTGCCAGTTTGTGAATTGCTGTGCCCCTGAGCTCCATTTTTCAACTCGTTTTTTGTGAGCTGACCACAAGTCCAAAATTTTGGTTCAGGAACTATAATGGGTCCCGGCTGGTGGCTGAGACTTTGTTAATTCTTCTTCCTGCCCGGAAATTAGAGTGACATGTGCCCGTCCAAATGCCTAACAGATACTCTCTGATTGGTTCTCCATCTTCCCTTCCATCCTCTGCCAATTTGGCAACGTGTGAGAAACAGGAGGTTAAAGGGGCTGTCTCTCCAAGTTGGGAGATTGATAATAAAGCAGTTGGAAATTCAAACCGGAGCACCAGGAGAGGGACTATTACTTGAGTTTTAGAAAGCTTTCGTATACACATTGTGTCCATTCTCTATGTTTCCCGTACATGTTATAACTGTAGTGATATTCCCTTCTACCTGGAGAGTTGGGACCCATGGAATTGGTGGAATGCATTATTGCTTTAAAGCGTCTGCATTTTCTCACCCAATTTCACCAATCCTCTCAGTCCCAAGTGACCAGCCTTATGTCTCATCCAGCTGTCATTTTGGATAGGGTCATTACAGGCTTTATCATAACACCTGAAGGAATTGTGTTAGAATTTCGCTGTTTTTTTGGGTTTTGTTTTGAAATTCATTTTTATAATGAGGTTGAGCTGATTTTCACTGACGTGTTTATGCCGGTCTAGACAGACTTGATTCCCTTACGGAGACATATCGATACTTAGGTTTTAAGATTCTTACTAATCAGGGGCTTCCCTGTTGGCGCAGTGGTTGAGAGTCCGCCTGCCACTGCAGGGTACACGGGTTCGTGCCCCGGTCTGGGAGGATCCCTCATGCCGCGGAGCAGCTTGGCCCATGATCCATGGCCATTGAGCCTGCATGTCCGGAGCCTGTGCTCCACAACTACAGAGGCCACAACAATGAGAGGCCCCCATACCGCAAAAAAAAAAAAAAAAAAAAAAAAAAAAAAAAAAAAAAAAAAAAAAAAAAAGATTCTTACTAATCAGATATATTCCTCTGTGGGGAATAGGGGTGTTGAGTCCCGTTCACTGAGGAAGGAGTAGGTCTTGTCTATTCTGTATTTGGATTATTGAACGGTACCTGTGCTAATATCCAATCTGGTTTTGTGCATCTTCCCACCTTTCTTTCCCCTAAGCAGCCATAAGTATGTTTTCTAAATGTGAGACTCTGTTCTCTTTCCTAATTCAGTTCATGTTTAGCCATGTTTACATTTCCTTCATAAGTGATATCTTATGTCAGAAGGCTCCATGGCTCTTTTCATCATAAAGCTCCATGATGCTCGTCATCACAATTATCCATGGTCTTCTCATCACAATGCTCCACGGTCTTGCCATCACATTGCTCCATGTCCTGATCATCACAATGCTCCTTTACCTTTGTCATCACAATCCTCCATGACACTTGGCATCACAATGCTCCATGTCATTGGCATCACAATGGACCGTGACATATGTCATCACATTGTTCCCTCACACCTGTCATCACAATAATCCATGACGTTGTCATCACAATGTTCCATGCTCTTTTCATCACAATGCACCATGCCCACTGTCATCACAATAATCCATGAAATTTGTGAGACCAATGCTCCATGCCCCTCTCATCACAATGCTCCATGCCCTTGACATCCCAATGCTCCATGACCCCTGTCATCACAATGCTCCGTGACTCCATTCACCACAATGCTTCATGATCTTTGTCATCACAATGGTCAATGCCCTCGTCATCACAAGGCTCTGTGACCTGTGTCACCACAATGCTCCATGAACTTTTCATCACAATGCTCCATGGCCCTTGTCATCACAATGCTCCATGCCTTTCTCAGCACAATGCTCCATGAGCTTGTCAGGAAAATGCTCCACCAGCTTGTCATCACAATGCTGCATGCACTTCTCATCAAAATGATCCGTCACCACTGATATCACAATGTTCCATCACTAGTCATAACAATACTCCCTCACCCTTGTCATCACAATTTTCCCTGACCTCTGTCATCACAATACTACATGCCCTTATCATCACAGTGCTCCATGACCCCTGACATCACAATGCTCCATAACCCATGTAATCAAAATGTTCCATGACCCTTTTCATCACAATGCTCCATGACCCCTGACCTCACAATGCTCCATAACACATGTCATCAAAATGCTCCATGACATTTGTCATCACAAAGCTCCATGAACATTGGCATCACAATGCTCCATTCCAATGTCATCACAATGATTCATGAAGACTCTCATCACATTGCTCCATGCACTTAGCATCCCAAATCTCCATGACTCTTGTAATCACAATGCTCGATGTCCTTCTCAAAACAATGCTACATGTCCTTGCCATTACAATCCTGCATGATCTATGTATCACAGTGTTCCGTGCCCTTGTCATCACAATGCTCCATGCCCAATCTCATCAAAATAATCCATGAAACTTTTCAGACCAATGCCCCATACCCTTGTCATCACAATGCTCCATTACACCTGTCATAACAATGCTCCATGACCCCTGCTATCACAATGTTCCACGGCCTTGTCATCACAAGCCTCCGTGACCCTTGTCATCACAATGCTCCAAGACCCCTGTAATCACAATGCACAATGCCCTTGTCATCACAATGCTCCAACAGCCCTGTAATCACAATGCTCCATGCCACTTTTCTTCTCAATGCTTCATGAAACATGTCATGACAATGCACCGTGCCCATCACCATAATATTTCATGCTATTGTCATCACAAGGAAATCAAAATGCTCAATGACCTCTGTCATCACAATGCTCCAAACCCTTCTGATCACAATGTTCCATAACACTTGTCATCACAATGCTCCATGACACTTGGCATCACAATAATCCATGCCATTGTGATCGCAATGGACCATGACATATGTCCTCACAATGCTCCCTGACATCTGTCTTCACAGTAATCCATGACCTTGTCATCACAATGCTCCATGCCCTTGTCATCACAATGAGCCATGCCCACAGTCATCACAATAATCCATGAAAATTGTCAGACCAATGTTCCATGCCCCTCGCATCACAATGCTCCGTGACTCTAGTCATCACAATGCTTTATGACATTTTATATCACAATGGTCCATGTTCTCGTCACACAAGGCTCTGTGACCTTTGTCACCACAGTGCTCCATGCCCTTGTCATCACAATGTGCCATGCCCACTGTCATCACAATAATCCATGAAACTTGTCAGACCAATGTTCCATGCCCATTTTATCACAATGCAGCATGCCCTTGTTATCACAATGCTACCTGACCCATGTCATCACAATGCTCCGTGACTCCAATCATCACAATGCTTCATGACCTTTGTCATCACAATGGTCCATGCCCTGTCACACAAGGCTCTGTGACATTTGTCATCACAATGCTCCATGCTCTTGTCATCACAATGCTCCATGACCCTTGTCATCACGATGCTCTAAGCCCTTGTCATCAAAATGCTCCATTACATTTGTCATCACAATCCTCCATGACACTTGGCATCACAACACTCCATGCCATTGTCATCGCAATGGACAATGACATATGTCATCAAAATGCTCCCTGACACCTGTCTTCACAATAATCCATAACCTTGTCATCACAATGCTCCATGCCCTTGTCATCACAATGCGTCATGCACACTGTCATCACAATAATCCATGAAACTGGTCAGACCAATGTTCCATGCCCCTGTCATCACAGTGCTCCATGCCCTTGTCATCACAGTGCTCCGTGCCTACAGTCATCACAATGATTCATGACCTTTGTCATCACAATGGTCCATGCCCTCGTCACACAAGGTTCTGTGACCTTTGTCACCACAATGCTCCACGAACTTTTCATCACCAAACCCTATGAGCCTTGTCATCACAATGCTACATGCCTTTGTCAGCACAATGCTCCATGACGCTTGTCATCACGATGCTCCATGCACTTGTCAGCACAATGCTCCATGACCCATGTCATAACATTTCGCCATGCACTTGTCATCACAATGCTCCACATCCTTTTCATCGCTATGCTCCATAAAACGTGTCATCACAATTCTCCATGCACTTCTCATCTAAATGCTCTCTCACCACATATATCACAATGTTCCATCACTAGTCATGACAATACTCGCTCACCCCGTCATCACCACGTTCCATGAACCCTGTCATCAAAATGCTACATGCCCATATCATCACAATGCTAAATGCCCATATCTTCACAATGATCCATGACCCCTGACATCACAATGTTCCATAACCCCTGTCACAAAATGCTCCATGACACTTTTCATCACAATGCTCCATGACCCCTGACATCACAATGTTGCATAACCCCTTTCATCAAAATGTTCCATGATACATTTCATCACATTGCTCCATGACTCTCATCACAATGCTCCATGATCTATTCATCACAATGCTCTGTGACCCTTGTCATCACAAAGCTCCATGAAGTTTTCAGCACAATGCTCCATGACATTTGTCATCACAATGCTCGATGCACATGTAAGCACAATGCTCCATAACGCATGTCATCACAATGCTCCCTGCACTTCTCATCACAATGCAGTACGCGCTTGTCATCAAAATGCTCCATGACCTTTGTCATCACAAAGCTCCATGACCCTTGGCATCACAATGCTCCATTCTATTGTCATAACAATGCTCCAAGAACCCTCTCATCACATTGCTCCTTGCATTTGTCATCACAAATCTCCATGAGGCTTGTCATCACAACGCTCGATGCACTTCTCCTCACAATGCTCCATGCCCTTGTCATCACAAAGCTCCATGACGCATGTCATCAGAATGCTCCATGCCATTGTCATCAAAATACTACACAAGCTTGTCATCAGAGTGCTGCATGAGACTTGTCATCACAATTCTCCATGCACTTGTCAGTACAATGCTCCCTGACCCTTGTCATCACAATGCTCCAAGCGATTGTCATCACAATGCTCCATTACCTTTGTCATCAGAATCCTCCATGACACTTGTCATCACAATGCTCCATGTCCTAGTTATCACAATGCTCCGTGACTCCAGTCATCTCAATGCTTCATGACCTTTGTCGTCACAATGGTACATGCCCTCGTCATCACGAATCTCTGTGACATTTTTCACCACAATGCTCCATGAATTTTTAATCACAATGCTATTTGACCCTTGTCATAACAATGCTCTATGCCTTTCTCAGCACAATGCTCCATGACCCATGTCATCACAATGTGCCATGCAGTTGTCATCACAGTGCTCCACAATCTTTTCATCACAGTGCTCCATAAACCTTGTCATCCCAATGCTCCATGCACTTCTCATCAAAATGATCTCTCACCACTGATATCACAATGTTAAATCACTACTCATCACAATACTCCCTCACCCCTGTCATCACAATGTTCCATGACTCCTGTCATCACAATGCTACATGCACTTATCATCACAATGTTCGATGACCCCTGACATCACAATGTTCCATAACCCCTGTCATCAAAATGCTCCATGACCCTTTTCATCAAAATGCTCCAGGACCCCTGACATCACAACGTTCCATAACCACTTTCATCAAAATGTTCCATGACAATTTTCATCAAATTTCTCCATGATCCTGTCATCACAATGCTCCCCGCCCTTCACAACAGAGTGCACCACACACTTGTCATCAAAATGCTCCATGACCTTTGTCATCACAAAGCTCCATGACCCTTGGCATCACAACGCTGCATGCCATTGTCATCACAATGCTCCATGAACACTCTCATCACATTGCTCCATGGCCTTGTCATCACAAAGCTCCTTGACGCTTTTCCTCACAATGCTCGATGTCCTTCTTATCACAATGCTCCATGCGTTTGTCATTACAATCCTGCATGACCCATGTATCTCAGTATTCCGTTCCCTTATCATCACAATGCTCCTTCCCCCTCTCATCACAATAATCCATGAAATTTTTCAGATGAATACTCCATGCCCTTGTCATCACAATGCTCCATTACCCCTGTCATAACAATGCTCCATGACCCCTGCCATCACAATGTTCCACAGCCTTGTCATCACAAGGCTCCATGACCCTTGTCATCACAATGCTCCACGGCCCCTGTAATCACAATGCTCCATGCCCTTGTCATCACAATGCTCCAAGACTGCTGTTATCACAATGCTCCATGCCCCTTTTCATCTCACTGCTCCATGAACCCTGTCATCAAAATGCACCATGCCCATCATCATAATGCTTCATGCTATTGTCATAACAATGAAATCAAAATGCTCTATGACCTATGTCATCACAATGCACCAAACCCTTCTGATCACAATGTTCCATAACACTTGTCATCACAACGCCCCATGACGCTCCTCATCACAATTATCCATGGTCTTCTCATCACAATGCTCCATGACCTTTGTCATCACAATGCTCAATACCCTTGTCATCACAATGCTCCCTGACACTTGTCGTCAGTATGCTCCTTGAACCCTGTCATGACAAGGCTCCATGCCTTTTTCATCACAATGATCCATGCCCTTTTCATCACAGTGCTCCAAGACCCCTGTAATCACAATGCTCCATACCCTTGTCATCACAGTGCTCCGTGATGCATGTCATCAGAACGCTCCATGTCCTTCTCATCCCAATGCTCCATGCCCTTGTCATCACAATGCTCCAAGACCCCTGTAATCACAATGCTCCATGCCCCTTTTCATCAGAATGCTCCATGAGACTTGTCATCACAAGGCTCCATGGTCTTCTTATCACAATGCTCCAGTACCTTGTCATCACAATGCTCCATGACCCCTATCATCACAATACTCCATGAATATTTTCAGCCCAATGCTCCATGACCTTCTCATCACAATGCTCCATGATCCGTGCCATCACAATGCTCCAGGACCACTGTCATCACAACGCTCCATGAACCCTGACAACACAATGATCCGGGACTCTTGTGATCAAAATGCTCCATGAAACTTGTCATCACAATGATCCATGCCCTTGTCATCCCAATGCTCCATGACCAATCTGATCACAGTGCTCCTTGAGGCTTGTCATCACAGTGCTCCATGAACCTTGTCATCACAATGCTCCATGCCTTTGTCAGCAAATGCTACATAATCTTTTCATCACAATGCTCCATGCACTTGTCATCACAATCCTCCATGACCCTTGGGATCACATTGCTTCATGCCCTTGTCATCTCTCTCTTGCCTTTGTGGTTTTTACAGATTTTCAGATATCCGTTTTTACCGGTCGGAAGTGACAATTCTTTGTAGTGTGGATTTGCATTGTGCACTTGCTTGATTGGCCAAAAAGGGTGTATGCGTTTTCTCCTGAATTCAGGAGAAAAGTCATACGCCCTTTTTGGCCAAGTGCATCATTGTCGAAGTAGTGATGCTTTTCCTGAGCTTTAAAGGTGATTCTAATTTACCTCTTGAAATATGTTTTGTGCAATTCTGCCTCATTTTCAAGTCCACTTCTTTGCCTTTCCTCAACAGATTTTTGGAATTGAGTAGTTCTTTATAACTGCAGGTTTGTGAATTTCTGTGCCCCTGAGCTCCAATTTTGAAATCCCATTTTTGTGAGCTGTCCGCAAATCCACAATAATGCTTCAGGACCTATACTGGTTCCAGGGGTGGCTATACTGGTTCCCTGCTCTTGGCTGAGGCTTTGGTTAATTCTTCTTCCTGAATGGGAAATTAGAGTGACATGTGCCCGTCCAAATGCCTTCATCTACTCTCTGATTGGTTCTCCCTCTTCCCTTTCATCCTCTGCACAATTAGCAAACTGTGCGAACCAGGAGGTTTTAGGGGTTGACTCTCCAAAGTTGGGAGATTGATAGTAAAGCAGTTGGAATGCCAAATTGGAGCACAAGGAGAGGAAAAATTAGGAGATTTTTAGAAACCTTTCGCCAAAACAGTGTGTTCATTCTCTAGGTTTCCCATACATGTTATAACTGTAGTGATATTCCTTTCTACCTGGAGATTTGGGACCCATGGAATGGTGGCATGCATTACTACTTTAAAGGGTCTGCATTTTCTCTCCCAATCTCACCAGTCCTCTCATTCCCTGGTGTCCAGCCTTATGTCTCATCCAGCTCTCTTTGCAGATAGGGTCATTCCAGGTTTCATCAGAACCCCTGAAGGAATTGTGTAAGAATTTCGCTGTTATTTTGTTTTGTTTTTGAAATTCATTTTTATAATGGGGTTGAACTGATTTTCACGGACATGTTTATGCCGGTCTAGACACAATTGATTCCCTTACAGAGACAAATGAATACATAGGTTTTAAGATTTTTTACTAGTCAGATATATTCCTCTGTGTGGAATAGGGGTGTTGAGTCCCGTTCACTGAGGAAAGTGTAGGTGTTGTCTATTCTGTATTCGGTTTATGGAATGATACCTGTGCTAACATCAAACTCTGGTTTTATGCATCACCCCACCTCTACTTTCCCCTTAAGCAGGCATAAGAGTGTTTTCTAAATGTGAGACTCTGTTCTCTTTCCTATTTCAGTTCATGTGTTGTGATGTTGACATTACCTCTATAAGTGATATCTTATGATTAGATTCTTTTTCTGTGTGACTTATTGCACTTAGAATCATCGTACCTTAATCCACTCATTTTGCTGCTACTGGCCTTATGGCATTGATATCACGTCTGAGTGATATTCCGTTGTACAAAATTACAACAAGTTCTTTATGCATTTCTCTTTTTCCTTGGATATTTTATGTGTACCGAAGTGGAGGTTCTTGTATGCAGAGCAGCCCTAAATTTTGGGGTGCCTGTGTCTTGTTGATATTTAGTCTTCCCAAGTCATATGCCCATGAGTTGAAGTCCCCTTTGCTCGGGGGCTTTGTATTTTAGATGTTTTAGGAAACAGCATACACTTCTTCAGAGTGGCTCTTGGATATTTATACCCCACCCATCAGCGTGACCAGGCTCCGTGTTCTCCATGGCCTCTCCTGCATTTCTGGTTTGTACACATTTTTTGGATGGCCTTTCTGAGCAGTGGAAATTGAGACTTCTTTATTGAGTGGACTTGCATTTCCCGCTTGCTTGGTTGGCCAAAAATTCTGTATGTGTTTTTTTCCTGAAGATATTCACGAAAAAATCGCATACACCCTTTTGCCCAACTGCATCATTTTAGAAATTCTGCTGCTTTTCATATGCTTTAACTGTGAGTACAATCTACCTTTTGAAATCTGTTTCCTGCAATTCTGCCGCTCATTCAGATCCTCTTCGTTGCCTTATCTGAATATATTTTTGGATGTTGGTTATCATTTATATCTTTGCAGGTCTTTGAATTGTCTGCTCCTGAGCTCCATTTTTCAACTCGCATTTTTTGTGAGCTGGCCGCCAAACCATTGTATTGCTTCCGGCCCTATTCTGGTTCTGGGGAGGCATGCTGTGCCTTTGGTTAATTATTCTTCCTAATGGGATATTAGAGTGACATGTGCCTGTCAGAACTCCTACAGCTAGTCTCTCATTGTTTCCCCCTCTTCCCTTTTATCCTCTGCACAAATTGCAAACTGTGTGAAACAGGAGGTTAAAGGTGCTGATTCTCCAAGTGGGGAGATTGTTAGTAATGTGGCTGGAATGGCGAACCCCAGCACCAGGAGATCAAAAATGAGGTGCATTTTAGACACCTTTCCTGAGCACACGGTGTACGTTCATCTTGGTTTTCCAGGCATGTTTTCGCTGTCAGAAGATTCCCTTGAACCTGCAGATTTGGGACCCATGGAATGGGTACCAGGCTGTATTACTTTAAAAGGTCTGCATTTCCTCACCCAGCCTCTCTAACATGTCTTAGCGTGCATAGCTTCCCGTCTTATATATCATCCTGCTGTGGGTCTACATGTGTTCATTCCATGTTACATCGTAGCCCTTCAACAAAAGTTGTAAGAATTTTTGCCTGTCTCACTGTTTTTTTTTTTTTTTTTTTTTTTTTTTTTTTTTTTTTTTTTTTTGCGGTACGCGGGCCTCTCACCGCTGTGGCCTCTCCCGTTGCGGAGCACAGGCTCCGGACGCGAAGGCCCAGCGGCCATGGCTCACGGGCCCAGCCGCTCCGCGGCATGTGGGATTCTCCCGGGCCGGGGCACGAACCCACGTCCCCTGCATCGGCAGGCGGACTCTCAACCACTGCGCCACCAGGGAAGCCCCTGTCTCACTGTTTTTATACATATTTTTAAATTTATTTTTATATTGGTTACAGCTGATTTTCAAAGCTCTGTTTTTTGCTGCTGTGCAACCACTTGATTCATGTACTGTGAGACAACAATAAATTCTTTTTCAGATGCTTACCAGTCATATGTATTATTTTCCAGTGACTTGAGTGGGCTGAGTGCAGTTCTTTGAGGTACCGTGTAGGCCTTGTCAGTTATTCAATTTGGTACTTGGAATGGTATCTTTGCTAATTTCAACCTCCTGGATAATACCTCACCCTTCCCCACCTCTCCCATTTAGCAGCCTTACGTCTATTTTCTACATATTTGACTATGTTTCTGTTTTGTAATTTATTTCATGTGTGGCCATTTTTGATTCCACCTTTAAGTGACATCTTATGATATGTGTCTTTTTCTTTCTGAGATACGTCACTTAGAATGATCGTATGTATCTCCTACAGAGTTGTTACAACTGGCCTTATTTCATTGATTTCTGGATGAGTAATATTCCACTATAAATAAGTACCCCATCTCTTTTATCCATTTTATCCTTCCAGGGACATTTATTTTATATCCAAGTTGAGGCCCTTTTTAACAGAGAGGTGGTAAACGTTGGGGTGCCTGTTTTCTGTCGATTTTTGTTTTTCCCTAGGTATACACCCATGAGTGCAAGTGCCCTATGCTCTGTAGCTCATTTTTTAGATGTTTTAGCAAACACAATGCACTTCTCCAGAGTGGTCATTGAAAATTACATTTCCACTATCAGCCTCACAGGGCTCCCTTTTCTCCTCACCCTGTCCTGCATTTCGGGTGTTTACACTTTATGTGGATGGCCCTTCTGACTGATGTGAAGTGATACATTTTGTAGTATTGATTTCCATTGCCCATCTGTTTGGTTGGATAAAAAGTGTGTATGGCCTTTACTTGAATATATTCAGAAAAAATGCATACGCCCTTTTTGGCCAACTGCATCATTGGCGATGTTCAGCCCCTTTTCTTGTGCTTTAATGGGGAGTCCTTTCCACATCTTCAAATCTGTTTCCTGACAATCTCCCTTGCTTACAAGTCCTTTTCTGTGACTTACCTCAAGACATTTTTTGACGATAGATATTTTCAACTCTGCAGTTTCATGAATTTTAGTGCCCCTGAATTCCATTATTCAACTTGTGTTTTTGGAAACTGGACACAAAACAGCGGGATTTCCTCTAGCCCTATTCTGTTTCCGTGGGCAATTCTAGCCTTTGATGAATTTGTCTTCCAGATTGGAAATTACAGTTGCATGTGCCTGTCCGAACAACTAGGACTTGTCTCTAAATTTTTCTCATCCTTCCGCTTCATCCTCTGGATAAATTCCAAACTGTGTTCAACAGGATGTTGACGGTGCTGATATCCCCAAGTGAGGAGATTGTTAGGAAAGATGCTGAAGGAGTGAACCCGAGCACCAGGCGATGAGGAGATGAGGTGCCTTTTCCAAACTGTTTCCGATCAAACGGTGTACCATCCTCTAGGTGTGACAGGCATGTTTTAGCCGTAGGAATGGTCCCGTGCATGTAAGGAGAACACCAGGGAGTTTTCCAAATCAGTGCCTCCCTGAACCCCAAACTGGGGAATTTTTAAGCTATGGCTACATATATGTCCATTAAGGGCCTTGGGAAATAGGCAGAGTCCAAACTTTAGATGATTGAAATCTTCAGAGTCAGAAGTGCTCACCATCGGCCTTGCTTAGGTTACATTTTATCTGTCATTGATAGATGATGTCAATAAAAATATCTATTCTTTTCCAGATTATTTCCCCTTATAGGTTATTGCAAAATATTCAGTGTAGTTCCCTGTGCTATACAGTAGTTCCTTGTTGATGATCTGTTTTATACATAGCAGTGTGTATGTGTTAATCCCAAACTGTTAATTTATCCCTTCACCTACCTTTCCCCTTTGGTAATAATAAATTATAAGATTGTATACTTCTCAGAAATGGGGAAGCTGAAAGAGAGGTATAATTTTGAATGGAAAAGCATTCAAAACAAGATTAAAGCTTCAGCCAAGAGTATTCGATGTACATCCTTGGGAATAAATCACTTCATTTCTCTAATGTTGACCTGACAAATAAGACAGACGTCTTCACTAAACTTGCTTATAATAAAGTGATGGAAATATCAGATGTAAGTCTTAGAAACATCTTATTTTACCCGAACCTTATACACTGCTCTAGGTTGACTACAGTTTGGCTCACACATCTGTTCATTGAAGTTACAATGTTCTCAATTTCTGTTACTGATCCTCCAGAGTGGACCCCAACAGGAGTCCCCATGCCCAGTGTCATTGGAGCCAACAGATCAAGACTGAGTTTGGTTCAGAAGAAAAGGAAACTTTATATTTTGAAAACAGAATGGAGAGGTGAGAGCGTGCACTCCCCCGCGGACTCTGGGCTGGGCTGCTGTGTAGGGGTCCCAGCAGCGTCAGCGGGAGGGAGGGGATGGAGCTCTCAAGGGCTGGGTTGGCTGCAGTTCAGGCTCTATGTCGCAGAGTCTGCATGGGACCCCGCTAGCTGAGGTGTCGACCCAGCCATTCTGCACTAGGAAATCGGGTCTGAAGTGCTGGGTGTGGGACCTCTGCATGCGGAACCATAGGAGCACGTGAAATTAGACAAAGCACAAAGGAAAAACAGGTTAGACTTTATTTTATTGCCCAGATTCTCTTTTTATCTCACAGAAATTTTTAATGAACGTTGCCGGAGACGAACACCTCCTCTGCTTTTTGTCCCGTTCCTTATTCTTGGGGTGCTGAGGGTGCAGACACCTCTTTTGTAACTGCTTCATGCTGAGGTGGGAGCCCTCATACACGAGGGGATGGGCAAAACTTCTCCCCAGCAGCCTCCAGGTGAGGTTGATTGTCCCAAGGCCTCCTGCCTCACTGCTCGTCCACCTGAGCACCAGCATTGGAAGTGTTATAGATTCTAATGACCTTTAAGGGTCCAGGAAAGAGATGCACAGAGATGATGCTGTGGCAGGTTTCACCCCATCCCACATTTGTTCGGTGAACTTAGGCTGACGTATTTGCCAACCTATATGCTCTGACCAGTAGTCTGTGCTTTCTTTAATTATGTCCCTGAATTAATGTACAAACAGCACCATGTGTCAAAGCCCGGCCCGCTCAACTCCCAGAGAGTCCAGGGTCGGTGGTGATCCAGGACCATGACGTCCACTGAGTCAACTGCCATTTGAAGAAGCCAGCAGTCCAGCCGGTCATATTGGCCAACATCACCGTGGTGTCTGTAGGGTTTTCTATGGTGAAATCGTGATATACATTTCCTCCACCAAGCTTGTTAGCTCCCGTCTGGGGGCAGTAAGTCCTGCAAGCAGTAGTCTGCTCTTTCGGGGCACAGACTTGTTTTCTGAGGAAACTCCAGGTCAAGTGATGTTCACACGAGTCATCTTGGGGGCCCATTGCCTCCGTTTGTCTCTCTGGAGGTTGGAGTTGGAGAGCTTCCTCACTCGAGGTCAGTGTGTCCGCAGCGCGACCCCTGCAACTTCAGGGCATGATGGGTGGTTAGGATCACCACGTGGGTTCCTTTTCCCTTAGGAGGGAGCTGGCCTTGCTGGCTCCTGATTTCCAGCTTTTTAGATACCCCAGTATCCTGGCCTGATGGGGCAGTGGGCAAAGCCCTTGGTGACCATAGTTTATCATACCTGAAGAGCATTCTTGTGTTGCTCCATTTCAAGTGGTCCCAGTTTTTGCACTAAGGCTCCAAGGGCGATTAACCTTTGACCGGGTATGTAAAGGTCAAAGGGTTTAGCTAAATTAGGGAGTTCCTGGGCAAGGGCCTGAATTGACTGCTCTTTCAATTCTTGAAATGCTGCTTCTGGATTCTATTCAAAAGAATCATCATCATTTCGTGTCAGTGTTTCATGTAGAGGCCAAGCTATTAGACTGTAGTTAGGGATCCAGATGCAGAAAACCTTGGCCTCCCCAGGAACCCCTAAGCTGTCTTCTAGTTTTAGAAGAGGTAAGGCTGCACATGGCTTCTTCCCTATCCTGGGATGCGTTTCTCCGAATATCTGTGAGAATGAAAACCAGGCATGTCACCTTAGCCTGGGATAATTGAGCCTTTTCCTTGGACACCTTCTATCCTTTCTTGGCTAGGTAGTGCAGAGGCGTCTTTAGTAGGCCTGGCGATCAGAATGTCATCTGCATATTGAAGGAGGGTTCCCTTTTGCAGAGGTAGAACTTTTAGGTCTTTAGAGGACATTTCCCCAATGATGGTGTGGGGATTTTTGAACCATTGGGGCAGGACGGCCCAGCATTATTGCTTTTGTTGCATGTTGTGTCCTGCCACTCACAAGCCAAAAGTTCTTGTGACTCTGAGATGAATGGAATACAGAAGAAGTCATCATTGAAGTCTAATACAGAATGCCATGGCCTGGTGGATGGTAGAATGACCAGCAGGGTGTAGGAAATAGGAGCTACTCGATGTATATCCTCGGTGGCTTCACTGACTGTCCTGATATCATTTACCAGGTCTCCAGCAGCCCATGGGGCTCTCGTGGTCAGGCCAATCCCAGGATATGGAGCTCACCTGGGCTGTGCCGCCCAACCCACAGCCCACGGGGCTCTCGTGGTCAAGTCCCTCCCAGCGTATGGAGCTCATCTGTGCAGCTACACAGCAGCCCATGGGGCTCTCCTAGTCAGGCCCTTCCCAGGATACAGAGCTCCCCTGGGCCGGTAACCCAGCAAGGCTGGACACACAGGAACTGTGCACATAGCCAACCTTGCAGAGAACCCAAAGCTCACCCGTCGCTCACAGCTGACACAGAACATCTCAGAGCAGGACTTGAACTAACAAACAGCAGCTCTGAGAGGTCTGTGACCCTGGGTATCACTCTGTGCAGCCTCTCTCTGCCTGGTCTTCCAGACACCTCCACTGCAGCCAGGGCACCAGGCCTCTGTCTCCACCCACCATCACTCCTCTCATTGACTCCTGGGTTCCTCTCATTCGGATAGGGTCTTCTTGAAGTTGTTTTCCACTCATAGACAAGATAAAATGATAAGAAAACAAGCCGCAGCTGCAGCCCCTTGTCTATCCTGACTCTCAGGAGCCCACCCCTGTTCCTTGGGCCTGGCCTATTTAGCAAGGTTCATTTTCTGCAACTGTGAGCCCCTGAGGGGTGAGGATTGGCTGATTTGGGCAGCCTGACACTGCCAGCCAGCCCTCCCCAGGTGTTCCTGGGTTGAGGTCAATATAAACACCTCTCCAGTCAGCAAGAGACCCTGTTGCTGTGCCTGGCGCCATATTCTCTGCCCCGTCAGCAGTGCCGGGGCTGGGGTGGTGGGAGGGAGTGAGGGGCCGTGGCTTTGTGGGTGGCCCAGTTTGAGGGGGGCTCTGATGGACTTTCTGCAGGAGTTGCCAGGCTGCCACCTGCTAAAGAAGAAGATGTGTCACCCATACCTGCCGCTGGAATTTCTCCCCAGGCAGTGGTGTGGAAGTAAAAAAGCAGTGGGGGCCGTGGCAGGAGGGGTATCTCAGGCAGGGAAATGGAAAGCTTCCAGAAGAGCATCTGGGGCCAGGACCATCCTGGCTGGACTGCAGGCACCAAGTCGGCCTACGTGCTGTTGCTTGTGTGACTCCACATCCCTTCCTCTAGTCTTGCAAGTTCTTGTACATATTCAGGTGTTTTACCTGGAAAGGGTGGGAAGAGTTCAGCTGCAGCAGGACTGGGGCTCAGCTCACATTTACTCACAGACGCCTCGAAAGAGTCCCCCTGCTTTGCAATGAGGATGCTCCTTGTGGGGGGGGGAGTGCTGCTGACTGCATGGGAGACGATTTCACACCTCTGACCAACTTAAGAATTTTTACCAGGGGAGCAAGTGCCCTGATACAATTTTCCTCTGTATAACTGGTAGGTTCTGTTTTGTTTTTTTTTCTTTTTTTCTTTTTGGTTCAAGGTAGATTTTATTTATTCCTCTTTTTTATAATTTAGAAATATAAACATGGAAATAATGCATTAATATAAAGAGGTCTATATGAAGGGAAAAACTTTTTTTCTGTTTTTTTTAAATTAAATGTTATTTATTTATTTTTAATTTTTTTAAAATTTATTTATTTCTTTTATACAGCAGGTTCTTATTGGATATCTATTTTATACATATAAGTGTGCACATGTGAATCCCAGTCTCCCAATTCATCCCACCACCAGCCTCACATGGCATTCCCCCCTTGGTTCCATATGTTTTTTCTCTACATCTGTGTCTCTATCTCTGCCCTGCAAACCGGTTCACCTGTACCATTTTTCTAGGTTCCACATATATGCATTAATATACAATATTTGTTTTTCTCTTTTTGACTTACTTCACTCTGTATGACAGTCTCTAGATCCATCAAGGTCTCTACAAATGACCCAATTTCATTCCTATGTATTGCTGAGTAATATTCCATTGTATATATGTACCACATCTTTATCCATTCGTCTGTCTGTGGGCACTTAGGTTGCTTTCATTACCTGGCTATTGTAAATAGTGCTGCAATGAACATTGTGTTGACTGTGTCTTTTTGATTTATGGTTTTCTCTGGGTATATGCCCAGTAGTGGGATTGCTGGATTATATGGTAATTCTATTTTTTGTTTTTAAAGGAACCTCCATACTGTTCTCCATAGAGATTGTATTGATTTACATTCCCAACAATAGTGGAAGAAGGTTCCTTATCTCCACACCCTCTCCAGCATTTGTTGTTTGTAGATTTTCTGATGATGCCCATTCTAAGAGGTGTGACGTGATACCTCATTGTAGTTTTGATTTCCATTTCTCTAATAATTAGAGATGTTGAGCAGATTTTCATGTGTGTCTTGGCCATCTCTATGTCTTCTTGGAATAAATGTCTATTTAGATCTTCTTCCATTTTTGTATTGGGTCGTTTGTTTTATTAATATTGAGCTGCATGAGCTGTTTATATATATTGGAGATTAAGCAATTGTCCATTGATTCGTTTGCAAATATTTTCTGCCATTCTGAGGGTTGTCTTTTCGTCTTGTTTGTAGTTTCCTTTGCTTTGCAAAAGCTTTTACGTTTCATTAGGTCCCACCTGTTTAGTTTTCTTTTTTATTTCATTAGTATAGGAGGTGGATCAAAACAGATCTTGCTGTGATTTACGTCAGAGTATTCTTCGTAAGTTTTCCTCTCAGAGTTTTATACTGTCCAGTCTTACATTAAGGTCTCTAATCCATTTTGAATATATTTTTATGGATGGTGTTGGGGAGGGTTCTAATTTCATTCTTTTACATGTAGCTGTCCATATTTCCCAGCACCACTGATTGAAGAGACTGTCTTATCTCCATTGTATAGTCTTGCCTCCTTTGTCATAGATTAGTTGACCATAGGTGTGTAGGTTTATTGCTGGGCTTTCTTTTTTTTTTCCTTTTACACGTTTATTGGAGTATAATTGCTTTACAATGGAGTGTTTGTTTCTGCTGTATAACAAAGTGAATCAGCTATACATATACAAATGTCACCAGATCCCCTCCCTCTTGCATCTCCCTCCCACACTCCATATCCCACCCCTTTAGGTGGTCACAAAGCACTGAGCTGATCTCCCTCTTCTATGTGGCAGCATCCCAGTAGCTATGAGTGTTACATTTGGTAATGTATTTATGTCCATGCCACTCTCTCACTTCGTCCCAGCCTACCCATTCCCCTTCGGGTGTCCTCAAGTCCTTTCTCTACTTCTGTGTCCTTAATCCTGTCCTGCCACTAAGTTCTTCAAAATCTTTTTTTTTTCTTCATTAGATTCCGTATATCTCTGTTAACATACAGTATTTGTTTTTCCCTTTCTGACATACTTCACTGTGTAGGACAGATTCTAAATCCATCCACCTCAGTACAAATAAGTCAGTTTTGCTTCTTTTTATGGCTGAGTAATATTCCATTGTATATATGTGCCAGAACTTCTTTATCCATTAATCTGTCGATGGACACTTAGGTTGCTTCCATGTCCTGGCTATTGTAAATAGAGCTGAAATGAACATTTTCGTACAAAACTCTTCTTGAATTATGGTTTTTGCAAGGCAAATGCACAGTAGTTGGATTGATGTGTCGTTTGGTACTTCTGTTGTTAGTTATTTAAAGGAACCTCCGTACTGTTCTCCCTAGTGCCCATATCAATTTACATTCCCACCCACAGTGCAAGTGTGTTCCCTTTTCTCCAATAAAGGCCTCTCCAGCATTTATTGTTTTGTAGATTTTTTTTGATGATTGCCACTCTGACTGCTGTGAGGTGATACCTCACGGTAGCTTTGATTTGCATTTATCTAATGCTTAGTGATGTTCAGCATCCTTTCATGTGTTTCTTGGTAATCTGTATATCTTCTTTGGAGAAATGTCTATTTAGGTCTTCTGCCCGTTTTTGGATTGGGTTGTTTGTTTTTGTGATATTGAGCTACATGAGGTGCTTGTAAAGTTTGGACATTAATCCTTTGTCAATTTCTTCATTTGAAAATATTTTCTCCCATTCTGAGGGTTGTTTTTGCATCTTGTTTATGTTTTCCTGAAATGTGTAAAAGCTTTTAAGTTTCATTAGGTCCCATTTGTTGATTTCTGTTTTTATTTCCATTTCTCTAGGAGGTGGGTCAAAAAGGATCTTGCTGTGATTTATGTCATAGAGTGTTCTGCCTATGGTTTCCTCTATGTGTTTTATAGTGTCTGGTCTTATATTTAGATCTCTAATCAATTTAGAGTTTATTTTTGTGTATGGTGTTATGGAGTGTCCTAATTTCATTCTTTTATGTGTAGGGGTCCAGTTTTCCCAGCAACAATTACTGAAGAGACTGTCTTTTCTCCATTGTATATCCTTAGATCCTTTGTCATAGATGAGATAGCCATAGTTATGTAGGTTTATCTCTGAGCTTTCTGTCCTGTTCCATTGATCTGTGTTTATGCCAATCTACATACACTTGATTCCATTATGGAGACATATAAATACATAGGTGTCAAGATTATTAGCAGTCAGATATATTCCTCCTCAGTGAATAGGGTGATTTGTGTCCAGTTCATTGAGAAAGGAGTAGGTCTTGTCTATTACATATTTGGTATATGGAATGGTATCTGTGCTAATTTCAAACTCTGCTTTTACACATCACCCCACGTCACCTTTCCCCTTAAGGAGGCATAAGTGTGTTTTCTAAATGTGTAACTCTGTTCTCTTTTGAAATTCAGTTCATGTGTATCCATGTTTACATTCCCTCTATAAGTGATATATTACAGTAAGTTTCTTTTTCTTTGTGGCTCATTTCACATAGCATCATCGTACCTAAAGCCACTCATTATGCTGCTATTGGCCTTATGACGTTGATTGTATGTCTGTGTGACATTCCATTGTATATAAGTACCACAACATCTTTATCCATTATTTTTTTTCCTTTTCTGGTGTATTTAAAGTGTACCGAAGTTGAGGTTCTTGTAAACAGAGCAGCCATAAACTTTGGGGTGGCTGTGTGTTGTGGATTTTTAGTTTTCCCAAAATACACGCCCATGAGTGGAAGCGTGCTATGCTCTGTAACTCTGTTTTAGAAAACAACATACAGTTCTCCAGAGAGGCTGTAGACACTTTACATTCTGTCCAACGGCATAACCAGGCTCCCTTTTCTACATGGCCTGTCTTGTATTTGTGGTTTTTACACAATTTGCGGATGGCCCTTTTGACCGGAGGTAAGTGACACTTCTATGTAGTGTGGATTTGCAATGCCTGATGGCTTGCTTGGCCAAAAAGGGCGTATGCATTTTTTCCTGAATATATTCAAGAAAATACACACACTCCTTTTCGGCCAAGGACATCATTGTCGAAGTTCTGTCACTTTTCATGTGCTTTAAAGATGACTCCAATCTACCTCTTGAAATCTGTTTCCTTCAATTCTGCCTTGCATTCAAATCCTCTTCACTGCCTTACCTCAATATATTTCTGGATGATAGTTGTCCCTTATAACTCTGCAAGTTTGTGAATAGCTGTGCCCCTGATTTCCATTTTTCAAATCGCCTATTTGTGAGCTGGCTGCAATACCGCAGGATGGCTTTAGGCCCTAGTCTGGTTCCGGGGCTGCAGGCTGAGCCTTTGTTTAATTCTTCTTCCTGAGGTGAAACTAGAGAGACATGTGCCCATCCAAACACCTACAGCTAATCTCTCATTTGTTTCCCCTCTTCCTGTTCATCCTCTGCACAATTTGCAAACTGTGCATAACAGGAGGGTAAAGCGGCTGAAACTCCAAGTGGGGAGATTTTCAGTAATGCAGATGGAATGGCGAAGCCCAGCACGATGAAAGGAAAAATGATGTACCTTTTAGAAAACTTTCCCGATTACACAGTGTACCAACCACTGGGTTTCCCATGCATTTTTAACTGTAGGAAGATTCCCTTAAACCTGGAGTGTTGGGACCACTAGAATGGGTAGCACAAAGTATTGCTCTAAGTGGTGTTCTTTTGCTCACACAACCTCAGCAATCTTGTCAGCTCCAAGTGTCCAGTCTTATGTCTCATCCACAGGTGGGTGTAAAGTTGGTCAATCCACGTTGCATCACAGGCCCTGAACGTAATTTTTTAAGAATTTCTCTCTGTTTCGCTGTTTTTGCATTTTGCTTTTGAAATTTATTTTTATACAGGGGGTTTAGCTGAATTTCAGTGCAGTGTTCATGCTGTTATACACACACATGATTCCTTTATGGAGACATGAGAATACATATGTTTTAAAATACTTAAAGTCAGATATATTCCTCTGCAATGAATAGGGGGTGCTGAGTCCAGTTCATTTTGCTGGGAGTAGGTGTTGTCTATTACATACTTATTATGTATTGGTATCTGTGCTAATTTAAAACTGTGGTATTATGCATTACCCCACCTCGCCTTTCCCCTTAAGCAGGTAGAAGATTGATTTCTAAATGTGTGACTCTGTTGTGTTAGAAATTCAGTTCATGTGTAGCCATGTGTACATTCCCGCTATGAGTCATATCTTATGATAAGATTCGTTACTCTTTACTCTTTCCTAACTCAGTTCATGTGTAGCCATGTTTACAGGACCTTCATAAGTGATATCTTATGATAAGTTTCTTTTTCTCTGTGACTTATTTCACTTAGAATCATCGTACCTGAATCCACTCATTTTGCTGCTACTCGCCTTATGACATTGATTTCATGGCTGAGGGATATTCCATCTTATGTAAGTAACACAGTTTCTTGATCAATTTGTGTCTTTCCTGCGATATTTAAGGTGTACCCAAGTTGAGGTTCTGTAAGCAGTGCAGCCCTAAATTTTGGGGTGGCTCTGTCTTATTGATTTTCAGTTTTCCCAAGGTATATTCCCTAGACTGGAAGTGCCCTTGGCTCTGTAGCTCTGTTGTCTAATTGTTTTAGGGAACACATTGCACTCCTCCAGAGAGGCGGTTGGCAATTTACATCCCGCCCATCAGAATAACTAGGCTCCCTGTTCTCCAGGGCCTGTCTTGCCTTTCTGTTTTTTTTACATATTTTGCAGATGTCCCTTTTGACCGCTGGGAAGTGATATTTCTTTGTACTGCAGAATTTCATTGCCCGCTTGCTTGCTTGGCCAATAAGGGCGTATGCATTTCCTCCTGAATATATTATGGAGGAAACACATACACACTTTTTGGCCAAGTGCATCATTGTCGAAGTTGTGCACCTCTTCCTGTGCTTTAAAGTCGATTCCAAAGTACCTCTTGAAATCTGTTTCCTGCATTTCTGGCTCGCTTTCAAGTCTGCCTCATTGCCTTCCCTCAACATATTTTTGGACTATAGTTGTCCTTTATTACACTGCCAGTTTGTGAATTGCTGTGCCCCTGAGCTCCATTTTTCAACTCGTTTTTTGTGAGCTGACCGCAAGTCCAAAATTGTGCTTCAGGACCTATACTGGTGCCCAGCGGGTGGCTGAGACTTTGGTTGATTTTTCTTCCTGCCAGAAAATTACAGTGACATGTGCCCGTCCAGACGCCTAACAGCTACTCTCTCATTAGTTCTCCGTCTTCACTTTCATGCTCTGCCAATTGGCAACCTGTGCGAACCAGGAGGTTAAAGGGGCTGTCTCTCCAAGTTGGGAGATTGATAGTAAAGCTGTTGGAATGTCAAACCGGAGCTCCAGGAGAGGGACAATTAGTTGAGTTTTAGAAACCTTTCGTATTCAGAGTGTGTCCATTCTCTAGGTTTCCCGTACATGTTATATCTGGAGTAATATTCCCTTCAACCTGGAGATTTGGATCCCTTGGAATGTGTGCCACGCAATATTGCTTTAAATGGTCTGCATTTGCTCACCGAATCTCACCAATCCTCTCAGTCCCAAGTGTCCAGCCTTATGCCACATCCAGCTGTCATTATAGATAGTGTCATTCCAGGTTTCATCAGAGCCCCTGAAGGAATTTTAAAGAATTTCCCTGCTTTTTTGTTTTGTTATTGAAATACCTCCTTAGTGGGTTTGAGCTGATTCTCACTGCCATGTTTATGCCAGTCTAGACACACTTGATTACCTTATGGAGACATATCGATACATAGGTTTTAAGATTTATACTAGTCAGATGTATTCCTCTGAGGGAAATATGGGGTTTTGAGTTCCTTTAACTGAGGAAAGTTTAGGTCTTGTCTATTCCGTATTTGGATTTTGGATCGGTACCTGTACTAATATCAATCTCTGGTTTTATGCATCACCACACCTCTCCTTCCCCCTTAAGAAGGCATAAGGGTGTTTTCTGAATGTGAGACTCTTTTCTCTTTCCTAACTCACTTCATGTGTAGCCATGTTTACAGGACCTTGATAAGTGATATCTTATGATAAGTTTCTTTTTCTCTGTGACTTATTTTCCTTAGAATCATCATACCTGAATCCACTCATTTTGCTGTTACTGGCCTTATGACATTGATTTCATGGCTGAGAGATATTCCATCGTACGTAAGTACCACAATTTCTTGAACCATTTTTGTCTTTCCTGGGATATTTCAGGTGTACCCACGTTGAGGTTCTTGTAAGCAGTGCAGCCCTAAATTTTGGGGTGGCTCTGTCTTATTGATTTTCAGTTTTCCCAAGGTATATTCCCTAGACTGGAAGTGCACTTGGCTCTGTAGCTCTGTTGTTTACTTTTTTGGGGGAACACAATGCATTCTTCCAGAGAGGCAGTTGGCAATTTACATCCCGCCCATCAGCATAACTAGGCTCCCTGTTCTCCAGGGCCTGTGTTGCCTTTCTAGTTTTTACACATTTTGCAGATGTCCCTTTTGTCCAGTGGCAAGTGATACTGCTTTGTAGTGCAGATTTGCATTGCCCTTTTGCTTGCTTGGCCAAAAAGGGCATATGCATTTTCTCCTGAATATATTCTGGAGAAAACTCATATGCACTTTTTGGCCAAGTGCATCAGTGTCGACAATGAGCCCCCCTTGCTGTGCTTAAAAGGCAATTCCAAAGGACCTCTTGAAATTTGTTTCATGCTATTGTGTCTCGTTTTCAAGTCCGCCTCATTGCCATCCCTCAAACGATTTTTGGACTATAGTTGTTGTGCCTTACGCTGCCAGTTTTTGAATTTCTGTGCCCCAGAGCTCCATTTTTCAACTCGTTTTTTGTAAGCTGACAGCAAATCCACAATTTTGGTTGAGGACCTGTACTGGTTCCTGGCGGGTGACTGAGACTTTGGTTAATATTTATTCCTGACGGGAAATTAGGGTGACATGTGCCCATCCAAATGCCTAACAGCTACTCTCTCATTGGTTCTCCCTCTTCCCTTTCATCCTCTGCCAAATTGGCAACCTGTGCGAACCAGGAGGTTAAAGGGGCTGTCTCTCCAAGTTGGGAGATTGATAGTAAAGCAGTTGGAAACTCAAACTGGAGAACCAGGATAGGGACTACTAGTTGAGTTTTAGAATCCTTTTGTATTCACAGTGTTTCCATTCTCTACGTTTCCCATACATGTTATAACTGTAGTGATATTCCCTTTTACCTGTCGAATTGGGACCCATGGAATTGGTGGCATGCATTATTGCTTTAAAAGGTCTGCATTTTCTCATCCAATCTCACCAATCCACTCAGTCCCAAGTGTCCAGCCTTATGTCTCATCCAGCTGTCATTTTAGATAGGGTCATTCCAGGTTTCATCAGAACACCTGAAGTAATTGTGTTAGAATTTCGCTGTTTTTTTGTTTTGTTTATGAAATTCATTTATATAATGAGGTTGAGCTGATTTTCACTGACGTGTTTATGCCGGTCTAGACACACTTGATTCCCTTATGGAGACATATCAATACGTAGGTGTTAAGATTCTTACTAGTCAGATATATTCCTCTGCGGGAATAGGGCTGTTGAGTCACGTTCACTGAGGAAGGAGTAGGTCTTGTCTCTTCTGTATTTGGATTATGCAACGGTACCTGTGCTAATATCAAACTCTGGTTTTGTTCATCTCCCCACCTCTCCTTTCCCCTTAAGCAGGCATAAGTAAGTTTTCTAAATGTGAGACTCTTTTCTCTTTCCTAATTCTGTTCATATGTAGCCATGTTTACATTTCCTTCATAAGTGATATCTTATGTCAGAATGCTCCACGGCTCTTGTCATCATAATGCTCCATGATGCTCGTCATCACAATTATCCATGGCCTTCTCATCACAATGCTCCACCGTCTTGACATCACATTGCTCCATGCCCTGGTCATCACAATGCTCCATGTCCCTTGTCATCACAATTCTCCACCTCTTTGTCATCACAATGCTCGATGACACTTCTCATCACAATGTTAAATGCTTTTGTCATCACAATTCTCCATTCACTTGTCATCGCAATGCTCCCTGACCCATGTCATAGCAAGCTCCATATGCTTGTCATCACAATGCTTCATGACATTGTTATAAAAATTCTCAATGTCCCTTGTCATCACAATGCTGCATGCCAATGTCATCACAATGCTCCATGACACTTGTCATCACAATGCTCCAAGCCCTTGTCATCACAATGCTCCAAGCCCTTGTCATCTCAATGCTCCATGACCTCTGTCATCACAATGTTCCCTGACACCTGTCATCACAATGCTCCAAGACCCTTGTCAGTACAGTGCTCCATGATGCTCGTCATCACAATTACCCAAGGTCTTCTCATCACAATGCTTCAGTGTTTTACCATCACAATGCTCCATGCCCTGTTCATCTCAATGCTACATGTCCCTTGTCATCACAATTCTCCACGTCCTTATCATCACAGTGCTCCTTGACACTTCTCCTCACAATGTTATATGCTCTTGTCATCACAATTCTGCATGCACTTGTCATCACAATTCTCCAGGACCCCTGTCATAGCAAGCTCCATGTGCTTGTCATCACAAGGTTTCAAGACCTGGTCATTAAAATTCTCAATGGCCCTTGTCATCACAATGATCCATGCCCTTGTCATCACAAAGCTCCTTTACCTTTGTCATCACAATCCTCCATGACACTTGGCATCACAATGCTCCATGTCATTGGCATCACAATGGAACATGACATATGTCATCACAATGTTCCCTGACACCTATCTTAACAATAATGCATGACGTTGTCATCACAATGCTCCATGCCATTGTCATCACAATGCTCCATGACACTTGTCATCACAATGCTCCAAGCCCTTGTCATCACAATACTCCATGCCCTTGTCAGCACAATGCTCCATGACTTCTGTCATCACAATGCTCCCTGACACCTGTCATCACAATGCTCCATGCCCCTTGTCAGTACAGTGCTCCATGATGCTCGTCATTACAATTACCCAAGGTCTTCTCATCACAATGCTTCAGGGTTTTACCATCACAATGCTCCATGCCCTGGTCATCTCAATGCTCCATGTCCCTTGTCATCACAATGCTCCACGTCCTTATCATCACAATGCTCCTTGACACTTCTCCTCACAATTTTATATGCTCTTGTCATCACAGTTCTGCATGAACTTGTCATCACTATGCTCCAGGACCCCTGTCATAGCAAGCTCCATGCGCTTGTCATCACAATGTTTCAAGACCTGTTCATTAAAATTCTCAATGGCCCTTGTCATCACAATGATCCATGCCCTTGTCATCACAAAGCTCCTTTACCTTTGTCATCACAATCCTCCATGACACTTGGCATCACAATGCTCCATGTCATTGGCATCACAATGGAACATGACATATGTCATCACAATGCTCCCTGACACCTATCTTAACAATAATCCATGAGGTTGTCATCAAAATGCTCCATGCCATTGTCATCACAATGCTCCATGACACTTGTCATCACAATGCTCCAAGCCCTTGTCATCACAATACTCCATGACCTTGTCATCACGATGCTCCATGACCTCTGTCATCACAATGTTCCCTGACACCTGTCATCACAATGCTCCATGCCCCTTGTCAGTACAGTGCTCCATGATTCTCGTCATCACAATTACCCAGGGTCTTCTCATCACAATGCTTCAGGGTTTTACCATCAAAATGTTCCATGCCCCTGTCATCACAATGCTCCATGCCCTTGACATCCCAATGCTCCATGCCGCTGTCATCACAATGCTCCGTGACTCCATTCATCACAATGCTTCATGATCTTTGTGATCACAATGGTCAGTGCCCTCGTCATCACAAGGCTCTGTGACCTGTCACCACAATGCTCCATGAACTTTTCATCACAATGCTCCATGACCCTTGTCATCACAATGCTCCATGCCTTTCTCAGCAAAATACACAAAGACACTTGTCATCACAATGCTCCATGTGCTTGTCAACACAATGCTCCACCAGCTTGTCATCACAATGCTCCCTGCACTTCTCATCAAAATGCTCTGTCACCCCTGATATCACACTGTTCCATAACTAGTCATCACAATACTCCCTCACCCTTCTTATCACAATGTTCCATGACCACTGTCATCACAATACTACATGCACTTATCATCACAGTGCTCCATGACCCCTGACCTCAAAATGCTCCATAACACATGTCATCAAAATTCTCCATAACTTTTGTCATCACAAAGTTCAATGACCCTTGGCATCACAATGCTCCATGTCATTGTCATCACAATGCTCCAGGAACCTTCTCATCACATTGCTCCATGCCCTTGTCATCACAAATGTCCATGACGCTTGTCATCACAATGTTCGATGCCCTTCTCATAACAATGCTCCATGCCCTTGTCATTACAGTCCTCCATGAACCCTGTACCACAGTGTTCCAGGCCCTTTTCATCACAGTGCTCCAGTCCCACTCTCATCACAATAATCCATGAAACTTTTCAGACCAATGCCCCATGGCCTTGTCATCACAATGCTCCATTACCACTGTCATAACAATGCTCCATGATCCCAGTCATCAAAATGTTCCACAGCCTTGTCATCACAAGGCTCCATGACCCTTGTCATCACAAGGCTCCATACACATGAAATCAAAATGCTCCATGTCCTTGTCATCACAAAGCTCCATGATGCATGTCTTCAGAATGCTCCATGGCTTTCTCATCACAATGCACAATTCCCTTGTCATCACAATGCTCCATGACACCTGTCATCACAATGCTCCGTGACTCCAGTCATCACAATGCTTCATGACCTTTGTCATCACAATGGTCCATGCCCTGGTCACACAAGGCTCTGTGATCTTTGTCACCACAATGCTCCATGCCCTTGTCATCATAATGCTCCATGCACACTGTGATCACAATAATCCATGAAAATTGTCAGACCAATGATCCATGCCCTCGTCACATGAGGCTCTGTGATCTTTGTCACCACAATGCTCCATGAACTTTTCTTCACAATGCTCTGTGTCCCTTGTAATCACAATGCTCCATGCCTTTGTTAGCACAATGCTCCATGACACTTGTCATCACAAGGCACCATGGCCCTCTCATCACAATGCTCCAGGACCTTCTCATCGCATTGCTCCATTCCTTTCTCATCACAATGCTCCATGACACCTGTCATCACAGTACTCCATGAATATTTTCAGCCCAATGCTCCATGACTTTCTCATCACAATGCTCCATGACCCATGTCATCACAATGCTACATGACCACAGCTATCAAAATGATCCATGCCACTTTTCATCAGAATATTCCATGCGCTTGTCATCCCCATGCTCCATGACCCCTGTAATCACAATGGTCCTTGACGCTTGTTGTCACATAGCTCCATGACACTTGTCATCACGGTGCTCCATGCCTTTGTCAGCAAAATGATACATGACCTTTTCATCACAATGCTCCATTCACTTGTCCTCACAATTCTCCATTAACTGTGTTATCACAATCCTCCATGAACTTTGGGATCACATTGCTTCATGCCCTTGTCATCACAATGCTCCATGATTCTTGAAATAAAAATGATCCATGAGCTCTCTCATCACAATGCTCCAAACACTTGTGATCAGAATGTTCCATAACACTTGTCATCACAACGCTCCATAACACTTGTCATCACAATGCTCCATGATGCCTGTCATCACAATAATCCATGCCCTTGTCATCACAATGCTCCATGAACTTTGTCATCACAATGCTCCATGAACTTTGTCATCACAATGCTCAATACACTTGTCATCACAATGCTCCCTGACACTTTTCCTCAGAATGCTCCTTGAACCCTGTCTTGAAAAGACTCCATGCCTTTTTCATCAAAATGCTCCATGCCCTTTTTCTCACAATGCTCCATGCCATTGTCATCATAATACTCCACAAGTTTGTCATCAGAATGCTCCAAGACCCTTGTCATCACAATGCTCCATGACCCATCTCATCACAATGCTCCATGACACATGTCATCACAATGCTCCATGAAACCTGACAACACAATGATCCGGGACTTTTGTCATCAAAATGGTCCATGACCCTTGACATCACAATGATCCATTCCCTTGTCATCATAATGCTCCATTACCTTTGTCATCACAATGGTCCCAGTCCTTGTCATCACAATGCTCCATTACATTTGTCATCACATTTCTCCATGACACTTGGCATCACAATGTTCAGTGCCATTGTCATCACAATGCACCGTGACATATGTCACCACAATGCTCCCTGACACCTTTCTTCACAATAATCAATGACCTTGTCATCACAATGCTCCATGCGCTAGTTATCACAATGTGCCATGCCCTCTGTCATCACAATAATCCATGAAACATGTCAGACCAATGTGCCATGCCCTCTCTCATCACAATAATCCATGAAACATGTCAGACCAATGCTCCATGCCCCTTTCATCCCAATTCTCCATGCCCTTGTTATCACAATGCTCCATGAACCCTGTCATCACAATGCTCCGTGACTCCAGTCATCACAATGCTTCATGACATTTGTCATTACAATGTTCCATGCCACTTTTCATCTCAATGCTGCATGAACCCTGTCATCACAATGCACCATGCCCATCATCATAATGCTTCATGCTCTTGTCATCACAATGAAATCAACATTCTCCATGACCTCTGACACCAAAATGCCCCAAACCCTTGTGATCACAATATTCCATAACACTTGGCATCACAACGCCCCATTAAGCTCGTCATCACAATTATCCATGGTCTTCTCATCACAATGCTCCATGACCTTTGTCATCACAATGCTCAATATACTTGTCATCTCAATTCTCCCTGACACTTGTCTTCAGTATGCTCCTAGAACCCTGTCATGACAAGGCTCCATGCATTTTTCATCGCAATGATCTATGCCCTTTTCATCACAATGCTCCAAGACCCCGGTAATCACAATGCTCCATGTGCTTGTCTTCACAAAGCTCCATGACACATGTCATCAGAAAGCTCCATGGCCTTCTCATCACCATGCTCCATGCCCTTGTCATCTCAATGCTCCAAGACCCCATTAATTACAATGCTCCATGCCGCTTTTCATCAGAATGCTCCATGAGAATTGTCATCACAAGACTCCATGGTCTTCTCAGCACAATGCTCCAGGACCTTGTCATCACAATGCTCCATTCCCTTGTCATCACAATGCTCCATGACCCCTGTCATCACAATACTCCATGAACTTTTTCAGCCCAATGATCCATGACCTTCTCATCACAATGCACCATGACCCCTGTCATCACAATGCTCCATGACCACTGTCATCCCCGCGCTCCATGACCCCTCACTACACAATGATCCGGGACTCTTGTCATCAAAAATCTCCATGATATTGTCATCACAATGATCCATGCCCTTGTCATCCCAATGATCCATGACACCTTTAATCAGAATATTCCGTGACCCTTGTCGTCACAGTGCTCCATGACCCTTGTCATCACAGTGCTCCATGGCCCCTGTAATCACAATTCTCCATGAACATTTTTAGCCCAATGCTCCATGAACGTCTCATCACAATGCTCCAAGACCCCTGTAATCACAATGCTCCATGCCCCTTTTCATCTCCGTGCTCCATGAACCCTGTCATCACAATGAACCATGCCCATCATCATAATGTTTCATGCTATTTTCATTACAATGAAATCAAAATGCTCCATGACCTCTGTCATCACAATGTTCCAAACCCTTGTGATCACAGTGTTTCATAAAACTTGTCATCACAATGCCCCATGAAGCTCTATATCACAATTATCCATGGTCTTCTCATCACAAATCTCCATGACCTCTGTCATCACAATGTTCAATACACTTGTCATCACAATGCTCCCTGACACTTGTCGTCATTATGCTCCTTGAACCCAGTCATGAAAAGGCTCCATGACTTTTTCATCACAATGATCCATGCCCTTTTCTTCACAATGTTCCAAGACCCATGTAATCACAATTCTCCATGCCCCTTTTCATCAGAATGCTCCATGAGACTCGTCAATACAAGGCTCCAATGTTTTCTTATCACAATGCTTCAGTACCTTGTCATCACAATGCTCCATTCCCTTGTCATCACAATGCTCCATGACCCCCGCCTTCACAATACTCCATGAATATTTTTAGCCCAATGCTCTTTGACCTTCTCATCACAATGCTCCATGAACCTGTCATCACAATGCTCCATTACCACTGTCATCACAATGCTCCATGACCCCTGACAACACAATGATCCGGGACTCTTGTCATCAAAATGCTCCATGACCCTTGTCATCACAATGATCCATGCCCTTGCCATCCCAATGCTCCATGACCCCTGTAATCACAATGCTCCGTGATGCTTGTCATCACAGTGCTCCATTATTCTTGTCATCAAAATGCTCCATGCCTTTGTCAGCAAAATGCTTCATGACATTTTCATCACAATGCTCCATGCACTTGACATCACAATACTCCATTCCAATTGTCATCAAAATCCTCGGTGAACCTTGGGTTCACATTGCTTCATGCCCATGTCATCACAATGCTCCATGCTCCTTGAAATGAAAATGATCCATGACCTCTGTCATCACAATGCTCCAAACCCTTGTGATCACAATGTTCCATAACACTTGTCATCACAACGCTCCATGATGCCTGTCATCACAATGCTGCATGAAATTTGTCATCAAAATGCTCAATACACTTGTCATCACAATGCTCCCTGACACTTGTCGTCAGAATGCTCCTTGAACCCTGTCATGAAAAGGTTCCATGCCTTTTTCATCACAATGCTCCATGCCCTTTTCATCACTATGCTCCATGCCAGTGTCATTAGAATACTCCACAAGCGTCTCATCAGAATGCTCCATGACCCCTATCATCACAATGATCCATGACACCTGTCATCAAAATGCTCCATTTCCCTTGTCATTACAGTGCTCCATGACACTCGTCATCCCAATTATACATGACCTTCTCATCACAATGCTCCACGGTCTTGAAATCACAATGCTCAATGCCCTGGTCATTACAGTGCTCCATGTCCCTTGTCATCACAATTCTCCACGTCCTTGTCATCACAGTGCTCCAAGACATTTCTCATCACAAAGTTACATGCTGTTGTCATCACAATTATCCATGCACTTGTCATCACAATGCTCCATGACACCTGTCATAGCAAGTTCAATGTGCTTGTCATCACAATGTTTCACGACGTTGGCATCAAAATTCTCAGTGGCCTTGGTCATCACAATGCTCCATGCCCTTGTCATTACAATGCTCCATGACAATTCTCATCACAATGCTCCAAGCGCTTTTCATCACAATGCTCCATTACCTTTGTCATTACTATCCTCCATGACACTTGTCATCACAATGCTCCATGCCATTGTCATCACAATGCACCATGACATAGGTCATCACAATGCTCCCTGACACCTGACTTCACAATACTCCATGACCTTTTCTTCACAGTGCTCCATGCCCTTGCATTCACAATGTGCAATGCCCACTGTCATCACAATAATCCATGAAATTTTTCAGACCGATGCTCCATGTCCCTGTCATCACAATGCTCCATGCACTTGTCATCACAATGCTCCATGACACATGTCATCACAATGCTCCGTGACTCCAGTCATCACAATGCTTCAAGACTTTGTCATCACAATGGTCCATGCCCTCATCATCACAAGTCTCTGTGACATTTGTCACCAAAAGGTTCCATGAACTTTTCATCACAATGCTCTGTGACCTTTGGCATCACAGTGCTCCATGCCTTTGTCAGCACAATGTTCCATGACACTTGTCATCACAATGCTCTATGAGCTTGTCAGCACAATGCTCCATGACCGAAGTGATCACAATGTGCCATGCGGTTGTCATCACAATGCTCCACATCCTTGTCATCACAATGCTCCATAAACATTGTCATCACAATGCTCCATGCACTTCTCATGAAAATGCTCTCTCACCACTGATATCACAATGTTCCATCACTAGTCATCAAAATACTCCCTCACCACTGTCATCACAATGTTCCATGACCCCTATCTTCACAATGCTACATGCCGTTATCCTCACAATGCACCACTCCCTTGTCATCAAAATGCTCCATGACCTTTGTCATCAAAAAGCTCCATGACACTTGGCATCACAATGCTCCATGCCATTGTCATCACAATGCTTCATGAAGCCTCTCATCACATTGCTCCATGCCCTTGTCATCACAAAGCTCCATGACGCTTGTCATCACAATGTTCGATGCCCTTCTCATCACAGTGCTCCATGACCTTGTCATTACAATCCTCCATGACCCATGTATCACAGTGTTCCCTGTCCTTGTCATCACAATGCTCCATGCCCTCTCTCATCACAATAATCCATGAAAATTTTCAGACAAATGCTCCATGCCCTTGTCATCACAAAGCTCCATGACGCATGTCATCAGAATGCTCCATGGCCTTCTCATTCACAATGCTCCATGCCAGTGTCATCACAATGCTCCAAGACACCTGTAATCACAATGATCCATGACACCTGTCATCAAAATGCTCCATTTCCCTTGTCATTACAGTGCTCCATGACGCTCGTCATCACAATTATCCATGACCTTCTCATCACAATGCTCCACGGTCTTGAAATCACAATGCTCAATGTCCTGGTCATTACAGTGTTCCATGTCCCTTGTCATCACAATTCTCCACGTCCTTGTCATCACAGTGCTCCCAGACATTTCTCATCACAAAGTTACATGCTATTGTCATCACAGTTATCCATGCACTTGTCATCACAATGCTCCATGACACCTGTCATAGCAAGTTCCATGTGCTTGTCATCACAATGTTTCACGACGTTGGCATCACAATTCTCAGTTGTCTTGGTCATCACAATGCTCCATGCCCTTGTCATTACAATGCTCCATGACACTTCTCATCACAATGCGCCCAGCGCTTTTCATCACAATGCTCCATTACCTTTGTTATCACAATCCTCCATGACACTTGTCATCACAATGCTGCATGCCATTGTCATCACAATGCACCATGACATAGGTCATCACAATGCTCCCTGACACCTGACTTCACAATACTCCATGACCTTTTCGTCACAGTGCTCCATGCCCTTGCATTCACAATGTGCAATGCCCACTGTCATCACAATAATCCATGAAATTTTTCAGACCGATGCTCCATGTCCCTGTCATCACAATGCTCCATGCACTTCTCATCACAATGCTCCATGACACATGTCATCACAATTCTCCGTGACTCCAGTCATCACAATGCTTCAAGACTTTGTCATCACAATGGTCCATGCCCTCATCATCACAAGTCTCTGTGACATTTGTCACCAAAATGTTCCATTAACTTTTCATCACAATGCTCTGTGACCCTTGGCATCACAATGCTCCATGCCTTTGTCAGCTCAATGTTCCATGACACTTGTCAGCACAATGCTCTATGAGCTTGTCAGCACAATGCTCCATTACCGATGTGATCACAATGCGCCATGTGGTTGTCATCACAATTCTCCACATCCTTGTCATCACAATGCTCCATAAACATTGTCATCACAATGCTCCATGCACTTCTCATGAAAATGCTCTCTCACCACATATATCACAATGTTCCATCACTAGTCATCCCAATACTCCATCACCCCTGTCATCACAATGCTCCATGAAACCTGTCATCACAATGCTCCAGGCCCCTTGTCATTACAGTTCTCCATGACGCTCGTCATCACAATTATCCATGGTCTTCTCATCACAATCCTCCACCGTCTTGCCATCACAATGCTCCATGACACTTAACATCACAATGTTACATGCTCTTGTAATCACATTCTCCATGCCCTTGTCATCACAATGCTCCAACAGCCCTGTAATCACAATGCTCCATGCCCCTTTTCATCTCAATGCTCCATGAACACTGTCATCACAATGAACCGTGTCCATCACCATAATATTTCATGCTATTGTTATCACAATGAAATCAAAACGCTCAATGACCACTGTCATCACAATGCACCAAACCCTTCTGATCACAATGTTCCATAACAACTTGTCATCACAGTGCCCCATGAGGCTGGTCATCACAGTTATCCATGGACTTCTCACCACAATGATCCATGATCTTTGTCATCACAATGCTCAATACACTTATCATCACAATGCTCCCTGACAGTTGTCATCAGTATGCTCCTTGAAACCTGTCATGACAAGGCTCCATGCATTTTTCATCACAATGATCCATTCCCTTTTCATCACAATGCTCCAAGACCCCTGTAATCACAATGCTCCATGTCCTTGCCATCACAAAGCTCCATGACGCATGTCATCAGAATGCTCCATTGATTTCTCATCACAATACTCCATGCTCTTGTCATCACAATGCCTCAAAACCCCTGCAATCTCAATGCTCCATGCACCATTTCATCAATATGCTCAATGACCCTTGTCATCACAAGGCTCCATGGCCCTCTCATCACAGTGCTCCAGGACCTTCTCATCACATTGCTCCATTCCCTTCTCATGACAATGCTCCATGACACCTGTCATCACAGTACTCCATGAATAATTTCAGCCAAATGCTCCATGACCTTCTCATCACAAATCTCCATGACCCATGTCATCACAATGCTACATGACAACAGTCATCAAAATGATCCATGCCACTTGTCATCAGAATGTCATCACATTGCTCCATGTCCTTGTCATCACAGTGCTCCAAGACCCCTGTCATCTCAATGTTCTGTGACTCAAGTCATCACAAGTCTTCATGACATTTGTCATCACAATGGTCCATGTCCTCGTCACACAGGGCTCTGTGACCTTTCTCACCACAATGCTCCATGAACTTTTCATCACAATGCTCTGTGATCCTTGTCATCACCATGCTCCATGCCTTTGTCAGCACAATGCTCCATGACCGTTGTCATCACAATGCTCCATGCGCTTGTGAGCACAATGCTCCACAACCCATGTCATCACAATGAGCCATGCGCTTGTCATCACAGTGCTCCACATCCTTATCATTACAGTGCTCCAAAAACCTTGTCATCACAATGCTCCATGCACTTCTCATTAAAATGCTCTCTCCCCCCTGTCATCACAATGTTCCGTGATCCGTGTCATGACAATGCTACATGACCTTACCATCACAATGCTCCATGAACCCTGACATCACAATGTCCCATAACTCCTGTCATCAAAATGCTCCATGACCCTTTTCATCACAATCCTCCATGACCCCTGACATCACAATGTTCCATAACCACTGTCATCAAAATATTCCATGATACTTTTCATCAAATTGCTCCATGACCCTGTCATCAAAATGATCCCTGCCCTTCTCATCACAATGCACCATGACCTTGTCATCAAAATGTCCCATGAACTTTGTCATCACAAACTCCATGATCCGTGGCATCACAATGCTCCATGCCATTTTCATCACCATGTTTCATGACCCCTGTAATCACAATGCTCCATGCATATTTTCATCAGCATGCTCCATGAGACTTGTCATCACAAGGCTCCATGGTTTTCTCATCACAATGCCCCATGACCTTGTCATCACAGTGCCCCATTACCCTGTCATCACAGTGCCCCATTACCCTGTCATCACAATACTCCATGAACATTTTCAGCCCAATGCTCCATGACCTTCTTATCACAATGCTCCATGACCCTGTCATCACAATGCTCCATGACCACTGTCCTCACAGAGCTCCATGACCACTGACAACACAATGATATGCGACCCTTGTATTCAAAATGCTCCATGACCCTTGTTATCACAATGCTCCATGCCCTTGTCATCACAATGCTCCATGAAGCCTCTCATCACATTGCCCCATGCCCTTGTCATTACAAACATCCATGATCCATGTATCACAGTGTTCTGTGCCCTTGTCATCACAATGCTATATGCCAACTCTCATCACAGTAATCCATGAAAGTTTTCAGACCAATGCTCAATGCCCTTGTCATCAAAATCCTCCATTGCCCATGTCAAAACCATGCTCCATGAACCCTGCCATCACAATGTTCTACGGTCTTGTCATCACAAGGATCCAATACCCCTGTAATCACAATGCTCCATGCCCCTTTTCATCAGGATGCTCCATGAGAAATGTCACCAAAAGGCTCCATGGTCCTCTCATTACAATGCTCCAGTACCTTGTCATCACACTGGTCCATGCCCACTTAATCAAAAGGCTCTGTGAAATTTGTCACCACAATGATCCATGAAAATTTCATCACAATGCTCTTTTACCCATGTCTTCACTATCCTCCATGCCTTTGTCAGCACAATGCTCCATGACGCTTGTCATCACAATGCTCGATACACTTCTCATCACAATGCTCCATGCCCTTGTCATTACAATCCTCCATGACGCATGTATGAAGTGTTCCGTGCCCTAGTCATCACAATGCTCCATGCCGAATCTCATCACAATAATCTATGAAATTTTCAGACCAATGTTCCATGCACATGTCATCACAATTCTCCATTACCCCTGTCATAACAATGCTCCATGGACCTTGCCAACATAATGTTCCACGGCCTTGTCATCCAAATCTCCATGACCCTTGTCATCATAGTGCTCCAAGACCTCTGTAATCACAATGCTCCATGCCCTTGTCGTCACAATGATTCATAACGCATGTCATAAGAATGCTCCATGGCCTTCTCATGAAAATTCTCCATGCCCTTGTCATCACAATGCTTCAAAACCCCTGTAATCACAATGCTCCATGAACCTTTTCATCAGAATGCTCCAAGACCCTTTTCATCAAAATGCTCCATTACCCCTGACATCACAATGTTCCATAACCCCTGTAATCAAAATGTTCCATGACACTTTTCATCAGTTTGCTCCATGACCCTGTCATCACAATGCTCCCTGCCCTTCTCATCACAATGAACCACGACCTTGTCATCAAAATGCTCCATGACGTTTGTCATCACAAAGCTCCATGACCCTTGGCATCACAATGCTCCATGCCATTTCATCACAATGCTATATGAAACCTCTCATCACATTGCTCCATGCCCTTGTCAGCACAATGCTCCATGACGCTTGTCATCACAATGCTCGATACTCTTCTCATCACAATGTTCCATGCACTTGTCATTACAATCCCCCATAACACATGTATCACAGTGTTCCGTGCCCTAGTCAGCACAATGCTCCATGCCGAATCTCATCACAATAATCTATGAAATTTTCAGACCAATGTTCCATGCCCTTGTCATCACAATGCTCCTTTACCCCGTCATAGAAATGCTCCATAACCCCTGCCATCACAATGTTCCACAGCCTTGTCATCCAAGGCTCCATGACCCTTGTCATCACAGTGCTCCAATACCCATGTAATCACAATGCTCCATGCTCTTGTCGTCACAAAGATTCATGACGCATGTCATCAGAATGCTCCGTGGCCTTCTCATCACAATGATCCATGCCCTTGTCATCACAATGCTCCAAGACCCCTGTAATCACAATGCTCCATGCCTCTTGTCATTACAGTGCTCCATGATGCTCGTCATCACAATTATCCGTGATCTTCTCATCACAATGCTCCACGGTCTTGCCATCACAATGCTCCAAGACCCGGTCATCACAATGCTCCATGTCTCATGTCATCACAATTCTCCACGTCCTTGTCATCACAATGCTCCATGACACTTCTTATCACAATGTTACATGATCTTTTCATCACAATTCTCCATGCACTTGTCATCGCAATGCTCTATGACCCTTGTCATAGCAAGCTCCATGCACTTGTCATCACAATGCTTCACGACGTTGTCATCAAAATTCTCAATGGCACTTGTCATCGCAATGCTCCATGACCCTTGTCATCACAACGTCCCAAGCCCTTGTCATCAAAATGCTCCATTACCTTTGTCATCACAATCCTCCATGACACTTGGTATCACAATGCTCCATGCCATTGTCATCACAATGCTCCGTGACTCCAGTCATCACAATGCTTCATGAACTTTTTCACCACAATGCTCCATGCCCTTGTCATCACAATATTCCATGAAACATGTCAGACAAATGATCCATGCCCTCTTCAAACAAGGCTCTGTAATATTTTTCACCACAATGCTCCATGAACTTTTCATCACAATGCTCTTTGTCCCAAATCATCAAAATGCTCCATGCGCTTGTCAGCACAATGCTCCTTGACCTATGTCATCAAAATGTGCCATGTGCTTGTCATCACAATGCTCCACATCTTTTTCATCGCTATGCTACTTAAAACTTCTCATCACAATGCTCCATGCACTTCTCATCAAAATGCTCTCTCAACACATATAACACAATGTTCCATCACTAGTCATCACAATACTCCCTCACCCCTGTCATCACAATGTTCCATGACCCCTGTCATCACAGTGCTACATGTCCTTATCATCACAATGCTCCATGACCCCTGACATCACAATGTTCCATAACCCCTGTCACAAAATGCTCCATGAGCCATTTCATCACAATGCTTCATGACCCCTTACATCACAATGTTCCATAACCACTGTCATCAAAATATTCCATGACACTTTTCATCAAATTGCTCCATGACACTGTCATCACAATGCTCCCTGCCCTTCTCATCACAATGCACCACGCCCTTGTCATCAAAATGCCCCAAGACCTTTGTCATCACAAAGTTCCATTATCCCTGTCATAACAATGATCCATGACCCCTGCCATCACAGTGTTCCACGGCCTTGTCATCACAAGCCTCGATGACCCTTTTCAATCCAATGCTCCAAGACCCCTGTAATCACAATGCTCCATGCCCTTGTCATCACAAAGCTCCATGACGCATGCCATCTGAATGCTCCATGGCCTTCTCATCACAATGCTCCATGCCCTTGTCATCACAATGCTCCAACAGCCCTATAATCACAATGCTCCATGCCCCTTTTATTCTCAATGCTCCATGAGCCCTGTCATCACAATGCACCGTGCCCATCACCATAATATTTCATGCTATTGTTGTCACAATGAAATCAAAATGCTCAATGACCTCTGTCATCACAATGCACCAAACCCTTCTGATCACAATGTTCCATAACACTTGTCATCACAATGCCCTATTACGCTGGTCATCACAATTATCAATGGACTTCTCATCACAATGCTCCATGATCTTTGTCATCACAATGCTCAATACACTTATCATCACAATGCTCCCTGACAGTTGTCATCACTATGCTCTTTGAACCCTGTCATGACAAGGCTCTATGCATTTTTCATCGCAATGATCCATTCCCTTTTCATCACAATGCTCCAAGACCCCTGTAATCACAATGCTCCATGTCCTTGTCATCACAAAACTCCCTGACGCATGTCATCAGAATGCTCCATTTCCTTCTCATCACAATACTCCATGCCCTTGTCATCACAATGCTTCAAAACACTTGTAATCACAATGCTCCTTGCACCTTTTCATCAGAATGTTCCATTACCCTTTTCATCAAAATGCTCCATTACCCCTCACATCACAATGTTCCATAACCCCTGTTATCAAAATGTTCCATGACACTTTTCAGCAATTTGCTCCATGACCTTGTCATCACAATGCTCCCTGCCCTTCACTTCTCAATACACCACGACTTTGTCATCAAAATGCTCCATGACCTTTGTCATCACAAAGCTCCATGACCCTTGGCATCACAATGCTCCATGCCATTTCATCACAATGCTACATGAAACATCTCATCACATTGCTCCATGCCATTGTCAGCACAATGTTGCATGATGCTTGTCATCACAATGCTCGAAACTCTTCTCATCACAATGCTCCATGCCCCTGTCATTACACTCCTCCATGATGCTTTTCATCACAATGCTCGAAACTCTTCTCATCACAATGCTCCATGCCCTTGTCATTACAATCCTCCATGACACATGTATCACAGTGTTCCGAGCCTTAGTTATCACAATGATCCATGCCGAATCTCATCACAATTATCCATGAAATTTTCAGACCAATGTTCCATGCCCTTGTCATCACAATGCTCCATTACGCCTGTCATAACAATGCTCCATGACCCCTGCCATCACAATGATCCACGGCCTTTTCATCCAAGGTTACATGACCCTTGTCATCACATTGCTCCAAGACCCCTGTAATCACAATGCTCTATGCCCTTGTCTTCACAAAAATCCTTGACGCATGTCATCAAAATGCTACATGGCCTTCTCATCACAATGCTCCATGCACTTGTCATCACATGCTCCAAGACCCCTGTAATCACAATGCTCCCTGCCCTTCTCATCACAATGCACCACGCCCTTGTCATCAAAATGCTCCATCACCTTTATCATCACAAAGGTCCATGACCCTAGCATCACAATGCTCCATTCCATTGTCATCACAATTCTCCATGAACCCTCTCATCACATCACTCCATGCAATTTTCATCCCAAATCTCCATGACGCTTGTCATCACAATGCTCGATGCACTTCTCATCACAATGCTCCATGCCATTGACATTACAATCCTGCATGATCTATGTATCACAGTGTTCCGTGCCCTTGTCATCAGAATGCTCCATGCCCACTCTCATCACAATAATCCATAAAAATTTTCAGACCAATGCCCCATGCACTTGTCATCACAAAGCTCCATTACCCCTGTCATAACAATGCTCCATGACCAATGCCATCACAAGGATCAACGGCCTTGTCATCACAAGCCTCCACGACCCTTGTCATCACAATGCTCCAAGAACCCTGTAATCACAATGCTCCATGCCCTTGTCATCACAAAGCTCCATGACGCATGCCATCTGAATGCTCCATGGCCTTCTCATCACAATGCTCCATGCCCTTGTCATCACAATGCTCCAACAGCCCTAAAATCACAATGCTCAATTCCCCTTTTCATCTCAATGCTCCATGAGCCCTGTCATCACAATGAACTGTGCCCATCACCATAATATTTCATGCTATTATCATCAAAATGAAATCAAACTGCTCAATGACCTCTGTCATCACAATGCACCAAACCCTTCTGATCACAATGTTCCATAACACTTGTCATCACAATGCCCCATGAGGCTGGTCATCACAATTATCCATGGATTTCTCATCACAATGCTCCATGATCTTTGTCATCACAATGCTCAATACACTTATCATCACAATGCTCCCTGACTGTTGTCATCAGTATGCTCCTTGAAACCTGTCATGACAAGGCTCCATACATTTTTCATCACAATGATCCATTCCCTTTTCATCGCAATGCTCCAAGACCCCGGCAATCACAATGCTCCATGTACTTGTCATCACAAAGCTCCATGACGCATGTCATCAGAATGCTCCATTTCCTTCTCATCACAATACTCCATGCCCTTGTCATCACAATGCTTCAAAACCCCTGTAATCACAATGCTCCATGAACCTTTTCATCAGAATGCTCCATCACCCTTTTCGTCAAAATGCTCCATTACCCCTGACATCACAATGTTCCATAACCCCTGTAATCAAAATGTTCCATGACACTTTTCATAAATTTGCTCCATGACCCTGTCATCACAATGCTCCCTGCCCTTCTCATCACAATGCACCACGACCTTGTCATCAAAATGCTCCATGACCTTTGTCATCACAAAGCTCCATGACACTTGGCATCACAATGCTCCATGCCATTTCATCACAATGCTACATGAAACCTCTCATCACATTGCTCCATGCCCTTGTCAGCACAATGCTCCATGACGCTTGTCATCACAATGCTCGATACTCTTCTCATCACAATGTTCCATGCCCTTGTCTTTACAATCCTCCATGACACATGTATCACAGTGTTCCGTGCACTAGTCATCACAATGCTCCATGCCGAATCTCATCACAATAATCCATGAAATTTTCAGACCAATGTTCCATGCCCTTGTCATCACAATGCTCCTTTACCCCTGTCATAGAAATGCTCCATGACCCATGCCATCACAATGTTCCACGGCCTTGTCATCCAAGGCTCCATGACCCTTGTCATCACTGTGCTCCAATACCCATGTAATCACAATGCTCCATGCTCTTGTCGTCACAAAGATGCATGACGCATGTCATCAGAATGCTCCGTGGCCTTCTCATCAAAATGATCCATGCCCTTGTCATCACAATTCTCCAAGACCCCTGTAATCACAATGCTCCATGCCCCTTGTCATTATAGTGCTCCATGACGCTCGTCATCACAGTTATCCGTGATCTTCTCATCACAATGCTCCACGGTCTTGCCATTACAATGTTCCATGCCCCGGTAATCACAATGCTCCATGTCCCATGTCATCACAATTCTCCATGTCCTTGTCATCACAATGCTCCATGACACTTCTTATCACAATGTTACATGATATTTTCATCACAATTCTCCATTCACTTGTCATCGCAATGCTCTATGACCCCTGTCATAGCAAGCTCCATGCGCTTGTCATCACAATGCTTCACGACGTTGTCATCAAAATTCTCAATGGCACTTGTCACCGTAATGCTCCATGACCATTGTCATCACAACGTCCCAAGCCCTTGTCATCAAAATGCTCCATTACCTTTGTCACCACAATCCTCCATGACACTTGGTATCACAATGCTCCATGCCATTGTCATCAAATTGCTCCGTGACTCCAGTCATCACAATGCATCATGAATTGTCTCACCACAATGCTCCATGCTCTTGTCATCACAATGCTCCATGCCCACTGTCATCACAATATTCCATGAAACTTGTCAGACAAATGATCCATGCCCTCTTCACACAAGGCTCTGTAATCTTTGTCACCACAAGGCTCCATGAACTTTTCATCACAATGCTCTTTGTCCCAAGTCATCACAATGCTCCATGCCTTTGTCAGCACAATGCCCCATGACACTTGTCATCAAAATGCTCCATGCGCTTGTCAGCACAATTCTCCTTGACCTATGTCATCACAATGTGCCATGCGCTTGTCATCACAATGCTCCACATGTTTTTCATCGCTATGCTCCATAAAACTTGTCATCACAATGCTCCATGCACTTCTCATCAAAATGCTCTCTCAACACATATAACACAATGTTCCATCACTAGTCATCACAATACTCCCTCACCCCTGTCATCACAATGTTCCATGACCCCTGTCATCACAGTGCTACAGGCCCTTATCATCACAATGCTCCATGACACCTGACATCACAATGTTCCATAACTCCTGCCACAAAATGTTCCATGACCCATTTCATCACAATGCTTCATGACCGCTGACATCACAATGTTCCATAAACCCTGTCATCAAAATATTCCATGACACTTTTCATGAAATTGCTCCATGACGCTGTCATCACAATGCTCCCTGCCCTTCTCATCACAATGCACCACTCCCTTGTCATCAAAATGCCCCATGACCTTTGTCATCACAAAGTTCCATTATCCCTGTCATAACAATGATCCATGACCCCTGCCATCACAAGGTTCCACGGCCTTGTCATCACAAGCCTCGATGACCCTTTTCATCACAATGCTCCAAGACCCCTGTAATCACAATGCTCCATGCCCTTGTCATCACAAAGCTCCATGACGCATGTCATCTGAATGCTCCATGGCCTTCTCATCACAATGCTCCATGCCCTTGTCATCACAATGCTCCAACAGCCCTATAATCACAATGCTCCATGCCCCTTTTCTTCTCAATGCTCCATGAACCCTGTCATCACAATGCACCATGCCCATCACCATAATATTTCATGCTATTGTCATCACAATGAAATCAAAATGCTCAATGACCTCTGTCATCACAATGCACCAAACCCTTCTGATCACAATGTTCCATAACACTTGTCATCACAATGCCCTATGACGCTGGTCATCAAAATTATCCATGGACTTCTCATCACAATGCTCCATGATCTTTGTCATCACAATGCTCAATACACTTATCATCACAATGCTCCCTGACAGTTGTCATCAGTATGCTCCTTGAACCCTGTCATGACAAGGCTCTATGCATTTTTCATCACAATGATCCCTTCCCTTTTCATCGCAATGCTCCAAGACCCCTGTAATCACAATGCTCCATGTCCTTGTCATCACAAAGCTCCATGACACATGTCATCAGAATGCTCCATTTCCTTCTCATCACAATACTCCATGCCCTTGTCATCACAATGCTTCAAAACCCTTGTAATCACAATGGTCCATGCATCTTTTCATCAGAATGTTCCATGACCCTTTTCATCAAAATGCTCCATTACCCCTCACATCACAATGTTCCATAACCCCTGTTATCAAAATGTTCCATGACACTTTTCATCAATTTGCTCCATGAACTTGTCATCACAATGCTCCCTGCCCTTCACATCACAATACACCACGACCTTGTCATCAAAATGCTCCATGACCTTTGTCATCACAAAGCTCTATGACCCTTGGCATCACAATGCTCCATGCCATTTCATCACAATGCTACATGAAACCTCTCATCACATTGTTCCATGCCATTGTCAGCACAATGCTCCATGATGCTTGTCATCACAATGCTCGAAACCTTTCTCATCACAATGCTCCATGCCCTTGTCATTACAATCCTCCATGACACATGTATCACAGTGTTCCGTGCATTAGTCATCACAATGCTCCATGCCGAATCTCATCACAATAATGCATGATATTTTCAGACCAATGTTCCATGCCCTTGTCATCACAATGCTCCATTACCCCTGTCATAACAATGCTCCATGACACCTGCCATCACAATGATCCACGGCCTTTTCATCCAAGGTTACATGACCCTTGTCATCACATTGCTCCAAGACCCCTGTAATCAGAATGCTCTATGCCCTTGTCTTGACAAAGATCCTTGACGCATGTCATCAAAATGCTCCATGGCCTTCTCATCACAATGCTCCATGCACTTGTCATCACATGCTCCAAGACCCCTGTAATCACAATGCTCCCTGCCCTTCTCATCACAATGCACCACGCCCTTGTCATCAAAATGCTCCATCACCTTTATCATCACAAAGGTCCATGACCCTAGCATCACAATGCTCCATTCCATTGTCATCACAATGCTCCAGGAACACTCTCATCACATCGCTCCATGCACTTTTCATCCCAAATCTCCATGACGCTTGTCATCACAATGCTCGATGCCCTTCTCATCACAATGCTCCATGCCATTGACATTACAATCCTGCATGATCTATGTATCACAGTGTTCAGTGCCCTTGTCATCAGAATGCTACATGCCCACTCTCATCACAATAATCCATGAAAATTTTCAGACCAATGCCCCATGCACTTGTCATCACAATGCTCCATTACCCCTGTCATAACAATGCTCCATGACCAATGCCATCACAAGGATCAACGGCCTTGTCATCACAAGCCTCCATGACCCTTGTCATCACAATGCTCCAAGACCCCTGTAATCACAATGCTCCATTCACTTGTCATCACAAAGCTCAATGACGCATGTCATCAGAATGCTCCATGGCTTTCACATCACAATGCTCCATGCCCTTGTCGTCACAATGCCCCAACACCCCTGTAATCACAATGCTCCATGCCCCTTTTCATCTCAATGCTCCCTGAACACTGTCATCACAATGCACCATGCCCATCACCATAATATTTCAAGCTATTGTCATCACAATGAAATCAAAATGCTCAATGACCTCTGTCATCACAATGCACCAAACCCTTCTGATCACAATGTTCCATAACACTTGTCATCACAATGCCCATGAGCCTGCTCCTCACAATTATTCATGGTCTTCTCATCACAATGCTTCATGACCTTTGTCATCACAATGCTCAATACACTTATCATCACAATGCTCCCGGACACTTATCATCAGTATGCTCCTTGAACAGTGTCATGACAAGGCTGCATGCATTTTTTATCACAATGATCCATTCCCTTTTCATCACAATGCTCCAAGACCCCTGTAGTCACAATGCTCCATGTCCTTGTCATCACAAAGCTCCATGACGCATGTCATCAGAATGCTCCATTGCCTTCTCATCACAATGATCCATGCCCTTTTCATCACAATGCTTCAAAACCCCTGTAATCACAATGCTCCATGCACCTTTTCATCAGAATGCTCCATGACCCTTTTCATCAAAATGCTCCATGACCCCTGACATCACAAAGTTCCATAACCCCTGTCATCAAAATTTTCCATGACACTTTTCATCAATTTTGCTCCATGACCCTGTCATCACAATGCTCCCTGTCCTTCTCATCACAATGCACCACGACATTGTCATCAAAATGCTCCATGACCTTTGTCATCACAAAGCTCCATGACACTTGGCTTCACAATGCTCCATGCCATTTCATCACAATGCTACATGAAACCTCTCTTCACATTGCTCCATGCCCTTGTCAGCACAATGCTCCATGACGCTTGTCATCACAGTGCTCGATACTCTTCTCATCACAATGCTCCATGCCCTTGTCCTTACAATCCTCCATGACACATGTATGACAGTGTTCCGTGCCCTAGTCATCACAATGTTCCATGCCGAAACTCATCACAATAATCCATGAAATTTTCAGACCAATGTTCCATGCCCTTGTCATCACAATGCTCCATTACCCCTGTCATAACAATGCTCAAAGACACATGCCACCAAAATGTTCCACGGCCTTGTCATTCAAGGCTCCATGACCCTTGTCATCACAGTGCTCCAAGACCTCTGTAATCACAATGCTCCCTGACCTTGCTGTCACAATGATTCATGACGCATGTCATCAGAATGCTCCATGGCCTTCTCATCACAATGCTCCATTCCCTTGTCATCACAGTGCTCCAAGACCCCTGTAATCACAATTCTACATGGCCCTTGTCATTACAGTGCTCCATGATGCTCGTCATCACAATTATCCGTGATCTTCTCATCAAAATGCTCCACGGTCTTGCCATCACAATGCTCCATGCCCTGGTCATCACAATGCTCCATGTCACATGTCATCACAATTCTCCACGTCCTTGTCATCACAATGCTCCATGACACTTCTTATCACAATGTTACATTATCTTGTCATCACAATTCTCCATGCACTTGTCATCGCAATGCTCTATGACCCCGTCATAGTAAGTTCCATGCGTTTGTCATAACATTGCTTCACGACGTTGTCATCAAAATTCTCAATGGCCCTTGTCATCAGAATGCTCCATGCCCTTGTCATCACAATGCTCCATGACGCTTGTCATCACAATGTCCCAAGCCCTTGTCATCAAAATCCTCCTTTACCTTTGTCATCAAAATCCTCCATGACACTTGGTATCACAATGCTCCATGCCATTTTCATCACATTGGACAATGACATATGTCATCACAATGATCCCTGACACCTCTCTTCACAATACTCCATGACCTTGTCATCACAATGTTCCATGCCCTTGTCATCTTAATGAGCCATGCCCAATGTCATCACAAGAATCCATGAAACTTGTCAGACCAGTGTTCCATGCCCCTGTCATCGCAATGCTCCATGCCCTTGTCATCACAATGCTCCATGACTCCTGTCATCACAATGCTCCGTGACACCAGTCATCACAATGCTTCATGACCTTTGTCATCACAATGGTCCATGCCTTCGTCACCCAAGGCTCTGTGACCTTTGTCACCACCATGCTCCATGTCCTTGTCATCACAAAGCTCCATGTCGCATGTCATCAGAATTCTCCATTGCCTTCTCATCAAAATGCTCCTTGCCCTTGTCATCACAATTTTTCAAAACCCCTTTAATCACAATGCTCCATGCACCTTTTCATCAGAATGCTCCATGACCCTTTTCATCAAAAAGCTCCATGTCCCATGACATCACAATATTCCATAACCCCTGTCATCAAAATGTTCCATAACACTTTTCATCAATTTGTTCCATGACCCTCTCATCACAATGCTCCCTGCCCTTCTCATCAAAATGCACCACGACCTTGTCATCAAAATGCTCCATGACCTTTGTCATCACAAAGCTCCATGACCCTTGGCATCACAATGCTCCATGCCATTTCATCAAAAAGCTACATGAAACCTCTCATCACATTGCTCCATGTCCTTGTCAGCAGAATGCTCCATGATGCTTGTCATCACAATGCTCGATACTCTTCTCATTACAATGCTCCATGCCCTTGTCATTACAATCCTCCATGACACATGTATCACAGTGTTCCGTGCCTTAGTCATCACAATGCTCCATGAACATTTTCGGCCCAATGCTCCATGACCTTCTCATCAAAATGCTCCATTCCCTTGTCATCACAATGCTCCAAGACCCCTGTAATCACAATGCTCCATGCCCCTTGTCATTACAGTGCTCCATGACGCTCGTCATCACAATTATCCGTGATCTTCTCATCACAATGCTCCACGGTCTTGCCATCACAATGCTCCATGCCCTGGTCATCACAATGCTCTATGTCCCATGTCATCACAATTCTCCACGTCCTTGTCATCACAATGCTCCTTGACACTTCTTATCACAATGTTACATGATCTTTTCATTACAATTCTCCAGGCACTTGTCATCGCAATGCTCTATGACCCCTATCATAGCAGGCTCCATGCGCTTGTCATGACAATGCTTCACGACATTGTCATCAAAATTCTCAATGGCCCTTGTCATCACAATGCTCCATGACCCTTTTCATCACAATGTCCCAAGCCCTTGTCATCAAAATGCTCCATTACCTTTGTCATCACAATCCTCCATGACACTTGGTGTCACAATGCTCCATGACATTTTTATCACAATGGACAATGACATATGTCATCACAATGCTCCCTGACACCTGTCTTCACAGTACTCCATGACCTTGTCATCACAATGTTCCATGCCCTTGTCATCACAATGTGCCATACCCACTGTCATCACAATAATCCATGTAACTAGTCAGACGAATGTTCCATGCCCCTGTCATCAAAATGCTCCATGCCCCTGTCATCACAATGCTCCATGTCCCTGTCATCACAAAGATCCATGACACATGTCATCAGAATGCTCCATGGCCTTCTCATCACTATGCTCCATGACCTTGTCATCACAATGCTCTAAGACCCCTGTAATCACAATGCTCCATGCCCCTATTCATCAGAATGCTCCATTAGACTTGTCATCACAAGGATCCATGGTCTTCTCATCACACTGCTCCAGGACCTTGTCATCAAAATGCTCCATTCCCTTGTCATCACAATGCTCCTTGACCACTGTAATCACAATACTCCATGAACATTTTCAGCCCAATGCTCCATGACCGTCTCATCACAATGCTCCATTACCCTTGTCATCATAATGTCCATGACGCTTGTCATCACAATGTCCCAAGACCTTGTCATAAAAATGCTCTGTTACCTTTGTCATCACAATCCTCCATGACACTTGGTATCACAATGCTCTATTCCATTGTCATCACAATGGACAATGACATATGTCATCACAATGATCCCTGACACCTGTCTTCACTGTACTCCATGACCTTGTCATCACAATATTCCATGCCCTTGTCATCACAATATGCCATGCACACTGTCATCACAATTATCCATGTAACTAGTCAGACCAATGTTCCATGCCCCTGTCATCACAATGCTCCATGCCCCTGTCATCACAAAGATCCATGACACATGTCATCAGAATGCTCCATGGCCTTCTCATCACAGTGCTCCATGACACCTGTCATCACAATGCTCCATGCCCCTTGTCATTACACTGATCCATGACGCTCTTCATCATAATTATCCATTGTCTTTTTTTTTTTTTTTTTTTTGCTGTGTGCGGGCCTCTCACTGCTGTGGCCTCTCCCGCTGCAGAGCACAGGCTCCGGACGCGCAGGCTCAGCAGCCATGGCTCACGAGCCCAGCCGCTGCACGGCACGCGGGATCCTCCCAGACCGGGGCACGAACCCGCGTCCCCTGCATCGTCAGGCGGACTCCCATCCACTGTGCCACCATGGAAGCCCATCCATTGTCTTTTCATCACAATGCTCCACTGTCTTGCCATCACAATTCTCCATGCCCTGTTCATCACAGTGCTCCATGTCCCAAGTCATTACAATTCTCCACGTCCTTGTCATCACAATTCTTCGTGACACTTCTCATCACAATGTTATATGATCTTGTCATCACAATTCTCCATGCCCTTGTCATCACAATGCTCCATGACGCTTCTCATCACAATGTCCCAAGCCCTTGTCATCAAAATGCTCCATTACCTTTGTCATCACAATCCTCCATGACACTTGGTATCACAATGCTCCATGCCATTGTCATCACAATGGACAATGACATGTCATCACAGTGCTCCCTGACACCTGTCTTCACAATACTCCATGACCTTGTCATCACAATTCTCCATGCCCGTGTCATCACAATGGTCCAAGACACCTGTAATCACAATGCTCCATGGCCCTTTTCATCTCAATGATCCATGAACCGTGTCATCACAATGCACCATGCCCATCATCATAATGCTTCATGCTATTATCATCAAAATGAAATCAATATGCTCCATGACCTCTGTCATCACAATGCTCCAAACACTTGTGATCACAATGTTCCATAACACTTGTCATCACAACGCCCAATGATGCTCATCATCACAGTTATCCTTGGGCTTCTATTCACAGTATTCAATTACCTTTGTCATCACAATGCTCAGTACACTTGTCATCACAATGCTCCCTGACACTTGACATCAGTATGCTCCTTGAACCCTGTCATGACAAGGCTCCATGCATTTTTCAACACAAGGATTCATGCCCTTTTCCTCACAATGCTCCAAGACCCCTGGAATCACAATGCTCCATGCCATTGGCATCACAAAGCTTCAGGACACATGTCTTCAGAATGCTCCATGGCCTTCTCATCACCATGCTCCATGCCCTTTTCATCACAATGCTCCATTCCCATGACATCAAAATACCCCATGACCCCTGTCATCACAATACTCCATGAACATTTTCACCCCAATGCTCCATGACCCCTCTCATCACAAAGATCCGTGACTCCAGTCATCACAATGCTTCATGACCTTTGTCATCTCAATGGTCCATGCCATTGTCACACAAGGCTCTGTGACATTTGTCACCACAATGCTCCATGAACTTTTCATCAAAATACTCTGTGACACTTGTCAACAAAATGCACCATGCCTTTGTCAGCACAGTGCTCCATGACCCATGTCATCACAATGCGCCATGTGCTTGTCATCACAAATCTCCATGAGGCTTGTCATCACAACGCTCGATGCACTTCTTATCACAATGCTCCATGACCTTGTAATTACATTTCTGCATGAAATATGTATCAGAGTGTTCCGTGCCCTTTTCATTTCAATGCTCCATGCCCTTGTCATCACAATGATCAATGACCATTGTCATCACGGTGCTCCAAACCATTGTCATGAAAATGCTCCATTACCTTTGTCATCACAATCCTCCATGACTCTTGGCATCACAATGCTCCATGCCATTGTCATCACAATGGACCATGACATATGTCATCACTATATTCCCTGACACCTGTCTTCACAATACTCCATGACCTTGTCATCCCAATGCTCCATGCCCTTGTCATCACAATGAGCCATGCCCACTGTCATCACAATAATCCATGAAACATGTCAGACCAATGTTCCATGGCCCTGTCATCACAGTGCTCTATGCCCTTGTCATCACAATGCTCCATGAACCCTGTCATCACAATGCTCCGTGACTCCAGTCATCACAATGCTTTATGACATTTGTCATCACAATGTTCCATGCCCACGTCACACAAGGCTCTGTGACCTTTGTCACCACAATGCTCCATGTTCTTGTCATCACAATGTGCCATGCCCACTGTCATCACAATAATCCATGAAACTTGTCAGACCAATGTTCCATGCCCCTGTCATCACAATGCTCCATGCCCTTCTCATCACAATGTGCCAAGAACCTTGTCATCACGATGCTCTAAACCCTTGTCATCAAAATGCTCCATTATGTTTGTCAACACAATCCTTGATGACACTTGGCATCACAATGCTCCATACAATTGTCATCGCAATGGACCATGACATATTTCATCAAAATTCTCCCTGACACCTGTCTTCACAATACTCCCTGACCTTGTCATCACAATGCTCCATGCCCTTGTCATCACAATGTGTCATGCCCACTGTCAACACAATAATCTATGAAACTTGTCAGACCAAAGTTCCATGTCCCTCTCGTCACAATGCTCCATGGCTTTGTCATCACAATGCTCCATAACCCCTGTCATAACAATGCTCCATGATCCCTGCCATCACAATGTTCCACGGCCTTTTCATCCAAGGCTCCATGACCCTTGTCATAACAATGCTCCAAGACCCCTGTAATCACAATGCTCCATGCCCGTGTCATCACAAAGATCTATGACGCATGTCATCAGAATGCTCCATGGCCTTCTCATCACAATGCTCCATGCCATTGTCATCACAATGCTCCAATACCCCTGTAATCACAGTGCTCCATGCCCCTTTTTATCTCAATGCTCCATGAACCCTGTCATCACAATGCACCATGCACATCATCATAATGTTTCATGCTATTGCCATCACAATGAAATCAAAATGCTCCATGACATCTGTCTTCACAATGCTAAAAACACTTGTGACCACAATGTTCCATAATACTTGTCATCACAATGCCCCATGACGCTCGTCATCACAATTATGAGCGGATTAATCATTACAATGCTCCATGACCTTTGTCACCACAGTCCTCAATACACTTATCACCACAATGCTCCCTGACCCTTGTCATCAGTATCCTCCATGAACCCTGTCATGAAAAGGCTCCATGCCTTTTTCATCACAATGATCCTTTCCCTTTTCATCACAATGCTGCAAGACACCTGTAATCACAATGCTCCCTGCCCTTGTCATCACAAAGCTCCATGACACATGTCATCTGAATGCTCCATGGCCTTCTCATCACAATGCTCCATGCCCTTGGCATCACAATGCTCCAAGTACACTGTCATCACAATGCTCCGTGACTACAGTCATCACAGTGCTTCATGACATTTGTCATCACAATGTTCCATGACCTCGTCACACAAGGCTTTGTGACCTTTGTAACCACAATGCTCCATGAACTATTCATCACAGTGCTCTGTGAACCTTGTCATCACAAAGTTCCATGCCATTGTCAACACAATGCTCCATGACCGTTGTCAGCACAATGCTTGATGCGCGTGTAAGCACAATGCTCCATAACCCATGTCATCACAATGCTCCCTGCACTTCTCATCACAATGCACCACGCACTTGTTATCAAAATGCTCCATGACCTTTGTCATAACAAAGTTCCATGACACCTGGCATCACAATGCTCCATTCCATTGTCATCACAATGCTCCATGAACACTCTCACAACATTGCTCCATGCACTTGTCATCACAAATCTCCATGAGGCTTGTCATCACAACGCTTGATGCCCTTCTCATCACAATGCTACATGTCCTTGTCATTACAATCCTGCGTGATCTATGTATCACCGTGTTCCGTGCCCTTGTCATAACAATGCTCCATGACCCCTGCCATCACAAAGTTCCACGGCCTTGTCATCACAAGCCTCCATGAACCTTGTCATCACAATGCTCCAAGACACCTCTAATCAAATGCTCCATGCCCTTGTCATCACAAAGCTCCATGATGCAAGTCATCAGAATGCTCCATGGCCTTCTCATCACAATGCTCCATGCCCTTGTCATCACAATGCTCCAAGACCACTGTAATCACAGTGCTCCATGGCCCTTTTCATCTCAATGCTCCATGAACCCTGTCATCACAATGCACCATGCCCATCACCATAATATTTCTTGCTATTTTCATCACAATGAAATCAAAATGCTCACTGACCTCTGTCATCACAATGGTCCAAACCCTTCTGATCACAATGTTCCATAACTCTTGTCATCACAATGCCCCTTGAGGCTGGTCATCACAATTATCAATGGTCTTCTCATCACAATGCTCCTTGATCTTTGTCATCACAATGCTCAATACACTTATCATCACAATGCTCCCTGAACTTCTCATCAGTATGCTCCTTGAACACTGTCATGACAAGGCTCCATGCAATTTTCATCACAATGCTCCATGTCCTTGTCATCACAAAGCTCCATGACGCATTTCATCAGAATGCTCCATGGCCTTCGCATCACAATGCTCCATGCCCTTGTCATCAGAATGCTACAAAAACCCTGTAATCACAATGCTCCATGCACCTTTTCATCAGAATGCTCCATGACACTTGTCATCACAAGGCTCCATGGTCCTCTCATCACAATGCTCCAGGACCTTGTCATCACAGTGCTCCATTCCCTTGTCATCACAATGCTCCATGACCCCTGTCATCACAATACTACATGTACATTTTCAGCGCAATGCTCAATGACCGTCTCATTACAATGCTCCATGACCCATGTTTTCACAATGCTCCATGACCACAGTCATCAAAATGCTCCATGACCCCTGTCATCACAGTGGTCCATGCCCTCGTCATCAAAAGGCTCTGTGACATTTGTCACCACAATTCTCCATGAAATTTTCATCACAATGTTCTCTTACTCATGTCATAACTATGCTCCATGCTTTTGTCAGCACAATGCTCCATGACACTTGTCATCACAATGCTCTATGCGCTTGTCCGCAAAATGCCCCATGACCTGTGTCATCACAATGCGACATGTGCTTGTCATCACAATGCTCAACAACCTTGTCATCACAGTTCTAGATAAACCTTGTTGTCACAATGCTCCATGCACTTCCCATCAAAATGCTCTCCCATCACTGATATCATAATGTTCCATCACTAGTCATCACAATACTCCCTCACCCCTGTCATCACAATGTTCCATGACCCCTGTCATCACAATGCTCCATGACCCTTTTCATCACACTGTTCCCTGACCCCTGACATCACAATGTTCCATAACCCCTGTCATCAAAATGTCCCATGACACTTTTCATCAAATTGCTCCATGACCCTTTCATCACAATGCTCACTGCCCTTCTCATCACAGTACACCACGCCCGTGTCATCAAAACCCTCCATGACCTTTGTCATCACAAAGCTCCGTGACCCTTGGCATCACAATGCTCCATGCCCTTGTCATCAAAATGCTCCATGAACCCTCTCATCACATTGTTACATGTCCTTGTCATTACAGGCTCCATGATGCTTTTCATCACAATGCTCGATGCTCTTCTTAACACAAAGCTCCAAGGCTTGTCATTACAATCCTCCATGACCCATGTATCACAGTGTTCCGTGCCCTTGTCATCACAATGCTCCATGCCCCCTCTCATCACAATAATCCATGAAAATTTTCAGACCAATGCTCCATGCCCTTGTCATGAAAATGCTCCTTTACCCCTGTTATAACAATGCTCCATAAAAACTGCCATTACAATGTTCCACGGCCTTCTCATCACAAGGCTCCATGACCCTTGTCATCACAATGATCCAAGACACCTGTAATCACAATGCTCCATGCCTTTGTCATCACAAAGCTCCATGACACATGTCATCAAAATGCGCCTTCGCCTTCTCATCACAATGCTCCATGACCTGGTCATCGCAATGCTCCAAGACAACTGTAATCACAATGCTCCACGCCCCGTTTCATCTCAATGCTCCATGAACACAGTCATCACAGTGCACCATGCCCATCATCATAATGTTTCATGCTATTGTCATCACAATGAAATCAAAATGCTCCATGACCTCTCTCATCACAATGCTCTAAACCCTTGTGATCACAATGTTCCATAACACTTGTCATCACAATTCCTCATGACGCTCATCATCACAATTATCCATGGTATTTTATTCACAATACTCCATGGCCTTTGTCATCACAATGCTCAATAAACTTGTCATCACAATGCTCCCTGACAATGGTCGTCAATATGCTCCTTGAAACTTGTCATGACAAGGCTCCATGCATTTTTCATCACAATAATCCTTGCACTTTTCATCACAGTACTCCAAGACCCCTGTAATCACAATGCTCCATGACCTTCTCATCACAATGCTTAATGAAGCATGTCTTCAAAATGCTCTATTGCCTTCTCATCAACATGCTCCATGCCCTTTTCATCACAATGCTCCATTCCCTTGTCATCAAAATGCTCCATGACGCGTGTCATCACAATACTCCATGAATATTTACAGCCCAATGCTCCATGACCTTCTCTTCACAATGCCCCATGAACCCAGTCATCACTATGCTCCATGACCACTGTCATCACAACGATCCATGACCCCTGACAACACAATGATCCTGGACACTTGTCATCAAAATGCTCCATGACACTTGTCATCACAATGATCCATTCCCTTGTCATCACAATGCTCCATAACCCTTGTCATCACAAGGCTCCAAGCCCTTGTCATCACAATGCTCCATTATATTTGTCATCACATTTCTCCATGACACTTGGCATCATAGTGCTCCATGCCATTGTCATCACAATGGATCATGACATATGTCACCACAATGCTCCCTGACACCTGTCTTCAAAATAATCTATGACCTTGTCATAACAATGTTTAATGCCCTTTTTATCACAATGCGCCATGCCCACTGTCATCACAATAATCCAAGAAATTTATCAGACCAATGCCCCATGAACCCTGTCATCCCAAAGCTCCATGACCCCTGTAATCAGAATGCTCCATGACGCTTTTCATCACAGAGCTCCATGACCCTTGTCATCACAATGCTCCATGACCCCTGCCATCACAATTCTCCATGAATATTTTCAGCCCAATGCTCCATGACCTTCTCATCACAATGCTCCAAGAAACCTTTAATCACAATGCTCCTTGCCCCTTTTCATCTCAAGGGTCCATGAACCCTGTCATCACAATGATCCATGCCCATCATCATAATGCTTCATGCTATTTTCATCACAATGAAATCAAAATGCCCCATGACCTCTGTAATCACAATGTTCCAAACCCTTGAGATCACAATGTTCCATAACAGTTGTCATCACAACGCCCCATTACGCTCGTCATCACAATTATCAATGGTCTTCTCATCACAATGCTCCATGACATTTGTCATCACAATGCTCAATACACTTGTCATCACAATGCTCCATGAGCTTGTCAGCACACTGCTCCATGACCGATGTCATCACAAGGTTCCATGCGCTTGTCAACACAATGCTTCACATCTTTGTCATCACAATGCACCATAAAACTTGTCATCACAATACTCCATGCACTTCTCAAGAAAATGCTCTCTCACCACTGATATCACAATGTTCCATCACTAATCATCACAACACTCCCTAACCAATTTCATCACAATGTTCCAAGAACCCAGTCATCACAATGCTACATGCCCTTATCGTCACAATGTACCACTCCCTTGTCATCAAAATGCTACATGACCTTTGTCATCACAAAGCTCCATTACCCTTGGCATCACAATGCTCCATGCCATTGTCATCACAATGCTCCTTGAAGCCTCTCATCATATTGCTCCATGCCCTTGTCATCACAAAGCTCCAAGACTCTTGTCATCACAATGCTCGATGCCCTTCTCATCACAATGCTCCATGCCCTTGTCATTACAATCCTCCATGACCCATGTATCTAAGTGTACCTTGCCCTTGTCATCATAATGCTCCATGCACACTCTCATCACAATAATCCATGAAACTTTTCAGACCAATGCTCCAAGCCCTTGTCATCACAATGCTCCATTACTCCTGTAATAACAATGCTCCATGACCCCTGCCATCACAAGGTTCCACGGCCTTGTCATCACAAGACTCCATGACACTTGTCATCACAATGCTCCAAGACCCTGTAATCACAATGCTCCATGCACTTGTCATCACAAAGCTCCATGACGCATGTCATCAGAATGCTTCATGGCCTTCTCATTCACAATGCACCATGCCCTTGTCATCACAATGCTACATGACCCCTGTCATCACAATGCTCCATGACCACAGTCATCAAAACGATCCATCACCCCTGACAACACAATGATCCGGGACTCTTGTCATCAGAATGCTCCATGACCCTTGTCATCACAATGATCCATGCCCTTGTTATCCCAATGCTCCATGACACCTGTAATCACAATGTTCAGTGACACTTGTCATCACAGTGCTCCATAACCCTTGTCATCAAAATGTTCCATGCATCTGTCAGCAAAATGCTTCATGAACTTGTCATCACAATGCTCCATTCCCATTGTCATCAAAATCCTCGATGAAACTTGGGTTCACATTGCTTGATGCCCTTGTCATCACAATGCACCATGGTCCTTGAAATGAAAATGATCCATGACCTCTGTCATCACAATGTTCCATGCCCATTGCCATCACAATAATCCATGAAACTTGTCAGACCAAAGCTCCATGCCACTGTCATCACAATGCTCCATGCCATTGTCATTACAATGATCCATGACTCCAGTCATCAAAATGCTTCATGACCTTGGTCATCACAATGGTCCATGCCATCGTCATCACAAGGCTCTATGACATTTGTCACCACAATGCTCCATGAACTTTTCATCAAAATGCTTTGTGACACTTGTCATCACAATGCTCCATGCCTTTCTCAGCACAATGCTCCATGAACCTTGTCATCACAATGCTCCATGCCCTTGTCAGCACAGTGCTCCATGACTTTGTCATCACAATGCTCCAAGCCCTTGTCATCACAATGCTCCATTACCTTTGTCATCACAATCCTCCATGACACTTGGAATCACAATGCTCCATGACATTGTCATCACAACGGGTCATGACTTATGTCTTCACAATGCTCCCTGACACCTGTCTTCATAATACTGCATGACATTGTCATCACAATGCTCCGTGCCATTGTCATCACAATGCGTCATTCCCACTGTCATCACAATAATCCTTGAAACTTGTAAGACCAATGTTCCATGCCCCTGTCATCACAATGCTCCCTGCCCTTCTCATCACAATGCACGTCACCCTTTTCATCAGAATGCTCCATGACATTTGTCATGACAAAGCTCCATAACCCTGGGCATCACAATGTTCCATGCCATTGTCATCACAATGCTCCATGAACCCTCTCATCACATTGCTCCATGCCATTGTCATCACAAAGCTCCATGACGCTTGTCATCACAATGCTCCATTCCCCCTGTCATAAAAATGCTCCATGACACCTGCCATCACAAGGATCCACAGCCTTGTCATCACAATACTCCATGATCCTTTTCATCACAATGCTCCAAGACCATGTAATCACAATGCTCCATGCAATTGTCATCAGAAAGCTCCATGACGCATGTCATCAGAATGCTCCGTGGACTTCTCATTCACTATGCTCCATGACCTTGTCATCACAACGCTCCAAGACCCATGTAATCACAATGCTCCATGCCCCTTTTAATCTCAAAGCTCCAAGAACCCTGTCATCCCATGCACCATGCCCATCATCATAATGATTCATGCTATTGTCATCACAATGAAATCAATATGCTCCATGACTTCTGTCATCACAATGCTCCAAACACTTGTGATCACAATGTTCCATAACACTTGTCATCACAATGCCCCATGACGCTCCTCATCACAGTTAACCATGGTCTTCTCATCACAATGCTCCATGAACTTTGTCATCACAATGCTCAATACACTTGTCATCACAATGCTCCCTGACATTTGTCGAGAGTATGCTCCTTGAACCATGCCCTGACAAGGCTCCATCCCTTTTTCATCACAATGATCCATGCCCTTTTCATCACAATGCCCAAAGACCCCTGTAATCACAATGCTCCATTCCCCTTTTCATCACAAACATCCATGACACATGTCATCAGAATGCTCCATGGCCTTCTCATCACAATGCTCCATGCCCTTGTTATCACAGAGCTCCAAGAACCCTGTCATCACAATACTCCATGAATATTTTCAGCCCAATGCTCCATGATCTTCTCATCACAATTCTCCATGATCCCTGTCATCACAACGCTCCATGCTCCTTGAAATCAAAATGATCCATGACCTCTGTCATCACAATGCTCCAAACCCTTGTGATCACATTGTTCCACAACACTTGTCATCACAACGCTCCATGATGCCTGTCATCACAATACTCCATGCCCGTGTCATCACAATGCTCCATGACCTTTGTCATCACAATGCTCAATACACTTGTCATCACAGTGCTCCCTGACACTTGTCGTCAGAATGCTCCTTGAACACTGTCATGAAAAGCCTCCATGCCTTTTACATCCCAATGCTCCATGCCCTTTTCATCACAATGCTCCATGCCATGGTCATCACATTACTCCACAAGCTTATCATCAGGATGCTCCACGACCCTTGTCATCACAATGCTCCATGCCCCTTGTCATTACAGTGCTGCATGACGCTCGACATCACAATTATCCATGGTCTTCTCATCATAGTGCTCCACGGTCCTGCCATCACAATGCTCCATGACATTTCTCATCACAATGTTACATGATCTTGTCATCACATTTCTCCATGCAGTTGTCATCGCAATGCTCCATCACCCCTATCATAGCAAGCTCCAAGTGCTTTTCATCACACTGCTTCAAGACATTGTCATCAAAATTCTCAATGGCCGTTGTCATCACAGTGCTCCATGCCCTTGTCATCACAGTGCTCCATGACCATTGTCATCAAAAAGCTCCAAGCCCTTGTCATCACAATGCTCCATTACCTTTGTCATCACAATCCTCCATGACACTTGGCTTCACAATGCTCCATGCCATTGTCATAACAATGCACCAAGACATATGTCATCACAATGCTCCCTGACACCTGTCTGCACTGTATTCCATGACCTTCTCATAACAATGCTGCATGCCCTTGTCATCACAATGCGCCATGCCCACTGTCATCTCAATAATCCATGAAACTTGTCAGACCAATGCTCCATGCCCCTGTCATCACAATGCTCCATGCCCTTGTCATCACAGTGCTCCGTGATTCCAGTCATCATAATGCTTCATGACCTTTGCCATCAAAATGGTCCATGCCCTCGTCATCACAGGGCTCTGTGAAATTTGTCACCATAATGCTCCATGAACTTTTCATTCACAATGCTCTGTGACCCTTGCCATCACAATGCTCCATGCCTTTGTCAGCAGAGTGCTCCATGACCCTTGTTATCACAATGCTCCATGCGCTTGTTAACAAAACTTTCCACAAACTTGTCATCAAAATGCTCCATAAAACTTGTCATCACAATGCTCCATGTTCTTCTCATCAAAATGTTCTCTCACCACTGATATCAAAATGTTCCATCACTAGTCATCAGAATACTCCCTCAGCCCTGTCATGACAATGTTCCACGGCCTTGTCATCACAAGGCTCCATGAACCTTGTCATAACAATGCTCCAAGACCCCTGTAATCACAATGCTCCATGCCCTTGTCATCACAATGCTCCAACACCCTTGTAATCACAATGCTCCATGCCCCTTTTCATCTCAATGCTCCATGAACCCTGTCATCACAATGCACCGTGCCCATCACCATAATATTTCATGCTATTGTCATCACAATGAAATCAAAATGCTCAATGACCTCTGTGATCACAATGCACCAAACCCTTATGATCAAAATGTTCCATAACATTTGTCATCACAATGCCCCATGACGCTCCTCATCACAATTATCCATGGTCTTCACATCACAATGCTCCATGACCTTTGTCATCACAAAGCTCCTTGACATTTGTCATCAGTATGCACCTTGAACCCTGTCATGACAAGGCTCCATGCCTTTTTCATCACAGTGATCCATGGACTTTTCAGCACAAAGCTCCAAACCCCTGTAATAACAATTCTCCATGCCCTTGTCATCACAAAGCTTCATGATGCATGTCATCAGAATGCTCCATGGCTTTCTCAGCACAATGCTCCATGCCCTTGTCATCACAATGCTCCAAGGCTCCTGTAATCACAATGCTCCATGCCCCTTTTCATCAGAATGCTCCATGACACTTGTCATCACAAGGTTCTATGGTCTTCTCATCACAATGCTCCATTGCTTTTATCATCACAATCCTCCATGACACTTGGTATCACAATGCTCCATGCCATTGTCATCACAATGGACAATGACATATGTCATCACAATGGTGCCTGACACCTGTCTTCACAATAATCCATGACATTGTCATCAAAATGTTCCATGCCATTGTCATCACAATGCGCCATGCCCACTGTCATCAAAATAATCCATGAAATATGTCAGACCAATGCTCCATGTCCCTGTCATCACAATGCTCCATTCCCTTGTCATTACAATGCTCCATGACCACTGTCATCACAATGCTCCGTGTCTCCAGTCATCACAATGCTTCATGACCTTTGTCCTCACAATGGTCCATGCCCTAGTCACACAAGGCTCTGTGATCTTTGTCACTACAATGCTCCATGCCCTTGTCATCTCAATGCTCCATGCCCACTGTCATCACAGTAATCCATGAAACTTGTCAGAACAATGATCCATGCCCCTGTCATCACATTGCTCCATGCCCTTGTCTTCACAATGCTCCATGACCCCTGTCATCACAGTGCTCCGTGACTCCAGTCATCACAATGATTCATGACCTTTCTCATCTCAATGGTCCATGCTCTCGTCACACAAGGCTCTGTGATCTTTGTCACCACAATGGTCCATGAAATTTTCATCACAATGCTCTGAGTCCCTTGTCATCACAATGCTCCATGCCTTTGTCAGCACAATGCTCCCTGACACTTGTCATCAAAATGCTCCATGTGCTTGTCAGCACAATGCTCCATGACACATGTCATCACAATGTGCCATGCTCTTTTCATCACAATGCTCCACATCCTTTTCATCGCTATGCTCCATAAAACTTGTCATCACAATGTTCCATGCACTTCTCATCAAAATGCTCTCACACCACATATATCACAATGTTCCATCACTAGTTATCACAATACTCGCTCACCCCTGTCATCACAATGTTCCATGACCACTGTCATCACAGTGCTACATGCTCTTATCATCACAATGCTCCATGACCCCGGACATCACAACGTTCCATAACCCCTGTCATCAAAATGTTCCATGATACTTTTCATCAGTTTGCTCCATGAATCTGTCATCACAATGCTCCATGCCCTTCTCATCACAATGCACCACGACCTTGTCATCAAAATGCATCTTGACCTTTGTCATTACAAAGCTCCATGACCCTTGGCATCACAATGCTCCATGCCATTTCATCACAATGCTACATGTAACCTCTCATAACATTGCTCCATGCCCTTGTCAGCACAATGCTCCATGACACTTGTCATCACAATGCTCGATACTCTTTTCATCACAATGCTCCATGCCCTTGTCATTACAATCGTCCATGACACATGTATCACAGTGTTTCGTTCCCTAGTCATCACAATGCTCCATGCCGAATCTCATCACAATAATCCATGAAATTTTCAGACCAATGTTCCATGCCCTTGTCATCACAATGCTCCATTACCCCTGTCAAAACAATGCTCCATGACCCCTGCCATCACAATGTTCCACCACCTTGGCATCCAAGGCTCCATGACCCTTGTCATCACAATGCTCCAAGACCCCTGTAATCACAATGCTCCATGCCCTTGTCATCACAAAGATCCATGACACATGTCATCAGAATGCTCCATGGCCTTCTCATCACAATGCTCCATGTCCTTGTCATCACAATGCTCCAAAACCACTGTAATCACAATTCTCAATGTCCCTATTCGTCAGAATTCTCCATGAGTCTTGTCATCACAAGGCTCCATGGTCTTCTCATCACACTGCTCCAGGACCTTTTCATCACAATTCTCCATTCCCTTGTCATCACAATGCTCCTTGACCACTGTCATCACAATACTCCATGAATATTTTCAGGCCAATGCTCCATGACCTTGTCATCACAATTCTCCATGCACTTGTCATCGCAATGCTCTATGACCCCTCTCATAGCAAGCTCCATGCGCTTGTCATCACAATGCTTCACGACGTTGTCATCAAAATTCTCAATGGCCCTTGATATCACAATGCTCCATGTCCTTGTCTTCACAATGCTCCATGACGCTTGTCATCACAACATTCCAAGCCCTTGTCATCAAAATGCTCCATTACCTTTGTCATCACAATCCTCCATGACACTTGGTATCACAATGCTCCATGCCATTGTCATCACAATGGACAATGACATATGTCATCACAATGCTCCCTGACACCTGTCTTCACAATACTCAATGACCTTGTCATCACAATGTTCCATGCCCTTGTCATCACAATGCGCCATGCCCACTCTCATCACAATAATCCATTAATCTTGTCAGAGCAATGCTCCATGACCCCTGTCATCACAATGCTCCGTGACTCCAGTCATCACAATGCTTCATGACCTTTGTCATCACAGTGGTCCATGCCCTCTTCACACAAAGCTCTGTGATCTTTTTCAGCACAATGCTCCATGAATATTTCATCGCAATGCTCTGTGTCCCTTGTCATCAAAATGCTCCATGCCTTTGTCACCACAATGCTCCATGCCCTTTTCATCACAATGCTCCATGCCCACTGTCATCACAATAATCCATGAAACATATCAGTCCAATAATCCATGCCCCTGTCATCATATTGCTCCATGCCCTTCTCATCACAATGCTCCATGACCCCTGTCATCACAGTGCTCCGTGACTCCAGTCATCACAATGCTTCATGACCGTTCTCATCACAATGGTACATGCCCTCGTCACACAAGGCTCTGTGATTGTTTTCACCACAATGCTCCATGAATATTTCATCACAATGCTCTGTGTCCCTTGTCATCAAAATGCTCCATGCCTTTGTCAGCACAATGCTCCATGACACTTGTCATCAAAATGCTCCATGCGCTTGTCAGCACAATGCTCTATGACCCATGTCATCACAATGCACCATGCGCTTGTCATCACAATACTCCACATCTTTATCATTGCTATGCTCCATAACACTGGTCATTACAATGCTCCATACACATCTCATCCAAATGCTCTCTCACCACATATATCACAATGCTACATCACTAGTCATCACAATACTAGCTCAGCCCTGTCATCACAGTGTTCCATGACCCCTGTCATCACAGTGCTACATGCCCTTATCATCACAATGCTCCATAACCCCTGACATCACAATGCCCCATAACCCCTGTCACAAAATGCTCCATGACCCATTTCATCACAATGCTTCATGACTCTTTACATCAGAATGTTCCATAACCCCTGTCATCAAAATATTCCATGGCCCTTTTCAACAAATTGCTAAATATCCCTGTCATCACAATGCGCCCTGTCCTTCTCATCTCATTGCACCATGCCCTTGTCGTCAAAATGCCCCATGTCCTTTGACAACACAAAGTTCCCTGAAACTTGGCATCACAATGCTCCATGGCATTGTTATCACAATGCTCAATGAAATCTCTCATCACATTGCTCCATGCCATTGTCATCACAATACTCCATTACACCTGTCATAACAATGCTCCCTGACCCCTGCCATCACAATGTTCCACGGCCTTGTCATCACAAGGCTCCATGACCCTTGCCATCACAATGCACCAAGACCTCTGTAATCACAATTCTCCATGCCCCTTTTCATCTCAGTGCTCCATGAACACTGTCATCACAATGCACCATGCCCATCATCATAATGATTCATGCTATAATCATCACAATGAAATTAAAATGCTCCATGACCTCTGTCATCACAGTGCTCCAAACCCTTCTGATCACAATGTTCCATAACTCTTGTCATCACAATGCCCCATGACGCTTGTTATCACAATTATACAAGGTCTTCTCATCACAATGCTCCATGACCTTTGTCACCACAATGCTCCATACACTTTTCATCACAATGCTCCCTGACACTTGTCATCAGTATGCTCCTTGAACACTGTCATGACACGGATCCATGCCTATTTCAACACAATGATCCATTCCCTTTTCATTACAATGCTCCAAGACCACTGTTATCACAATGCTCTGTGACTTCAGTCATCACAATGCTTCATGACATTTGTCATCACAATGGTCCATGACCTGGTCACACAAAGCTCTGTGACCTTTGTCACCACAATGCTCCATGAAATTTTTATCACAATGCTCTGTGACCCTTGTCATCACAAATCTCCATGCCTTTCTCAGCACAATGCACCATAACCCATGTCATCACAATGCACCATGCATTTGTCATCACAATGCTCCACATACTTGTCATCAAAATGCTCCATGATCTTTGTCATCACAATGCTCAATACACTTATCATCAGAATGCTCCCTGACAGTAGTCATCAGTATGCTCCTTGAACACTGTCATGACAAGGCTCCATGCATTTTTCATCACAATGATCCATTCCCTTTTCATCACAATGCTCCAAGACCCCTGTAATCACAATGCTCCATGTCCTTGTCATCACAAAGCTCCATGACGCATGTCATCAGAATGCTCCATGGCCTTCTCATCACAATGCTCCATGCCCTCGTAATCACATTGCTTCAAAACCCCTGTAATCTCAATGCTCCATGCACATTTTCATCAGAATGCTCCATGCACTTGTCATCACAATGCACCATGACCCTTGTCATCGCAATGTTCCAAGCCCTTGTCATCAAAATGCTCCATTACCTTTGTCATCACAATCCTCCATGACACTTGGTATCACAATGCTCCATGCCATTGTCATCACAATGGACAATGACATATGTCATCACAATGCTCCCTGACACCTGTCTTCACAATACTCCATGACCTTGTCACCACAATGCTCCATGCCCTTGTCATCACAATGCTCCAACACCCTTGTAATCACAATGCTCCATGCACCTTTTCATCTCAATGCTCCATGAACCCTGTCATCACAATGCAACATGCACCTCATCATAATGCTTCATCCTATTGTCATCACAATGAAATCAAAATGCTCCATGACATCTGTCACCACAATTCTCCAAATCCTTGTGATCACAGTGTTCCATAACACTTGTCATCAAAATGCCCCATGACGCTCGTCATTACTAATATGAATGGTTTTCTCATCACAATGCTCCATGACCTTTGTCACCACAATCCTCAATATATTTATCATTACAATGCTCCCTGACACTTGTCATTAGTATGCTTCTTGAACCCAGTCGTGAAAAGTCTCCATGCCTTTTTTATCACAATGATCCATACCCTTTTCATCAGAATGCTCCAAGACCCCTGAAATCACAATGCTCCCTGCCCTTGTCATCACAAAGCTCCATGACACATGTCATCAGAATGCTCCATGGCCTTCTCATCACAATGATCCATGCCCTTGGCATCACAATGCTCCAAGAACGCTGTAATCACAATACTCTGTGACTACAGTCATTGCAGTGCTTCATGACATTTGTCATCACAATGGTCCATGACCTCCTCACAGAAGGCTCTGTGACCTTTGTCACCACAATGCTCCATGAGCTTTTCATCACAATTCTCTGTCACCCTTGTCATCACAATGCTCCATGCGTTTGTCAGCACAATGTTCAATGACCCTTGTCATCACAATGCTCCATGTGCTTGTCAGCACAATGCTTCACATCCTTGTCATCAAACTGCTCCATAAACCTTGTCATCACAGTGCTCCATGCACTTCTCATCAAAATGCTCTCTCACCAATGATATCAAAGTATTCCAACACTAGTCATCACAATACTCGCTCACCCCTGTCATCACAATGTTCCATGACCCCTGTCATCAAAATGCTATATGCCCTTATAATCACAATGCTCCATGAGCCCTGACATCACAATGTTCCATAACACCTGTCATCAAAATGCTCCATGTCCCGTTTCATCACAATGCTCCATGCCCCCTGACATCAGAATGTTCAATAATCCCTGTCACAAAATGCTCCATGACCCTTTTCATCACAATTCTCCATGACACCTGACATCACAGTTTTCCATAACCCCTCTCATCAAAATGTTCCATGACACTTTTGATCAAATTGCTCCATGACCCTGTCATCACAATGCTCCCTGCACTTCTCATCACAATGCACCACGGCCTTGTCATCAAAATGCTCCATGACATTTGTCATCACAAAGCTCCATGACCATTGGCATCACAATGCTCCATGCCATTATCATCAAATGCTCCTTGAACCCTCTCATCACATTGCTCCATGCCCTTGTCATCACAAAGCTCCATGACGCTTGTCATCACAATGCTCGATGCCCTTCTTATCACAATGCTCCATGCCCTTATCATTACAATCCTCCATGACCTAGGTATCATAGTGTTCCGTGCCCTTGTCATCACAATGCTCCAGGCCCACTCTCATCACAATAATCCATGAAACTTTTCAGACCAATGCTCCATGCCCTTGTCATCACAATGCTCAATTACACCTGTCATTATAATGCTCCATGACACCTGCCATCACAAGGTTCCATGGCCTTGTCATCACAAGCCTCCATTACCCTTGTCATCACAATGATCCAAGACCGCTCTAATCACAATGCTAAATGTCGTTGTCATCACAAAGCTCCATGATGCATGTCATCAGAATGCTCCATGGCCTTCTCATCACAATGCTCCATTCCCCTTTTTCATCTCAATGCTCCATGAACCCTGTCATCCCAATGCACCATGCCCATCATCATAATGCTTCATGCTGTTGTCATCACAATGAAATCAAAATGCTCCATTACCTCTGTCATCACAATTCTCCAAACCATTGTGATCACAATGTTCCATAACACTTGTCATCACAATGCCCCATGACGCTGGTCATTACAATTATCCATGGTCTTCTCATCACAATGCTCCATGACCTTTGTCATCACAATGCTCAATACACGTGTCATCACAATGCTCCCTGACACTTGTCGTCAGTATGCTCCTTGAACCCTCTCATGACAAGGCTCCATGCATTTTTCATCACAATGATCCATGCCCTTTTCATCACAATCATCCAAGACCCCTCGTATCACAATGCTCCATGTCCTTTTCATCACAAAGCTCCATGACACATGTCATCAGAATGCTCCATTGCCTTCTCATCACAATGCTCCATGCCCTGGTCTTCACAATGCTACAAAACCCCTGTAATCACAATGCTCCATGAACTTTTATCAGTATGCTCCATGACAATTTTCATCACCAGGTGCCATGGCCCTCTCATCACAATGCTCCAGGACCTTCTCATCGCATTGCTCCATTCCCTTCTCATCACAATGCTCCATGACCCCTGTCATCACAGTACTCCATGAATATTTTCAGCACAATGCTCCATGATCTTCTCATCACAATGCTCCATGACCCATGTCCTCACAATGCTACATGACCACAGTCATCAAATTGATCCATGCCACTTGTCATCAGAATATTCCATGAGCTTGTCATCCCCATGCTCCATGACCCCTGTAATCACAATGGTCCTTGACGCTTGTCGTCACAGAGCTCCATGACACTTGTCATCACGGTGCTCCATGCACTTGTCTTCACAATTCTCCATTACCAGTGTCATCACAATCCTCCATGAACCTTGGGATCACATTGCTTCATGCCCTTGTCCTCAGAATGCTCCATGATTCTTCAAATCAAAATGATCCATGACCTCTGTCATCACAATGCTCCAAACACTTGTGATCACCATGTTCCATAACACTTGTCATCACAACGTTCCATGATGCCTGCCATCACAATACTCCATGCCCTTGTAATCACAATGCTCCATGAACTTTGTCATCACAATGCTCAATACACCTGTCATCACAATGCTCCCTGACACTTTTCCTCAGAATGCTCCTTGAACCCTGTAATGAAAAGGCTCTATGCCTTTTTCATCACAATGCTCCATGCCCTTTTTCTCACGATGCTCCATGCCACTGTCATCACAATACTCCACAAGCGTGTCATCAGAATGCTCCAAGACCCTTGTCAATACAATGCTCCATGATCCCTGTCATCACAGTGCTCCATGACGCTGGTCATTACAATTATCCATGGTCTTCTCATCACAATGCTCCATGACCTTTGTCATCACAATGCTCAATACACTTGTCATCACAATGCTCCCTGACACTTGTCGTCAGTATGCTCCTTGAACCCTGTCATGACAAGGCTCCATGCATTTTTCATCACAATGATCCATGCACTTTTCATCATAATCCTCCAAGACCCCTCTAATCACATTGTTCCATGCCCTTGTAATCACAATGCTCCATTGCCCATGTCATAACAATGCTCCATGACCCCTGCCATCACAATGTTCCACGGCCTTGTCATCACAAGGATCCAAGACCCCTGTAATGACAATGCTCTATGCCAGTTTTCATCAGAATGCTCCATGAGAATTGTCATCACAAGGCTACATCGTCCTCTCATCACAATGCTCCAGGACCTTGTCATCACAATGCTCCGTGACTCCAGTCATCACAATGCTTTATGACCTTTGTCAACACAGTGGTCCATTCCCTCGTCATCAAAAGGCTCTGTGATATTTGTCACCACAGTGCTCCATGAAATTTTCATTACAATGCTCTGTTACCCATGTCATCACTATGCTCCGTACCTTTGTCAGCACAATGCTCCATGACCATTGTCATCACAATGCTCCATGCGCTTCTCCGCACAATGCCCTATGACCTGTGTCATCACAATGCGCCATGCGCTTGTCATCACAATGCTCCACAAACTTTTCATCACAGTGCTCCATAAATCTTTTCATCACAATGCTCCATGAACTTCCCATCAAACTGCTGTCCCACCACGGATATCATAATGTTCCATCAATAGTCATCACAATACTCCCTCACCCCTTTCATCACAATGTTCCAGGACCCCTGTCATCAAAATGCTCCATGACCCTTTTCATCATAATGCTCCATGACCCCTGACCTCACAATGTTCCATAACCCCTTTCATCAAAATATCCCATGACACTTTTCATCAAATTGCTCCATGACCATTTCATCACAATGCTCTCTGCCCTTCTCATCACAGTGCACCACGCCCTTGTCATCAAAATGCTCTATGACCTTTGTCATCACAAAGCTCCATGACCCTTGGCATCACAATGCTCCATGCCATTGTCATCAAAATGCTCCATGAACACTCTCATCACATTGTTCCATGCAATTGTCATCACAGGCTCCATGATGCTTTTCATCACAATTCTCCATGCTCTCCTTAACACAATGCTCCGTGCGCTTTTCATTAAAATCCACCATGACCCATGTATCACAGTGTTCCGTGCCCTTGTCATCACAATGCTCCATGCCCCCTCTCATCACAATAAGCCATGAAACTTTTCAGACCAATGCTCCATGCCCTTCTCATCAAAATGCTCCATTACCCGTTTTAACAATGCTCCATGACACCTGCCATTACAATGTTCCACTGCCTTGTCATCACAAGGCTCCATAACCCATGTCATCACAATGGTCCATGTCCTTGTCATCACAAAGCTCCATGACGCATGTCATCAGAATGCTCCATGGCATTCTCATTCACGATGCTCCATGCCCTTGTCATCACAATTCTCCTAGACCCCTGTAATCACAATGCTCCATGCCCCTTTTCTTCTCAATGCTCCATGAAAAGTGTCATCACAATTCACAATGCCCATCATCATAATGCTTCATGCTATTGTCATCAAAATGCTCCATGACCTCTGTCATCACAATGCTCCAAACACTTGTGATCACATTGTTCCATAACACTTGTCATCAAAACGCCCCATGATACTCATCATCACAATTATCCATGGCCTTCTATTCACAATACTCCATGAACTTTGTCATCACAATGCACAATACACTTGTCATCACAATGCTCCCTGACACTTGTCGTCAGTATGCTCCTTGAAACCTGTCATGACAAGGCTCCATGCCTTTTTAATCACAATGATCCATGCTCTTTTCCTGACAATGCTCCAAGACCCCTGTAATCACAATGCTCCATGCCCTTGTCATCACAAAGCTTCATGACATATGTCTTCAGAATGCTCCATGGCCTTCTCATCACCATTCTCCATGACGTTTTCATCACAATGCTCCTTTCCCTTGTCATCAAATTGCCCCATGACCCATGTCATCACAATACTCCTTGAATATTTTCATCCCAATGCTCCATGACCTTCTCATCACAATGCCCCATGAATCCTGTCATCACAATGCTCCATGACCCCTGTCATCACAATGCTCCGTGACTCCAGTCATCACAATGCTTCATGACTTTTGTCATCAGAATGGTCCAAGCCCTTGTCACACAAGGCTCTGTGTCATTTGTCACCACAATGCTCCATGAACATTTCATCACAATGCTCTGTTACCCTTGTCATCACAATGCACCATGCATTTGTCAGCACAATGATCCATGAAACTTGTCATCACAATGCTCCTTGACCCTTGTCATCACAATGCACCATGCATTTGTCAGCACAATGATCCATGAAACTTGTCATCACAATGCTCCATACGCTTGTCATCACAATGCTCCTTGACCCATGGCATCACAATGTACCATGCGCTTGTCATCACAATGCTCCACATCATAGTCATCACAATGCTCCATAAACCTTGTCATCACAAGGTTCCATGCACTTCTCATCAAAATGCCCTCTCACCACTGGTATCACAATATTCCATCACTAGTCTTCACAATATTCCCTCACCGTTGTCAACACAATGTTCCATGACCCCTATCATCACAATGCTACATGCACTTATCATCAAAATGCTCCATGACCCCTGCCATCACAATGCTCCATAACCCCTGTTATCAAAATGCTACATTACCCATTTCATCTCAATGCTCCATGACCCGTGTCATCACAATTTTCCATAACCACTCTCATCAAATGTTCCCTGACATTTTTCATCAAATTCTTCCATGAACCTATTATCACAATGCTCGCTGCACTTCTCATCACAACGCACCACGACCTCGTCATCAAAATGCTCCATGACCTTTGTCATCACAAAGCACCATGACCCTTGGCATCACAATGCTCCATGCCATAGTCATCACAATGCTCCATGAAGCCTCTCATCACATTGCTCCATGCCCTTGTCATCACAAAGCTCCATGATGCTTGTGATCCCAATGCTCGATGCCTTTCTCATCACAATGTTCCATGCCCTTGTCATTACAATCTTCCATGACCCATGAATCAAAGTGTTCTGTGCCCTTGTCATTACCATCCTCCATGACCCATGTATCAAAGTGTTCTGTGCCCTTGTCATCACAATGCTCCATGCCATTGTCATCACAATGCTCCATGAACCCTCTCATCACATTGCTCCATGCCCTTGTCATCACAAAGCTCCATGACGCTTGTCATCACACTGCTCGATGCCATTCTCATCACAATGCTGCAGGCCCTTGTCATTACAATGTTCCATGGTCCATGTATCACCGTGTTCCGTGCTCTTGTCATCACAATGCTCCATGCCCACTCTCATCACAATAATCCATAAAACTTGTCACATCAATGCACCATGCACTTGTCATCAAAAGGCTCCATTACCCGTGTCATAACAATGCTCCATGACCCCTGCCATCACAATGTTCCACGGCCTCATCATCACAAGGCTCCATGACCCTTGTCATCACAATTCTCCAAGAACACTGTAATCGCAATGCTCCATGCACTTGTCATCACAGAGCTCCATGATACATATCATCAAAATGCTCCATGACCTCTGGCATCTCAGTGCTCCAAACCATTGTGATCACAATGTACCATAACACTTGTCATCACAATTCCCCATGACGCTCCTCATCACAATTATCCATGGTCTTCTCATCACAATGCTCCATGACCTTTGTCATCACAATGCTCAATACACTTGTCAGCTCAATGCTCCCGGAAACTTGCCCTCAGTATGCTCCTTGAAACCTGTCATGACAAGGCTCCATGCCATTTTCATCACAATGATCCATGCACTTTTCATCACAATGCTCCAAGACCCCTGTAATCACAATGCTCCATGCCCTTGTCATCACAAAGCTCCATGACACATATCATCAGAAGTCTCCATGGCCTTCTCATCACCATGCTCCATGCCCTTGTCATCACAATGCTCCCTGACATTTGTCTTCAGAATGCTCCTTGAAACCTGTCATGAAATGGCTCCATGCCATTTTCATCACAATGCTCCATGCCCTTTTCATCACTATGCTACAGGCCATTGTCATCACAAAACTCCACAAGCTTCTCATCAGAATGCTCCATGACCCATGTCATAAGAATGCTCCAGGACCCCTGTCATCACAATGCTCCTTGACACCTGTCATCACAATGATCCATGCCCCTTGTCATTACAGTGCTCCATGACTCTCGTCATCACAATTATCCATGGCCTTCTCATCACACTGCTCCACGGTCTTGCCATCACTATGCTCCATGCCCTGGTCATCACAATGCTCCATGTCCCTTGTCATAACAATTCTCCACGTCCTTGTCATCACAATACTCCATGACACTTCTCATCACAATGTTATGTGATCTTGTCATTACAATTCTCCATGCACTTTTCATAGCAATGCTCCATGTCCCCTGTCATAGCAAGCTCTGTGCGCTTGTCATCACAATGCTTCACGACGTTTGCATCAAAATTCTCAATGGCCCTTGTCATCACAATGCTCCATGTACTTGTCATCACAATACTCCATGACCCTTTTCTTCACAATTCTAAAAGAAATTTTCATCACAATGCTCCATTACCTTTGTCAGCACAATCATCCATGACACTTGGCATCACAAGGCAACATTACAGTTGTAATCACAATCCTCCATGACACTTGGCATCACAATGCTCCATGCCATTGTCATCACAATGCACCATGACATATGTCATCACAGTGATCCTTGACACCTGTCTTCACAATATTACATGACCTTGTCATAACTATGTTGCATGCCCTTGTCATCACAATGTGCCCTGTCCACTCTCATAGCAATAATTCATGAAAATTGTCAGACCAATGCTCCATGCCCCTGTCATCACAATGCTCCATGCTCTTGTAATCACAATGCTCCATGACCCCTCACATCATAATGCTCCGTGACTCCAGCCATCACAATGCTTTATGAACTTTTTCATCACAATGGTTAATTCCCTCGTCATCACAATGCTCTGTAACACTTGTCATCACAATGCTTCATGCCATTATCAGCACAATGCTCCATGACCCTTGTCATCACAATTTTCCATGCGCTTGTCAGCACAATGCTCCAAGACACATGTCATCACAATGTGCCGTGCACTTGTCATCACTATGCTCCACAACCTTGTCATCACAATTTTCCATAAACCTTGTCATCACAATGCTCCATGCACTTCTCATCTAAATGCTCTCTCACCACTGATATCACAATGTTCCATGACCCCTGTCATCAAAATGCTACATGCCCTTATCATCACAATGCTCCATGACCACTGACATCACAATGTTCCATAACCCCTGTCATCAAAATATTCCCTGACCCTTTCCATCAAATTGTTCCATGAACCTGTCATCAGAATGCTCCCTGCCCTATTCATCACAATGCACCACGCCTTTGTCATCAAAATGCTCCATTACATTTGTCATCACAAATCTCCATGACCCTTGGCATCACAATGCTCCATTCCATTGTCATCACAATGCTCCATGAATCATCTCATCACATTACTCCATGCACTTGTCATCCCAAATCTCTATGACGCTTGTCATCACAATGCTCGAAGCCTTTCTCATCACAGTGATCCATGCCTTGTCATTACAATCCTCCATGACCAATGTATCACCGTGTTCCCTGCCCTTGTCATCACAATGCTCCATGCCCACACTCATCACAATAATACATGAAACTTTTCAAACCAATGCTCCATGCCCTTGTCATCACAGTGCTCCATTACCCCTGTCATAACAATGCTCCATTACCCCTGCCATCACAATGTTCCAAGGCGTTGTCATCACAAGGCTCCATGAACATTGTCATCACAATGCTCCCAGACCCCTCTAATCACAATGCTCCATGTGCTTGTCATCACAAATTTCCAGGACGCATGTCATCAGAATGCTCCATGGCATTGTCATCACCATGCTCTATGACCTTGTCGTCACAATGCTCCAAGACCCCTCTAATCACAATGCTCCATGCACTTGTCATCGCAATGCTCCATAACCCATGTCATAGCAAGCTCCATGCGCTTGTCATAACTATGCTTCACGACCTTGTCATCAGAATTCTCAATGGCCCTTGTCACCACAATGCTCCAAGCCCTTGTCATCACAATGCTCCATTACCTTTGTCATCACAATCCTCCATGACACTTGGCTTCACAATGCTCCATGACATTGTCATCTCAATGCACCAGGACATATGTCATCACAATACTCCCTGATACCTGTCTTCACAATAATCCATGACCTGGTCATAACAATGCTCCATGCCCTTGTCATCACAATGCAACATGCACACTTTCATCACAATAATCCATGATAATTCTCAGACCAATGCTCCATGCCCCTGTCATCACAATGCCCCATGCCCTTGTCATCACAATGCTCCGTGACTCCAGTCATCACACTGCTTCTTGACCTTTGTCATCACAGTGGTCCATGCCCTCGTAATCACAGGGCTCTGTGAACTTTGTCACCATAATGCTCCATGAACTTCTCATCACAATGCTCTGTGACCCTTGTCATCACAATGCTCCATGCCTTTGTCAGCAGAGTGCTCCATGTCCCTTGTCATAACAATGCTCCATGCGCTTGTCAGCACAATGCTCCATGACCCATGTCATCACAATATGCCATGAGCTTGTCATCACAATGTTCCACATCTTTGTCATCCCAAAGCTCCATAAACCTTGTCATCACAAAGCTCCATGCACTTCTCATTAAAATGCTCTTTCACCACAGATATCAAAATGTTCCGTCACTAGTCATTACAATACTCCCACACCACTGTCATGACAATGTTCCACGGCCTTGTCATCACAATGCTCCATGACCCTTGTCATCACAATGCTCCAAGACCCCTGTAATCACACTGCTCCATGCTCTTGTCATCACAAAGCACCATGACGCATGTCATCAGACAGCTCCATGGCCTTCTCATCACAATGCCCCATGCCCTTTTCATCACAATGCTCCATGAACTCTGTCATCACAATGAACCATGCCCATCATCATAATGCTTCATGCTATTGTCATCACAATGAAATCAAAATGCACCATAACCTCTGTCATCAAAATGCTCCAAACCATTGTGTTCACAATGTTCCATAACACTTGTCATCACAACTCCCCATGACGCTCATCATCACAATTATCCATGGTCTTCTCATCACAGTGCTCCATGAACTTTGTCATCACAATACTCAATACACTTTTCATCACAATGCTCCCTGACACTTGTCGTTAGTATGCTCCTTGAACCCTCTCATGACAAGGCTCCATGCTCTTTCATCACAATCATCCATGCCCTATTCTTCACAATGCTCCAAGACCCATGTAATCACAATGCTCCATGACCCTTTTCATCAGAATGCTCCATGATACTTGTCATCACAAGGCTACATGGTCTTCTCCTCACAATGCTCCAGGACCTTGTCATCACAATGCTCCATTCCATTGTCATCACAATGCTCCATGACCAATGCCATCACAATACTCAATGAATACTGTCAGTCCAATGCTCCATGAACTTCTGATCACAATGCTCCATGACCCCTGTCATCACAATGCTCCATGACCCCTGTCATCACAACGCTCTATGACACCAGACAACACAATGATCCGGGACACTTGTCATCAAAATGCTCCATGACACTTGTCATCACTATGATCCATGCTCTTGCCATCACAATTCTCCATGAGCCCTGTCAACACAATGCTCCATGACTCCAGTCATCACAATGCTTCATGACCTTTGTAATCACAATGGTCCATGCTCTCGTTTTCACAAGGCTCTGTGATATTTGTCACCACAATGCTCCATGAAATTTTCATCATAATGGTCTGTGACCGTTGTCATCACAATGCTCCAAGCCTTTCTCAGTACAATGCTCCATAACCATTGTCATCACAATGCTCCATGCCATTGTCAGCACAGTGAGTTATGAACCTTGTCATCACAAGGCTCCAAACCCTTATCATCACAATGCTCCATTACCTTTGTCATCACAAACCTCCATGACACTTGGCATCACAACGCTCCATGGCATTGTCATCACAATGGTCCATGACTTATGTCTTCAAAATGCTCCCAGACACCTGTCTTCAAATACCGCCTGACCTTGTCATCAAAATGCTACATGCCCTTGTCATCACAATGCACCATTCCCACTGTCATCGCAATAATCCATGAAACTTGTAAGACCAATGCTCCATACCCCTGTGATCACAATGCTCCATGCCCTTGTCATCACAATGCTCCATGACCCGTCATCGTAATGCACCGTGACTCCTGTCATCACAATGCATCATGACATTTCTCATCACAATGGTCCATGCCCTCGTCATCACAAGTCTCTTTGACATTTGTCACCACAATGCTCCATGAACTTTTCATCACCATGCTCTGCGAGCCTTGTCATCACAATGCTCTAGGACACTTTTCATCACACTGCTCCATGACCGCTGACATCACAATATTCTATAACCCATGTAATCAAACTGTTCCATGACACTTTTCATCAAATTGCTCCATGACCCTGTCATCACAATGCTCCCAGCCATTCTCATCACAAAGCACCATGCCCTTGTCATCAAAATGCTCCATGACATTTGTCATCACATAGCTCCATAACCCTTGGCATCACAATGCTCCATGCCATTGTCATCACAATGCTCCAAGACCCCTGTAATCACAATGCTCCTTTCTCTGGTCATCACAAAGCACCATGACACATGTCATCAGAATACTCCTTGGAAATCTCTCACAATGCTCCATGCCCTTGTAATCACAATGCTCCAAGACCACTGTAATCACAATGCTCCATGCCCCTTTTCATCAGAATGCTCCATGAGACTTCTCATCACAAGGCTCCATGGTCTTCTCATCAGAGTGCTCCAGGACCTTGTCTTCACAATGCTCCATGACCCATTTCATCAGAATACTCCATGAACATTTTCAGCTCAATGCTCCATGATCTTTTCATTACAATGCTCCATGACCCCTGTCATCACAATGCTCCATGCCTCTTGATATCAAAATGATCCATGACCACTGTCATCACAGTGCTCCAAACCCTTGTGATCACATTTTTCCATAACACTTGTCATCACAACGCTCCATGATGCCTGTCATCACAATACTCCATGCCCTTGTCATCACAATGCTCCATGACCTTTGTCATCACAATGCTCAATACACTTGTCATCACAATGCTCCCTGACACTTGTTGTCAGAATGCTTCTCGAACCCTGTCATGAAGAGGCTGTATGCCTTTTTCATCACAATGCTCCATGCCCTTTTCATCACAATGCTCCACGCCATTGTCATCACAATACTCCACAAGCTTGTCATCAGAATGCTCCATGACACTTGTCATCACAATGCTCCATGACCATTGTCATCACAATGCTCCAAGCCCTTGTCATCACAATGCTCCATTACCTTTGTCGTCACAATTCTCCCTGACAATTGGCATCACAATTCTCCATGCCATTGTCATCACAATGGAACATGACATATGCCATCACAATGAACCCTGACACCTGTCTTCACAATACTCCATGACCTTGTCATCACTATGCTCCATGCCCTTGTCATCACAATGCGCCATGCCGACTGTCATCACAATAATCCATGAAACTTGCCAGACCAATGTTCCATGCTGCTGTCATCACAATGCTACATTCCCTTGTCATCACAATGCTCTGTGACTCCAGTCATCACAATACTTCATGACATATTTCATCACAATGATCCATGCCCTCGTCATCACAAGGCTCTGTGAACTTTGTCACCACAATTCTCCATGATCTTTTCATCCCATTGCTCTCTGAGCCTTGTCATAACAACGCTCCATGCCTTTGTCAGCACAATGCTCCATGACCCTTGTTATTACAATGGTCCATGCGCTTGTCAGAACAATGCTCCATGACCCATGTCTTCACAGTGTGCCATGCACTTGTCATCACAATGCTCCCCAAACTTGTCATCACAATGCTCCATAAACATTGTCATCACAAAGCTCCATGCACTTCGAATCAAAATGCTCTCTCACCACTGATATCTCAATTTTCCATCACTAGTCATCACAATACACCCTCACCCCTGTCATCACAATGTTACACGGCCTTGTCATCACAAGGCTTCATGACCCGAGTAATCACAATGCTCCATACCCCTTTTCATCTCAATGCTCCATGAACCCTGTCATCACAACGAACCATGCCCATCATCATAATGCTTCATGCTATTGTCATCACAATGAAAGCAAAATGCTCCATGACCTCTGTCATCACAATGCTCCCAATCCTTGTGATCACAATGCTCCATAACACTTGTCATCACAACGCCCAATGAGGATCGTCATCACAATTATCCATGCACTTCTCATCACAATGTTCCATGACCTTTGTCATCACAATGCTCAATACACTTGTCATCACAATGCTACCTGACACTTGTCGTCAGTATGCTCCTTGAACCCTGTCATGACAAGGCTCCATGCCTTTTTCATGACAATGATCCATGCCCTTTTCATCACAATGCTCCAAGACCCGTGTAATCACAATGCTCCATGCCCATTTTCATCAGAATGCTGCATGAGACTTCTCATCACAAGGCTCCATGGTCTTCTCATCAGAGTGCTCCATGCCCTTGTCATCACAATGCTCTATGACCCCTTTCATCAGAATACTCCATGAACATTTTCAGCTCAATGCTCCATGATCTTCTCATCACAATGCTCCATGACTCCTGTCATCACAAAGCTCCATGACACCTGTCATCACAATGCTCCAGGCCCCTTGTCATAACAGTTCTCCATGACACTCGTCATCACAATTATCCATGGTCTTCTCATCACAATGCTCTGCCGTCTTGCCATCACAATGCTCAATGCCCTGGTCATCACAATGCTCCAGGTCCCTTGTCATCACAGTTCTCCTCGTCCCTGTGATCACAATGCTCCATGATACTTCTCATCACAATGTTACATGCTCTTGTCATCACAATTATCCATGCACTTGTCATCACAATGGTCCATGACCCCTGTCATAGCAAGCTCCATGTGCTTGTCATCACAATGCTTCACGACGCTGTCATCAAAATTCTCAATGGCCGTTGTCATCACAATCCTCCGTGCCATTGTCATCACAATGTTCCATGCCCTTGTCATCACAATGCTCCATGACCGTTGTCATCACGATGCTCCAAGCCCTTGTCTTCACAATGCTCCATTACCTTTGTCATCACATTCCTCCATGACACTTGTCATCACAATGCTGCAAGCCATTGTCATCACAATGCACCATGATACATGTCATCACAATGCTCCCTGACACCTGTCTTCACAATAAACCATGACCTTGTCAACACAAAGCTCCATTCCCTTTTCATCACAAGGCGCAAAGCCCAATGTCATCACAATACTCCATGAAACTTGTCAGACCAATGCTCCATGAACCTGTCATCACAATGCTCCATGCCCTTGTCATCACAATGCTCCATGACCCCTGTCATCACAATGCTCCGTGACTCCAGTCATCACAATGCTTCATGACCTTTGTCATCACAATGGTCCATGAACTTTTCATCACTATGCTCTGTGACCCTTGGCATCACAATGCTCCATGACTTTGTCAGCACAATGCTCCATGACCCTTGTCATCACAATGCTCCATGAGCTGGTCAGCACAATGCTCCATTCACTTCTCATGAAAATGATCTCTCACCACTGATATGACAATGTTCCATCACTAGTCATCACAATAATCCCTCACACTTGTCATCACAACGCTCCATGATGCCTGTCATCACAATACTCCATGCCCTTGTCATCACAATGCTCCATGACCTTTGTCATCACAATGCTCAATACACTTGTCATCACAATGTTCCCTGACACTTGTCGTCAAAATGCTTCTCGAACCTTGTCATGAAAGGGCTCTATGCCTTTTTCATCACAATGCTCCATGCCCTATTCATCACAATGCTCCATGCCATTGTCATCACAATACTCCACAAGCTTGTCATCAGAATGCTCCATGACCCTTCTCATCACAATGCTCGATGACCCCTGTCATCACAATGCTCCATGACACCTGTCATCACAGTGATCCATACCCCTTGTCATTACAGTTCTCTATGACCCTCGTCATCACAATTATCCATGGTCTTCTCATCAGAATGCTCCACCGTCTTGCCATCACAATGCTCCATGACACTTCAAATCACAATGTTACATGCTCTTGTAATCACTTTCTCCATGCACTTGTCATCGCAATGCTCCATGACACGTGTCATAGCAAGCTCCATGTGCTTTTCATCAGAGCGCTTCACGAACTTGTCATCAAAATTCTCAAAAGCGCTTGTCATCACAATGCTCCATGACCATTGTCATCAAAATGCAACAAGCCCTTGTCATCACAATGCTCCATTACCTTTGTCATCACAATCCTCCATGACACTTGTCATCACAATGCTCCATGCCATTGTCACTACAATGCACCATGACATAGGTCATCACAATTCTCCTTGACACGTGACTTCACAATACTCCATGACCTTTTCTTCACAGTGCTCCATGCCCTTGTCTTCACAATACGCAATGCCCACTGTCATCACAATAATCCATGAAATTTTTCAGACCGATGCTCCATGCCCCTGTCATCACAATGCTCCATGCACTTGTCATCACAATGCTCCATGACACCTGTCATCACAATGCTCAATGACTCCAGTCATCACAATGCTTCAAGACTCTGTCATCACAATGGTCCGTGCCCTCATCATCACAAATCTCTGTGACCTTTGTCACCACAATGCTCCATGAACTTTTCATCACAATGCTCTGTGACCCTTGGCATCACAAGGCTCCATGCCATTGTCATCACAATGCTTCATGAAGCCTCTCATCACATTGCTCCATGCCCTTGTCATCACAAAGCTCCATGACGCTTGTCATCACAATGCTCGATGCCCTTCTCATCACAATGCTCCATGACCTTGTCATTACAATCCTCCATGACCCATGTATCACAGTGTTCCGTGTCCTTGTCATCACAATGCTCCATGCCCACTCTCATCACAGTAATCCATGAAAATTTTCAGACAAATGATCCATGCCCTTGTCATCACAAAGCTCTATGACGCATGTCATCAGAATGCTCCATGGCCTTCTCATTCACAATGCTCCATGCCCGTGTCATCACAGTGCTCCCCAAACTTGTCATCTCAATGCTCCATAAACATTGTCATCACAAAGCTCCATGCATTTCGCATCAAAATGCTCTCTCACCACTGATATCACAATTTTCCATCACTAGTCATCACAATACTCCCTCACCCCTGTCATCACAATGTTCCAGGGCTTTGTCATCACAAGGCTCCATGACCCGACTAATCACAGTGCTCCATACCCCTTTTCATCTCAATGCTCCATGAACCCTGTCATCACAACGAACCACGCCCATCATCATAATGCTTCATGCTATTGTCATCACAATGAAATCAAAATGCTCCATGACCTCTGTCATCACAATGCTCCAAACACTTGTGATCACAATGTTCCATAACACTTGTCATCACAATGCCCCATGACGGTCCTCATCACAGTTATCCATGGTCCTCTCAGCACAATGCTCCATGAACTTTGTCATCACAATGCTCAATACACTTGTTATCACAATGCTCCCTGCCACTTGACGTCAGAATGCTCCTTGATCCCTGTCATGAAAAGGTTCCATGCCTTTTTCATCACAATGCTCCATGCCTTTTTCATCACAATGCTCCATTCCATTGTCATCACAATACTCCACAAGCTTGTCATCAGAATGCTCCTTGACCCTTGTCATCACAATGATCCATGACACATGTCATCACAATTTTCCATGCCCCGTCTCAATACAGTTCTCGATGACACTCGTCATCAAAATGCTCCATGGTCTTGCCATCACAATGCTCCATGACCTGGACATCACAATGCTCCATGTCCCTTGTCATCACAATGCTCCATGCGCTTCTCAGCACAATGCTCCATGACCCATGACTTCACAATGTGCCAAGCTCTTCTCATCACAGTGCTCCACAACCTTGTCATCACAATGCTCCATAAACCTTGTTATCACAATGCACCATGCACTTCTCATCCAAATGCTCTCTCACCACTGATACAATGTTCCATCACTAGTCATCACAATACGCCCTCACCCCTGTCATCACAATGTTCCATGTCCCGTGTAATCACAATGCTCCATGCCCTTGTCATCACAAAGCTCCATGATGCATGTCATCAGAATGTTCCATGGCCTTCTCATCACAATGCTCCATACCCTTGTCATCACAAAGCTCCATGACGCTTGTCATCACAATGCTCGATGCACTTCTCATCACAATGCTCCATGACCTTGTCATTACAATCCTCCATGACCCATGTATCACAGTGTTCCGTGTCCTTGTCATCACAATGCTCCATGCCCACTCTCATCACAATAATCCATGAAAATTTTCAGACAAATGCTCCATGCACTTGTCATCACAAAGCTCTATGACGCATGTCATCAGAATGTTCCATGGTCTTCTCATCACAATGCTCCATGACCCTTGTCATAACAATGCTCCATGACCCCTGTAATCACAAGGCTCCATGCCCCTTTTCATCTCAATTCTCCATGAACACTGTCATTACAATGCACCATTCCTCTCATCATAAAGCTTCATGCTATTGTCATCACAATGAAATCAAAATGCTCCATGACCTCTGTCATCACAATGCTCCAAACCCTTGTGATCACAATGTTCCTTAACACTTGTCATCACATTGCCCCATGACGCTCCTCATCACAATTATCCATGGTCTTCACATCACAAGGCTCCATGACCTTTGTCATCACAGTGCTCCTTGACACTTGTCATCAGTATGCTCCTTGAACGCTGTCATGACAAGGCTCCATGCCATTTTCATCAAAATAATCCATGGACTTTTCATCACAATGCTCCAAGACACCTGTAATAACAATTCTCCATTCCCTTGTAATCACAAAGCTTCATGACGCATGTCATCAGAATGCTCCATGGCTTTCTCATCACAATGCTCCATGCCCTTGTCATCACAATGCTCCAAGGCTCCTGTAATCACAATGCTCCATGCCCCTTTTCATCAGAATGCTCCATGAGACTTGTCATCACAAGGCTCTATGGTCTCCTCATCACAATGCTCCATTACCTTTGTCATCACAATCCTCCATGATAATTGGCATCACAATGCTCCATTCCGTTGTCATCACAATGCACCACGACATATGTCATCATAAAGCTCCATGACGCTTGTCATCACAATGCTCGATGCCTTTCTCATCACAATGATCCATGCCCTTGTCATTACAGTCCTCCATAACCCATGTATCACCGTGTTCTGTGCCCTTGTCATCACAATGCTCCATGACCACTCTCGTCACAATAATCCATGAAACTTTTCAAACCAATGCTCCATGCCCTTGTCATCACAATGCTCCATTACACCTGTCATAACAATGCTCCATGACCCCTGCCATCACAGTGTTCCAAGGCGTTGTCATGACAATGCTCCATGACCCTTGTCATAACAATGCTCCAAGACCCCTGTAATCACAAGGCTCCATTCCCCTTTTCATTTCAAATCTCCATGAACACTGTCATCAAAATGCAACATGCCCATCATCATAAAGCTTCATGCTATTGTCATCACAATGAAATCAAAATGCTCCATGACCTCTGTCATCACAATGCTCTAAACCCTTGTGATCACAATGTTCCATAACACTTGTCATCACAATGCTTCATGACACTCCTCATCACAATTATCCATGGTCTTCTCATCACAATTCTCCATGACCTTTGTCATCACAATGCTCCCTGACACTTGTCATAAGTATGCTCCTTGAACCCTGTCATGACAAGGCTCCATGCCTTTTCCTCACAATGATCCATGGACTTTTCATCACAATGCTCCAAAACCCCTGTAATCACAATGCTCCATGCCCTTGTCATCAGAAATATCCATGACGCATGTCATCAGAATGCTCCTGGCATTGTCATCACCATGCTCCACGCCCTTGTCATCCCAATGCTCCAAGACGCCTGTAATCACAATGCTCTATGCCCTTTTTCATTAGAATGTTCCATGAGACTTGTCATCACAATGATCCATGGTCTTCTCATCACAATGCCCCAGGACTTTGTCATCACAATGCTCCATGCCCTTGTCATTACAATCCTCCATGACCCATGTAACACAGTGTTGTGTGACCTTGTCATCACAATGCGTCATGCCCACTCTCATCACAATACTCAATGAAACTTTTCAGACCAATGCTCCATACAATTGTAATCACAATGCTCCATTACCCCTGTTATGAAAATGCTCCATTACCCCTGCCATCAAAATGATCCAAGGCCTTGTCATCACAAGGTTCCATAACCCTTGTCATCAGAATGATCCAAGACCCCTGTAATCACAATGCTCCATGCCTTTGTCATCACAAAGCTCCATGACGCATGTCTTCAGAATGCTCCATGGCTTTCTCATCACAATGTTCCATACCCTTGCCATCACAATACTCCATTACCCCAGTCATAACAATGCTCCATGACCACTGTCATCACGATGTTCCACGGCCTTGTCATCACAAGGATCCATGACCCTTGTCATCACAATGCACCATGCCCATCATCATAATGCTTCATGCTATTGTCAACACAATGAAATCAAAATGCTCCATGTCCTGTGCCATCACAATGCTCCAAACACTTGTGATCACGATATTCCATAACACTTGTCATCACAACGCCCCATGAAGCTCGTCATCACAATTATCCATGGTCTTCGCATCACAATGCTCCATGACATTTGTCATCACAATGCTCAATACTCATGTCATCATAATGGTCCCTGACACTTGTCGTCAGTATGCTCCTTGAACCCTGTCATGACAAGACTCCATGCCTTTTTCATCACAATGATCCATGCCCTTTTCATCACAATGCTCCAAGATCACGGTATTCGCAATGCTCCATGCCCTTGTCTTCACAAAACTCCATGATGCATGTCATCAGAATGCTCCATGGCCTTCTCATCAAAATGATCCATGCCCTTGTCATCACAATGCTCCAAGACCCCTGTAATCACAGTTCTCCATGCCCCTTTTCATCTCAATTCTCCATGAACCCTGTCATCACAATGCACCATGCCCATCATCTTAATGCTTCATGCTATTGTCATCACAATGAAATCAAAATGCTACATGACATCTGTCATCACAATGCTCCAAACCGTTGTGATCACAATGTTCATAACACTTGTCTTCACATCGCCCCATGACTCTCGTCATCACAATTATCCACGGTCTTCTCATCACAGTGCTCCATGACCTTTGTCATCACAATGCTCAATACACTGGTCATCACAATGCTCCCTGACACTTGTCATCAGTATACTCCTTGAACCCTGTCATGACAAGGCTACCTGACTTTTTCATCACAATGATCCATGCCGTTTTCATCACAATGCTCCAAGAGCCCTGTAATCACAATGCTCCATGCCCTGGTCATCACAGTGCTTCATGACGCATGTCATCAGAATGCTCCATGGCCTTCTCATCACAATGATCCATTCCCTTGTCATCACAAAGCTCCAAGGCTCCTTCAATCACAATGCTCCATGCCACATTTCATCAGAATGCTCCATGAGACTTGTCATCACAAAGCTCCATAGTCTTCTCATCACAATGCTCCAGGATCTTGTCATCACGATGCTCCATTCCCTTGTCATCACTATGCTCCATGACCCCTGTCATCACAGTACTCCATGAATATTTTCAGCCCAATGCTCCATGAACTTCTCATCACAGTGCTCCATGACCCCTGTCATCACAATGCTCCATGACCACGTGCATCACAATGTTCCATGACCCCTTACAACACAATAATCCTGGACTTTTATCATCAAAATGCTCCCTGACCCTTGTCATCACAATGATCCGTGCCCTTGCCATCTTAATTCTCCCTGACCGCTGTAATCACAATGCTCCGTGATGCTTGTCTTCACAGTGCTCCATGAAACTTGTCATCACGATGCTCCATGCCTTTGTAAGCAAAATGCTACATGACATTGTCATCACAATGCCCCATGCGCTTGTCATCAAAATCCTCCATGAAACTTTGGATCACATTGCTTCATGCCCTTGTCATCACAATGCTCCATGCCCCTTTTCATCTCAATGCTCCATGAACCCTGTCATCACAATGCACCGTGCCCATCACCATAATATTTCATGCTATTGTCATCACAATGAAATCAAAATGCTCCATGAACTCTGTCATCACAATGCTCCAAACCCTTATGATCACAATGTTCCATAACACTTGTCATCACAATGCCCCTTGATGCTCGTCATCACAATTATCCATGGTTTTCTCATCACAATGCTCCATGACCTTTGTCATCACAATGCTCAATTTACTTGTCATCACAATGCTCCCTGACACTTGTCGTCAGTATGCTCCTTGAACCCTGTCATAACAAGGCTCCATGCCTTTTCCATCACAATGATCCATGCCCTTTTCATCACAATGCTCCAAGACCCCTGTAATCACAATGCTCCATGCCCTTTTATCATAATGCTCCATGACCCTTTTCATCACAATGCTCCAAGCCCTTGTCATCTCAATCCTCCATGACACTTGGCATCACAATGCTCCATGCCATTGTCATCACAATGGACCACCGCATATGTCATCACAGTGCTCCCTGACACCTGTCTTCACAATACTGTATCACCTTGTTATCACAATACTCCATGCCCTTGTCATCACAAAGTGCCATGCGCACTGTCATCACAATAATCCATAAAACTTGTCAGAGCTATGCTCTATGGCCCTGTCATCACAATTCTCCATGCCCTTTTCATCACAATGCTCCATGACCCCTGTCATCACAGTCCTCCTTGACTCCAGTCATAACAATGATTCATGACCTTTGTCATCACAATGTTCCATGCCCTCTTCATTACAAGTCCCTGTGACCTTTGTCACCACAATGCTCCATGAAATTTTGATCACAATGCTCCGTGACCCTTGTCATCACAATGCTCCATGCCTTCCTCAGCACAAAGTTCCATGACCATTGTCATCACAATGCTCCGTGTGCTAATCAGCACAATGATCCATAACACATGTCATAACAATGTGTCTTGCACTTGTCATCACAATGCTCCACAAACTTGTCATCGCAACTCTCTATAAATATTGTCATCACAATGCTCCATACACTTCTCATCAAAATGCTCTCTCACCACTGATATCACAATGTTCCATCACTAGTCATCACAATAGTCCCTCACCCCTGTCATCACAATGTTCCATGACCCCTGTCATCACAATGGTACATGCCCTTATCATCACAATGTTCAATGACCCCTGACATCACAATGTTCCTTAACACCTGTCATCAAAATTCTCCATGACCCATTTCATCAAAATGCTCCAGGAACCCTGACATCACAATGTTCCATAACCCCTGTCATCAAAATGTTCGATGACACTTTTCATCAAATTGCTCCATGACCCTGTCATCACAATGCTTGCTGCCCTTCTAATCACAATGCACGACACACTTGTCATCAAAGTGCTCCATGACCTTTGTCATCACAAAGCTCCATGACCCTTTTCATCACAATATTCCATGCCATTGTCATCACAATGCTTCATGAAGCCTCTCATCACATTGTTCCATGTCCTGGTCATCACAAAGCTCCAAGACGCTTGTCATCAAAATGCTTGATGCACTTCTCATCACAATGCTCCATGCCCTTGTCATTACAATCCTTCATGACCCATGTATCACAGTGTTCATTGACCTGTCATCACAATGCTCCAAACCCTTGTGATCACAATATTCCATAACACTTGACATCACAATGCTCCATGATGCCTGTCATCACAGTACTACATGCCCTTGTCATCACAATGTTCCATGACCATTTTCATCACAATGCTCAACACACTTGTCATCACAATGCTCCCTAAAACTTGTTGTCAGAATGCTCCTTTAAATCTGTCATGAAAAGGCTCCATGCATTTTTCATCACAATGATCCATGCCCTTTTCATCACAATGCTCCAGGACGCATGTCATCAGAATGCTCCTTGCCCCTTGTCATTACAGTGCTCCATGATGCTCGTCATCACAGTTATCCATTTTTCTTCTCATCACAGTGCTCCATGGTCTTTCGATCACAATGCTCCATTCCTTGGTCATAACAATGCTCCATGTCCCTTGTCATCACAATTCTCCACGTTCTTGTCATCACAATGCTCCATGACAATTCTCATCACAATTTTACATGCTCTTGTCATCACAATTCTCCATGCACTTGTCATTGAAATGTCCCATGACACCTGTCATAGCAAGATCCATGGCTTTGTCATCAAAATGCTTCATACCTTGTCATCAAAATTCTCAATGCCCATTTTCATCACAATGCTCCATGACCCTTGTTATCACAATGCTCCAAGCCCTTGTCATCACAATGCTCCATTACATTTGTCATCACAATCCTCCATGACACTTGGCGTCACAATGCTCCATGCCCTTGTCATCACAATTCGCCATGCCCACTGTCATCACAATAATCCATAAAACTTGTTACACCAATTTTCCATGCCACTGTCTTCACAATGCTCCATGCCCTTGCCATCACAAAACTACATGATGCATGTCATCAGAATGCTCCATTGACTTCTCATCACAATGCTCCATGCCTTTGTCATCATAATGCTCCAAGACCACTTTAATCACAATGCTCCTTGCCACTTTTCATCTCAATTCTCCATGAACACTGTCATCACAATGCACCATGCCCATTATCATAATGCTTCATGCTATTGTCACCACAATGAAATCAAAATGTTCCATGACCTCTGTCATCAATATGCTCCAAACCCTGGTGAACACAACGTTCCATAACACTTGTCATCACAACGCCCCATGACGCTCGTCATCACAATTATCCATGGTTTTCTCATCACAAAGCTCCATGAACTTTGTCATCACAATGCTCAATACACTTGTCATCACAATGCTCCTTGACCCCTGTCATCACTATACTCCATGAATATTTTCAGCCCAATGCTCCATGACCTCCTCATCACAATGCTCCATCACTCTTGTCATCACAATGCTCCATGACCCCTCTCATCACAATGTTCCATGACCCTTGTAATCATAATGTTCCAAGCCCTTGTCATCAAAATGCTCCATTACCTTTGTCATCACAATCTTCCATGACACTTGGTATCACAATGCTCCATGCCATTGTCATCACAATGGACAATGACATATGTCATCACAATGCTCCCTGACACCTGTCTTCACAATACTCCATGACCTTGTCACCACAATGTTCCTTGCCCTTGTCATCACAATGCGCCATGCCCACTGTCATCAGAATAATCCATGAAACTTGTCAGACAAATGTTCCATGCCACTGTCATCACAATGTTCCATGCCCATGTCTTCACAATGCTCCATTACCCATGTCATTAAAATGCTCCTTGCCGCCAGTCATCACAGTGCTTCATGACTTTTGTCATCACAATGCTCCATGCCCACTGTCATCACAATAATCCATGAAACTTGTCAGACCAATTGACCATGCCCCCGTCACACAAGGCTCTGTGATCTTTGTCACCACAATGCTCCATGAATATTTCATCACAATGCTCTGTGTCCCTTGTCATCACCATGCTCCATGCCTTTGTCAGCACAATGCTCCATGACACTTGTCATCAAAATGCTCCATGCGCTTCTCAGCACAATGCTCCATGACCCCTGCCATCACAATGCTCCGTGACTCCAGTCATCACAGTGCTTCATGACCTTTGTCAACACAGTGGTCCATGCCCTCTTCACACAAGGCTCTGTGACCTTTGTCATCACAATGCTCCATGCCCACTGTCATCACAATAATCCATGAAACTTGTCAGACAAATGTTCCATGCCCCTGTCATCACATTGCTCCCTGCCCTTGTCATCACAATGCCCCATGACCCCTGACATCACAATGTTCCATAACCCCTGTCACAAAATGCTCCATGACCCATTTCATCACAATGCTTCATGACCCCTGACATCACAATGTTCCATAACACGTGTCATCAAAATATTCCATGACGTTTTTCATCAAATTGCTCCATGACCCTGTCATCACAATGCTCCCTGCCATTCTCATCACAAAGCACCACACACTTGTCATTAAAATGCCCAAAGACATTTTTCATCACAAAGCTCCATGACCCCTGGCATCACAATGTTCCATGCCATTGTCATCACAATGCTCAATGAAATCTCTCATCACATTGCTCCATGCCCTTGTCATCACAATGCTCCATAACACATGTCATAACAATGCTCCATGACCCCTGCCATCACAATGTTCCACGGCCTTGTCATCACAAGGCTCCATGACCCTTGTCATCACAATGCTCCAAGACCCCTGTAGTCACAAATCTCTATGCCCTTGTAATCACAAAGCTCCATTACTCATGTCATCAGAATGCTCCATGGCCTTCTCCTCACAGTGCTCCATGCCCTTGTCATCACAATGCTCCAACACCCCTGGAATCACAATGCTCCATGCCCCTTTTCATCTCAATGCTCCATCAACCCTGTCATCAAAATGCACCGTGCCCATCACCATAATATTTCATGCTTTTGTCATCACAATGAAATCAAAATGCTCAATGTCGTCTGTCATTACAATGCACCAAATCCTTGTGATCACAATGCTCCATAACACTTGTCATCACAATGCCCCATGATGCTGGTCATCACAATTATCCATGGTCTTCTCTCACAATTCTCCAAGCCTTTGTCATCAGAATGCTCCATTACATTTGTCATCTCAATCTTCCATGACACTTGGCTTCACAATGCTCCATGCCATTGTCATCACAATGCGTCATGACATATGTCATCACAATACTCCCTGACACCTCCTTCACCATATTCCATGAACTGGTCATATTAATGCTCCATGTCGCTGTCATCACAGTGTGCCATGCCCACTATCATCACAATAATCAATGAAAGTTGTCAGACCAATGCTCCATGCTCCTGTCATCACAATGCTCCATGCCCTTGTCATTACAATGGTCCGTGACTCCAGTCATCACAATGCTACATGACCTTTGTCCTCACAATGGTCCATAACCTCGTCATCACAGGGCTCTGTGAAATTTGTCACCATAATGCTCCATGAACTTTTCATCACAATGCTCTGTGACCCTTGTCATCACAATGCTCCATGCCTTTGTCAGCAGAGTGCTCCATGACCCTTGTCATCACAATGCTCCATTGGCTTGTCAGAACAATGCTCCGTGACCCATATCATCAGAATATGCCATGCACTTGCCATCACAATGTTCCACAACTTTGTCATCACAATATTCTATAAACCTTGTCATCGAGACAAAGGGAAGATGGCGGAAGAGTAAGACGCGGAGATCACCTTCCTCCCCACAGATACATCAGAAATTCATCTACACGTGAAACAACTCCAACAGAACACCTACTGAACGCTGACAGAAAACCTCAGACCCCCCAAAAGGCAAGAAACTCCCCACATACCTGGGTAGGTCAAAAGAAAAAAAAGAATAAACAGAGACAATAGGATATGGACGGGGCCTGCACCAGTGGGAGGGAGCCGTGAAGGAGGGAAGGTTTCTACACACTACAAGCCCCTTCGCGGGCGGAGACTGCAGGTGGTGGAGTGGGAAATCTTCGGAGTAGTGGAGGAGAGCACAGCAATAGGGGTGCGGAGGGCAAAGCAGAGAGATTCTGGCACAGAGGATCGGTGCCCTCAGGCACACACCAGCCCGAGAGGCTTGTCTGCTTGATCGCCTGGGCGGGCGGGGCTGGGAGCTGAGGATCCGGTATCGGCTTTCAGTCGGAGCGCAGGGAGAGGACTGGGGCTCGCGGCAGGAAGAGAGCCTGAAGGAGTTAGTGCACCACGGCTAGCCCGGAGGGAGTCCGGGGAAAAGGTCTGGAGATACTGGAGAGGCAAGAGACTTTTTTTCCCTTTTGTTGCCTGGTGCGCGAGGAGAGGGCATTAAGAGGGCTGCTTGGGGAGGCGCTGGAGACAGGCGCGAGCCGCGGGTAAGGCGCGGACCTCGGAGATGGGCGTGGGACGCTGGGGTGGCTGCTGGTGCTGCTGCCGCCGCTGCCGCCGCCGCCGCCGCCGCCGCCGTGGGGCCTGTGTGCGAGCGCGGGTCACTGTCCGCCCCGCCTTCCGGGAGGCCTGTGCACCCCGCCACTGCCGGGGTCCTGGGACACGGGGACGGCTTTCCCGGGAGGGCGCACGGAGCGCCACGGGCTGTTGCAACGTCACGCCGGCCTCTGCCGCCGCAGGCCCGCCCCACACTGCGCGCCCCTCCCTCCTCTCTGCCTGAGTGAGCCAGAGCCCCCGAATCAGCGGCTCCTTTAAACCCGTCCTGTCTGAGCGAAGAACGGACGCCCTCCGGCGACCTACGCGCAGAGGCGGGGCCAGGTACAAGGCTGAGACCCGGGAGTTGTGAGAGCAGAGACAGGGAAATCTCTCTGTGCAGCCTCGGAGGCAGCGGATTAAAGCTCCACGGTCCATTTGATGTGCCCTGCGTCAGTGGAGTGCATAAATAGACAGCGAATCATCCCAAATTGAGGAAGTGGACTTTGAGGACAAGATTTAAGACTTTCCCCCCCTTTTCCTCTTTTTACAACGAATTATCCCAGATTAAGGAGGTGGACTTAGCAAGATTTCAGACTTCTCGCCCTTTTCCTCTTTTTACAACGAATTATCCCAAATTGAGGAGGTGGACTTGGAGAGCAAGATTTTTTATTTTTCCCCCTGCTCTCTTTTTGTGAATGTGTATGTGTAATCTTCTGTGTAAGATTCTCTCTGTATAGCTTTGCTTCCACCATATGTCCCTGGGTTCTATTGGTCCGTGTTTTTTTTCAATAATTACTTTTTAATTTTAATAACGCTACTATATTTCATACTTTATTCTATTTTACTTTACCTGCTCTTTCTTTTTTTCCTACCTTCCCTTCCTCCCTCCCTCCCTCCGCACCTCCTTTCCTTCTTTCTTTTTCTTTCCTCCCTCCCTCCCTCCCACCCTTCCTCTTTCCACTTTCTTTTTCTTTCCTTCCTCCCTCCCTCCCTCCGCTCCTCCTTTCCTTCTTTCTTTTTCTTTCTTCCCTCCCTCCCTCCCACCCTTCCTCTTTCCACTTTCTTTTTCTTTCCTTCCTCCCTCCCTCCCTCCCTCCGCTCCTCCTTTCCTTCTTTCTTTTTGTTTCCTCCCTCCCTCCCTCCCTCCCTCCTGTCTTTCTTTCTTTCTTTCCTTCCTCCCTCCCTCCTTCCCTTCTTCCATTCACTCTTCCTTTTGCTTTCATTCTTCCCTCCCTCCCTCCTTTTTTTCCTTCTTTCTTTCCTTCTTTCTTTCCATCCTTCCTCCCTCCCTCCTTTCTTTCTTTCTTCCTTCCTTCCTTCCTTCCCTTCTTCCTTTCTTCCCCCCTCTCTTTCTTTCTTCTACTAATTCTTTCTTTCTACTTTTTCTCACTTTTATTCTGAGCCGGGTGGATGAAAGGCTCTTGGTGCTGCAGCCAGGAGTCAGTGCTGTGCCTCTGAAGTGGGAGAGCCAACTTCAGGACATGGGTCCAAAAGAGACCTCCCAGCTCCACATAATATCAAGCAGCGAAAATCTCCCAGGGATCTCCATCTCAACACCAGCACCCAGCTTCAGTCAACGACCAGCAAGCTACAGTGCTGGTCACCCTATGCCAAGCAACTAGCAAGGCAGAAACACAACCCCCCCCCATTAGCAGAGAGGCTACCTAAAAACATAATAAGGCCACAGGCACCCCAAAACACACCACCGGACATGGACCTGTCCACCAGAAAGGCAAGATCGAGCCTCGGCCACCAGAACACAGGCATTATTCCCCCCCACCAGGAAGCCTACACAACCTACTGAAACAACATTAGCCACGGGGGACAGACACCAAAAACAACGGGAACTACGAATCAGCAGCCTGCAAAAAGGAGACCCCAAACACAGTAACATAAGCAAAATGAGAAAGCAGAAAAACACACAGCAGGTGAAGGAGCAAGATAAAACCCTACCAGACCTAACAAATGAAGAGGTAATAGGCAGTATGCCTGAAAAAGAATTCAGAATAATGATAGTAAAGCTGATCCAAGATTCTATTTCCAAGATCCAAAATCTTGGAAATAGAATAGACAATATGCAAGAAACAGTTAACAAGGACCTAGAAGAATTAAAGATGAATCAAGCATCGATTAAAAACACAATAAATGAAATGAAAAATACTCTAGATGGGATCAATAGCAGAATAACTGAGGCAGAAGAACGAATAAGTGAGGTGGAAGATAAAATAGTGGAAATAACTAATGCAGAGCAAAATAAAGAAAAAAGAATGAAAAGAACAGAGGACAGTCTCAGAGACCTCTGGGACAACATTAAACGCACCAACATTCGAATTATATGGGTTCCAGAAGAAGAAGAGAAAAAGAAAGGGACTGAGAAAATATTTGAAGAGATTATAGTTGAAAACTTCCCTAATATGGGAAAGGAAATAGTTAATCAAGTCCAGGAGGCACAGAGAGTCCCATACAGAATAAATCCAAGGAGAAATACGCCAAGACACATATTAATCAAACTGTCAAAAACTAAACACAAAGAAATCATATTAAAAGCAGCAAGGGAAAAACAACAAATAACACACAAGGGAATCCCCATCAGGTTAACAGCTGATCTCTCAGCAGAAACGCTACAAGCCAGAAGGGAGTGGAAGGACATAATGAAAGTGATGAAGGAGAGAAACCTGCAACCAAGATTACTCTACCCAGCAAGGATCTCATTCAGATTTGATGGAGAAATTAAAACGTTTACAGACAAGCAAAAGCCGAGAGAGTTCAGCACCACCAAACCAGCTTTACAACAAATGCTAAAGGAACTTCTCTAGGCAAGAAACACAACAGAAGGAATATACCTACAATAACAAACCCAAAGCAATTAAGGAAATGGGAATAGGAACATACATATCAATAATTACCTTAAATGTAAATGGACTAAATGCTCCCACCAAAAGACACAGAGTGGCTGAATGGATACAAAAACAAGACCCATATATATGCTGTCTACAAGAGACCCACTTCAGACCTAGAGACACATACAGATTGAAAGTAAGGGGATGGAAAAAGATATTCCATGCAAATGGAAATCAAAAGAAAGCTGGAGTAGCAATTCTTATATCAGACAAAATAGACTTTAAAATAAAGACTATTAGAAGAGACAAAGAAGGACACTACATAACGATAAAGGGATCGATCCAAGAAGAAGATATAACAATTGTAAATATTTATGCACCCAACATAGGAGCACCTCAATACATAAGGCAAATACTAACAGCCATAAAAGGGGAAATCGACAGTAACACAATCATAGTAGGGGACTTTAACACCCCACTTTCACCAATGGACAGATCATCCAAAATGAAAATAAATAAGGAAACACAAGCTTTAAATGATACATTAAACAAGATGGACTTAATTGATATTTATAGGACATTCCATCCAAAAACTACAGAATACACATTTTTCTCAAGTGCTCATGGAACATTCTCCAGGATAGATCATATCTTGGGTCACAAATCAAGCCTTGGTAAATTTAAGAAAATTGAAATTGTATCAAGTATCTTTTCCGACCACAAAGCTATGAGACTAGACATCAATTACAGGAAAAGATCTGTAAAAAATACAAACACATGGAGGCTGAATAATACACTACTCAATAACGAAGTGATCACTGAAGAAATCAAAGAGGAAATTAAAAAATACCTAGAAACAAATGACAATGGAGACACGACGACCCAAAACCTATGGGACGCAGCAAAAGCAGTTCTAAGGGGGAAGTTTATAGCAATACAATCCCACCTTAAGAAACAGGAAACATCTCGAGTAAACAACCTGACCCTGCACCTAAAGCAATTAGAGAAAGAAGAACAAAAAACCCCCAAAGTTAGCAGAAGGAAAGAAATCATAAAGATCAGATCAGAAATAAATGAAAAAGAAATGAAGGAAACGATAGCAAAGATCAACCAAACTAAAAGCTGGTTCTTTGAGAAGATAAACAAAATTGACAAACCATTAGCCAGACTCATCAAGAAAAGAAGGGAGAAGACTCAAATCAATAGAATTAGAAATGAAAAAGGAGAAGTAACAACTGACACTGCAGAAATACAAAAGATCATGAGAGATTACTATAAGCAACTCTATGCCAATAAAATGGACAACCTGGAAGAAATGGACAAATTCTTAGAAATGCACAACCTACGAAGACTGACTCAGGAAGAAATAGAAAATATGAATAGACCAATCACAAGCACTGAAATTGAAACTGTGATTAAAAATCTTCCAACAAACAAAAGCCCAGGACCAGATGGCTTCACAGGCGAATTCTATCAAACATTTAGAGAAGAGCTAACACCCATCCTTCTCAAACTCTTCCAAACAATATAAGAGAAAGGAAGACTCCCAAACTCATTCTACGAGGCCACCATCACCTTGATACCAAAACCAGGCAAGGATGTCACAAAGAAAGAAAACTACAGGCCAATATCACTGATGAACATAGATGCAAAAATCCTCAACAAAATACTAGCAAACAGAATCCAACAGCACATTAAAAGGATCATACATTATGATCAAGTGGGGTTTATTCCAGGAATGCAAGGATTCTTCAATATACGCAAATCAGTCAATGTGATACACCATATTAACAAGTTGAAGGAGAAAAACCATATGATCATCTCAATAGATGCAGAGAAAGCTTTCGACAAAATTCAACACCCATTTATGATAAAAACTCTGCAGAAAGTAGGCATAGAGGGAACTTTCCTCAACATAATAAAGGCCATATATGACAAACCCACAGCCAACATTGTCCTCAATGGTGAAAAACTGAAACCATTTCCACTAAGATCAGGAACAAGACAAGGCTGCCCACTCTCACCACTCTTATTCAACATAGTTTTGGAAGTTTTAGCCACAGCAATCAGAGAAGAAAAGGAAATAAAAGGAATCCAAATTGGAAAAGAAGAAGTAAAGCTGTCATTGTTTGCAGATGACATGATACTATACATAGAGAATCCTAAAGATGCTACCGAAAAACTACTAGAGCTAATCAATGAATTTGGTAAAGTAGCAGGATACAAAATTAACGTACAGAAATCTCTGGCATTCCTGTACACTAATGATGAAAAATCTGAAAGAGAAATCAAGGAAACACTCCCATTTACCATTGCAACAAAAAGAATAAAATATCTAGGAATAAACCTACCTAAGGAGACAAAAGACCTGTATGCAGAAAATTATAAGACACTGATGAAAGAAATTAAAGATGATACAAATAGATGGAGAGATATACCATGCTCCTGGATTGGAAGAATCAATAGAGTAAAAATGACTCTACTACCCAAAGCAATCTACAGATTCAATGCAATCCCTATCAAACTACCACTGGCATTTTTCACAGAACAAGAACAAAAAATTTCAAAATTTGTTTTGAAAAACAAAAGACCCCGAATAGCCAAAGCAATCTTGAGAACGAAAAACGGAGCTGGAGGAATCAGGCTCCCTGACTTCAGACTATACTACAAAGCTACAGTAATTAAGACAGTATGGTACTGGCATAAAAACAGAATGATAGATCAGTGGATCAGTATAGAAAGCCCAGAGATAAACCCACGCACATATGGCCAACTTATCTTTGATAAAGGAGGCAGGAATGTACAGTGGAGAAAGGATAGCCTCTTCAATAAATGGTGCTGGGAAAACTGGACAGGGACATGTAAAAGTTTGAGACTAGATCATTCACTAACACCATACACAAAAATAAGCTCAAAATGGATTAAAGACCTAAATGTAAGGCCAGACACTATCAAACTCTTAGAGGAAAACATAGGTAGAACACTCTATGACATAAATCACAGCAAGATCCTTTTGGACCCACCTCCTAGAGAAATGGAACTAAAAACAAAGATAAACAAATGGGACCTAATGAAACTTCAAAGCTTTTGCACAGCAAAGGAAACCATAAACAAGACCAAAAGACAACCCTCAGAATGGGAGAAAATATTTCAAATGAAGCAACTGACAAAGGATTAATCTCCAAAATTTATAAACAGCTCATGCAGCTCAATAGCAAAAAAACAAACAACCCAATCCAAAAATGGGCAGAAGACTTAAATAGGCATTTCTCCAAAGAAGATATACAGACTGCCAACAAACACATGAAAGAATGCTCAACATCATTAATCATTAGAGAAATGCAAATCAAAACTACAATGAGATATCATCTCACACCAGTCAGAATGGCCATCATCAAGAAATCTAGAAACAATAAATGCTGGAGAGGGTGTGGAGAAAAGGGAACACTCTTGCACTGCTGGTGGGAATGTGAATTGGTACAGCCACTATGGAGAACAGTATGGAGGTTCCTTAAAAAACTAAAAATAGAACTACCATATGACCCAGCAATCCCACTACTAGGCATATACCCTGAGAAAACCATAATTCAAAAAGAGACATGTACCAAAATGTTCATTGCAGCTCTATTCACAATAGCCCGGAGCTGGAAACAACCTAAGTGTCCATCATCGGATGAATGGATAAAGAAGATGTGGCACATATATACAATGGAATATTACTCAGCCATAAAAAGAAAGGAAACTGAGCTATTTGTAATGAGGTGGATAGACCTAGAGTCTGTCATACAGAGTGAAGTAAGTCAGAAAGAGAAAGACAAATACCGTATGCTAACACATATATATGGAATTAAAAAAAAAAATGTCAGGAAGAACCTAGGGGTAAAACGGGAATAAAGACACAGACCTACTTGAGAATGGACTAGAGGATATGGGGAGGGGGAAGGGTAAGCTATGACAAAGCGAAAGAGAGGCATGGACATATATACACTAGGAAACGTAAGGTAGATAGATAGTGGGAAGCAGCCGCAGAACACAGGGAGATCAGCTCGGTGCTTTGTGACCGCCTGCAGGGGTGGGATGGGGAGGGTGGGAGGGAGGGAGATGCATGAGGGAAGGGATATGGGAACAGATATATATGTATGACTGATTCACTTTGTTATAAAGCAGAAACTAATAAAAAATTAAAAAAAAACCTTGTCATCACAAAACTCCATTCACTTCACATCAAAATGCTCTTTCACCGCAGATATAAAAATGTTCCATCACTAGTCATTACAATACTCCTTCACGCCTGTCATGACAATGTTCCACGTCCTTGTCATCACAAGGCTCCATGACCCTTGTCATCACAATGCTCCAAGACCCCTGTAATCAAAATGCTTCATGCTCTTGTCATCACATAGCTCCATGACGCTTGTCATCAGACAGCTCCATGGCCTTAGCATCACAATGCTCCATGCCCTTTTCATCACAATGCTCCAAGACACCTGTAATCACAATGCTCCAAGACACCTGTAATCACAATGTTCCATGCCCCTTTTCATCTCAATGCTCCATGAACTCTGTCATCACAATGAACCTTGCCCATCATCATAATGCTTCATGCTATTGTCATAACAATGAAATCAAAATGCTCCATAAACACTGTCATCACAATGCTCCAAACCCTTGTGTTCACAATGTTCCATAACACTTGTCATCACAACTCCCCATGACGCTCGTCTTCACAATTATCCATGGTCTTCTCATCACAATGCTCCATGACCTTTCTCATCACAATGCTCAATACACTTGTCATCACAATGCTCCCTGACACTTGTCGTCAGTATGCTCCTTGAACCCTTTCATGACAAGGCTCCATGCTTTTTCATGACAATCATCCATGCCCTATTCATCACAATGCTCCAAGACCCATGTAATCACAATGCTGCATGCCACTTTTCATCAGAATGCTCCATGATACTTGTCATCACAAGGCTACATGGTCTTCTCCTCACAATGCTCCAGGAACTTGTCATCACAATGCTCCTTTCCATTGTCACCACAATGCTCCATGACCCCTGCCATCATAATACTCAATGAATATTTTCAGCCCAATGCTCCATGAAATTCTGATCACAATGCTCCATGACCCCTGTCATCACAATGTTCCATGACCACAGTCATCACAACACTCCATGACACCAGACAACACAATGATCCGGGACCCTTGTAATCAAAATGCTCCATGACACTTGTCATCAGAATGATCCATGCCCTTGCCATCCCAATGCTTCATGACCCCTGTAATCACAATGCTCCATGACGCATGTCATCACAGTGCTCCATGACACATGTCATCAAAATGCTCCATGCATTTGTCAGCAAAATTCTACATTACCTTGTCATCACAATGCTCCATGCCTTTGTCAGCACAATGCTCCATGACACGTTTCATCGCAATGCTCCATGCCCCTGTCAGCATAGTGCTCCGTGACCCTTGTCATCACAATGCTCCAAGCCCTTGTCATCACAATGCTCCATTACCTTTGTCATCACAAACCTCCATGACACTTGGCATCACAATACTCCATGGCATTGTCATCACAATGGGCCACGACTTATGTCTTCACAATGCTTCCAGACACCTGTCTTCACAATACTGCATTACCTTGTCATCACCATGCTCCATGCCCTTGTCATCACAATGCACCATTCCCACTGTCATTGCAGTAATCCATGAAATTTGTAAGACCAATGTTCCATGCCCCTGTCTTCACAATGTTCCATGCACTTGTCTTCACAATGCCCCATGACCCATCATCACAATGCTCCATGACCCCTTTCATCACAATGCTCCAAGCTCCTTGAAATCAAAATGATCCATGACCTCTGTCATCACAATGCTCCAAAACGTTGTAATCACATTGTTCCAGAACACTTGTCATCACAACGCTCCATGATGCCTCTCACCACAGTACTGCATGCCCGTGTCATCACAATGCTCCATGACATTTGTCATCACAATGCTCAATACACTTGTTATCACAATGCTCCCTGACACTTGTCATCAGAATGCTCAATGCCCTTGTCATCACAATGCTCTATGAACCCTGTCATCACAATGCTCTGTGACTCCAGTCATCACAGTGCTTCATGAACTTTGTCATCACAATGGTCCATGCCGTCATCATCACAATTCTCTGTGACCTTTGTCACCACAATGTTCCATGAACTGTTCATCACAATGCTCTCTGACCATTGTCATCACAATGCTCTATGCCTTTCTCAGCACAATGCTCCATGACCCATGGTATCAAAATGTGCCATGCGCGTGTCATCACTGTGCTCCACAACATTGTCATCAAAATGCTCCATAAACCTTGTCATCAATATGCTCCAGGCACTTCTCAACAAAATGCTCTCTCACAACTGATATCACTATGTTCCATCACAAGTCATCACAATACTCCCTCACCCGTCATCACAATGTTCCATGACCCCTGTCATCACATTGCTCCATGCACTTATCATCACAATATTTGATGACCCCTGACATCACAATGTTCCATAACCCCTGTCATCAAAATGTTCCATGACCCTTTTCATCAAAATGCTCCATGAACCCTGACATCACAATGTTCCATAACCCCTGTCATCAAAATCTTCCATGACCATTTTCATCAAATTGCTCCATGACCCTGTCATCACAATGCTCCCTTCCCTTCACAACACAGTGCACCACGAACTTGTCATCAAAATGCTCCATGACATTTGTCGTCACACATCTCCATGACAATTGGCATCACAATGCTCCATGTCATTGTCATCACAATGCTCCATGAACTCTCTCATCACATTGTTCCATGCCCTTGTCATCACAAAGCTCCATGACGCTTGCCATCACAATGCTCGATGCCCTTCTCATCACAATGCTCCATGTCCTTGTCATTATAATCCCCCATGACCCATGTATCACAGTGTTCTGTGCCCTTGTCATCAAAATGCTCCATGCCCACTCTCATCACAATAATTCATGAAACTTTTCAGACCAATGCTCCATGCCCTAGTCATCACAGTGCTCCATTACAACTGTCATAACAATGCTCCATGACCCCTGCTATCACAATGATCCACGGCCTTTTAATCACAAGGCTCCATGACTCTTGTCATCACAATGCTCCAAGACCCCTGTAATCACAATGCGCCATGCAATTGTCATCACAAAGCTCCTTGATGCATGTCATCAGAATGCTTCATGGCCTTCTCATCACAATGCTCCATGCCCTTGTCATCACAATGCTCCAAGACCACTGTATTCACAATACTCCATGCCCTTGTCATCAAAAAGCTCCATGACACATGTCATCAGAATGCTCCTTGGCCTTCTCATCACAATGCTCCATGCCATTGTCATCACAATGTTCCAAGATCCCTGTAAACATAATGCTCCATGCCTCTTTTCATCAGTATGGTCCATGAGACTTGTCATCACAAGGCTCCATGGTCTTCTCAACACAGTGCTCCAGGACTTTGTCATCACAATGCTTCACAACCTTCTTATCAAGATTCTAAATGGCCCTTGGGATCATAATGTCCCAAGCCCTAATCATCACAATGCCCCATTATCTTTGTCATCACATTCCTCCATGACACTTGGCATCACAATGCCCCACGCCATTGTCATCGCAATGGAACATGACATATGTCATCACAATGCTCCCTGAACACCTGTCTTCACAATACTCCATGACCTTTTCATCACAATGCTCCATGCCCTTGTCACCACAATCCGCCATGCCGAATGTCATCACAATAATCCATGAAACTTGTCAGACCAATGCTCCATGCCCTTGTCATCACAATGCTCCATGCCCTTGTCATCACAATTCTCCATGAACCCGCACATCATAATTCTCCGTGAATCCAGTCATCACAATGCTTTATGACATTTGTCATCACAATGGTCCATTCCCACATCATCACAGTTCTCTGTAACACGTTTTATCACAATGCTCCATGCCTTTGTCAGCATAATGCTCCATGACCCTTGTCATCACAATGATCTATGCGCTTGTCAGCACAATGCTCCACAACCTTATCATCACAATGCTCCATAAACCTTGTCATCACAATGCTCCTTGCACTTCTCATCTAAATGCTCTCTCACCACTGATATCACAATGTTCCATTACTACTCATCACAATACTCCCTCACCCCTTTCATCACAATGTTCCATGACCCCTACCATCAAAATGCTACATGCCCTTATCATCATATTGCTCCATGACCACTGACAACACAATGTTCCATAACCCTGTCATGAAAATGTTCCCTGACGATTTTCATCAAATTGCTCCATGACCCTGTCATCACAATACTCCCTGCCCTTCTCATCACAATGCACAACGCTCTTGTCATCAAAATGCTCCATGACCTTTGTCATCACAAACTCCATGACCCTTGGCATCACAATGCTCCATGCCATTGTCATCACAATGCTCCATGAAACCTATCATCACATTGTTCCTTGCTCTTGTCATCACAAAGCTCCATTATGCTTGTCATCATAATGCTCGATGCCTTTCTCATCACAATGATCCATGCCCTTGTCATTACAATCCTCCATGACCCATGTATCACCGTCGTTCTGTGCCCTTGTCATCACAATGCTCCATGTCCACTCTCATCACAATAATCCATGAAACTTTTCAAACCAATACTCCATGCCCTTGTCATCACAATGCTCCATTACCCCTGTCATAACAATGATCCATGACCCCTGCCATCACAATGTTACACGGTGTTGTCATCACAAGGCTCCATGACCCTTGTCATAACAATGCTCCAAGACCCCTGTAATCACAATGCTCCATGCCCCTTTTCATCAGAATGCTCCATGAGATTTGTCATCACAATGATCCATGGTCTTCTCATCACAATGCTCCAGGACATTGTCATCCCAATGCTCCATTCCCTTGTCATCACAATGCTCCATGAGCCCTGCCATCACAATACTCAAGGAATATTGTCAGCTCAGTGCTCCATGAAATTCTGATCACAATGCTCCATGACCCCTGTCATCACAATGCTCCATGACCACTGACATCACAACGCTGCATGACACCAGACAACACAATGATCTAGGAATCTTGTCATCGAAATGCTCCATGACCCTTGTCATCACAATGATCCATGCCTTTGCCATCCCAATGCTCCATGACCCCTGTAATCACAATGCTCCATGACGCTTGTCATCACAATGCTCCATGCCCTTTTCATCAAAATGCTCCATGCCCTTGTTATCACAATGCGCCATGCCCACTCTCATCACAATAGTCCATAAATCTTGTCAGAGAAATGCACTATGACCCTGTCATCACAATGCTCCATGCCCTTGTCATCACAATGCTCCATGACCCTGTCATCACAATGCTCCGTGACTCGTCATAACAATGATTCATGAGGTTTGTCATCACAATGGTCCATACCCTCGTCATCACAAGTCTCTGTGACTTTTTCACCACAATGCTCCATGAACTTTTCATCACAATGCTCTCTGACACTGGTCATCACCATATTCTATGCCTTCCTCAGCACAATGCTCCCTGACCCTTATCATAAGAGTGCTCCATGTGCTTGTCAGCACATTGCTCCATGACCCATTTTATCACAATGCGCCGTGAGCTTGTCAATCAATATGTAACCAAGTTGAGGTTATTGTAATCAGTGCAGCCCTAAATTTTTGGGTGGCTATGTCTTATTGATTTTCAGTTTTCCCAAGGTATATTCCCTAGACTGGAAGTGCCCTTGGATCTGTAGCTCTGTTGTTTACTTGTTTTAGGGAACACAATTCACTCCTCCAGAGAGGCAGTTGGCAATTTACATCCTGCCCATCAGCATAACTAGGCTCCTTGTTCTCCAGGGCCTGTCTTGCGTTTCTAGTTTTTACACATTTTGCGGTTGTCCCTTTTGAATGGTGGGAATTGATAATTCTTTGTAGTGCAGATTTACATTGCCCGCTTGCTCGCTTGGCCAAAAAGGGCGTATGCGTTTTCTCCTGAATATATTCAGGAGAAAGCGCATACGCCCTTTTTGGCCAAGTGCATCATTGTCGAAGTTGTGTCCCTCTTCCTGTGCTTTAAAGGTGATTCCAATGTACCTCTTGAAATCTGTTTCCTGCTCTTCTGGCTCGGTTTCAAGTCCGCCTCGTTGCCTTCCCTAAACAGATTTCTGGACGATAGTTTTCCTTTATTACTCGGCCATTTTCTGAATTGCTCTGCCCCTGAGCTCCAGTTTTCAACTCGTTTTTTGTGAGCTGAACGCAAGTCTAAACTTTTGGTTCAGTAACTATACTGTTTCCCAGCGGGTGGCTGAGAGTTTGTTTAATTCTTCTCCCTGACCGGAAATTACAGTGATATGTACCCATCCAAATGCCTAACAGCTACTCTCTCAATGGTTCTCCCTCTTCCATTACATCCTCTGCCAAATTGGCAACCTGTGCGAACCAGGAGGTTAAAGGGGCTGTCTCTCCAAGTTGGGACATTGATAGTAAAGCAGTTGGAAAGTCAAACCGGAGCACCAGGAGAGGGACTATTAGTTGAGTTTTAGAAACCTTTCGTATTCACAGTGTGTCCATTCTCTAGGTTTCCCATACATGTTATAGCTGTAGTAATATTCCCTTCAACCTGGAGAGTTGGGACCATTGGAATGTGTGGCACGCATTATTGCTTGAAATGGTCTGCATTTGCTCACCGAATCTCACCAATCCTCTCAGTCCCAAGTGTCCGGCTTTATGCCACATCCAGCTGTCTTTGTAGATATGGTCATTCCAGGTTTCATCAGAGCCCCAGAAGGAATTGTAAAGAATTTCCCTGTTTTTTTGTTTTTGTTTTTGAAATTCCTTTTTATAGTGGATTTCAGCTGATTTTCACTGCCATGTTGATACTAGTGTAGACACACTTGATTCCCTTATGGACACCTATGAATACATAGGTTTTAAGATTCCTACTAGTCAGATATATTCCTCTGCGGGAAATATGGGGTTTTGAGTCCCTTTCACTGAGGAAGGTGTAGGTCTTGTCTATTCCGTAGTTGGTTTTTGGAACGGTACCTGTACTAATATCAAACTCTGGTTTTATGCATCACCCCACCTCTCCTTCCCCCTTAAGCAGGCATAAGAGTGTTTTCTCAATGTGAGACTCTGTTCTCTTTCGTAAATCAGTTCATGTGTAGCCATGTTTACAGGACCTTCATAAGTGATATCTTATGATAAGTTTCTTTTTCTCTGTGACTTATTTCACTTAGAATCATCGTTCCGGAATCCACTCATTTTGATGCTACTGGCCTTATGACATTGATTTCATGGCTGAGGGATATTCCATCATACGTAAGTACCACAATATCTTGAACCATTTTTGTCTTTCCTCAGATATTTAAGGTGTACCCAAGTTGAAGTTCTTGTAAGGAGTACAGCCCTAAATTGTGGGGTGGCTCTGTCTTATTGATTTTCAGTTTTCCCAAGGTATATTCCCTGGACTGGAAGTGCCCTTGGATCTGTAGCTCTGTTGTTTACCTGTTTTAGGGAACACAATGCACTCCTCCAGACAGGCAGTTGGCAATTTGCATCCTGCCCATCAGCATAACTAGTCTCCCTGTTCTTCAGGGCCTTTCTTGCCTTTCTGTTTTTTACCCATTTTGCGGATGTTCCTTTTAACCGTGGGGAAGTGATACTTCTTTGTAGTGCAGATTTGCATTGCCCACTTGCTTGCTTGGCCACAAAGGACGTATGCGGTTTCTCCTGAATATATTCAGGAGAAAATGCATACGCCCTTTTTGGCCAAGTGCATCATTGTCGGAATTGTGCCCCTCTTCCTCTGCTGTAAAGGTGATTCCAATGTACCTCTTGAAATCTGTTTCCTGCTATTCTGGCTCGCTTTCAAGTCCGCCTCGTTGCCTTCCCTCAACAGATTTTTGGACGATAGCTGTCCTTTTTTACTCTGCCACTTTGTGAATTGCTGTGCCCCTGAACTCCATTTATCAACTCGTTTTTTGTGAGCTGACGGCAGGTCCAAATCTTTGGTTCAGGAACTATACTGGTTCCCGGCGGGTGGCTGAGACTTTGGCTAAGTCTTCTACCTGCTGGGAAATTAGAGAGACATGTGCCCGTCCAAATGCCTAACAGCTACTGTCTCATTGGTTCTCCCTCTTCCCTTTCATCCTCTGCCAATTTGGCAACCTGTGGGATCCAGGAGGTTAAAGGGGCTGTCTCTCCAAGTTGGGACATTGATAGTAAAGCAGTTGGAAAGTCAAACCAGAGCACCAGGAGAGGGACTATTAGTTGAGTTTTAGAAACATTTCGTATTCACAATGTGTCCATTCTCTAGATTTCACATACATGTTATAGCTGTAGTAATATTCCCTTCAACCTGGAGAGTTGGTAACCTTGGAATGTGTGCCATGAATTATTGCTTTAAATGGTCTGCATTTTCTCACCAAATCTCACCAGTACTCTCAGTCCCAAGTGTCCAGCCATATGCCACATCCAGCTCTCATTGTAGATACGGTCATTCCATGTTTCATCAGAGCCCCTGAAGGAATTGTAAAGAATTTCCCTGTTTTTTTGTTTTGTTATTGAAATTCCTTTTTATAGTGGGTTTGAGCTGATTCTCACTGCCATGTTTATGCGAGTCTAGACACAATTGATTCCATTACGGAGACTTATCAGTACATTCGTTTTAAGATTCTTCCTAGTCAGATATATTCCTCTGCGGGAAATATGGGTTTTTGAGTCCCTTTCACTGAGGAAGGTGTAGGCCTTGTGTATTCTGTAGTTGGTTTTTGGAACGGAACCTGTACTAATATCAAACTCTGGTTTTATGCATCACCCCACCTCTCCTTCCCCCTTAAGCAGGCATAAGAGTGTTTTCTAAATGTGAGACTCTGTTCTCTTTCCTAACTCAGTTCATGTGTATCCAGCCATGTTTACAGGAGCTTCATCAGTGATATCTTATGATAAGTTTCTTTCTCTGTGTTACTTATTTCACTTAGTATCATCGTACATGAATCCACTCATTTTGATGCTACTGGCCTTATGACATTGATTTCATGGCTGATGGATATTACATCGTACGCAAGTAACACAATTTCTTGAACCATTTTTGTCTTTCCTGGGATATTTAAGGTGTACCCAAGTTGAGGTTCTTGTAAGCAGTGTAGCCCTATATTTTGGGGTGTCACTGTCTTATTGATTTTCAGTTTTCCCAAGCTATATTCCCTAGACTGGTAGTGCCCTTGGATCTGTAGCTCTGTTGTTTACTTGTTTTAGGGAACACAATGCACTACTCCAGAGAGGCAGTTGGCAATTTACATCCTGCCCATTAGCATAACTAGGCTCCCTGTTCTTCAGGGCCTTTCTTGCCTTTCTGGTTTTTACACATTTTGCGGATGTCCCTTTTGACCGGTGGGAAGTGATACTTCTTTGTAGTGCAGATTTGCATTGCCCGCTAGCTTGCTTGGCCACAAAGGGCGTATGCGGTTTCTCCTGAATATATTCAGGAGAAAATGCATACGCCATTTTTGGCCAAGTGCATCATTGTCGAAATTGTGCCCCTCTTCCTGTTCTTTAAAGGGGATTCCAATGTACCTCTTGAAATCTGTTTGCTGCTATTCTGGCTTGCTTTCAATTCCTCCTCGTTGCCTTCCCTCAACAGATTTTTGGACGATAGTTTTCCTTTACTACTCTGCCAGTTTGTGAATTGCTCTGCCCCTGAGCTCCGTTTTTCAACTCGTTTTTTGGGAGCTGACAGCAGGTCCAGATCTTTGGTTCAGGAACTCTAATGGATCCCGGCGTGTGGCTGAGACTTTGGCTAATTCTTCTACCTGCCGGGTAATTAGAGTGACATGTGCCCGTCCAAATGCCTAACAGCTACTCTCTCATTGGTTCTCCCTCTTCCCTTACATCCTCTGCCAAATTGGCAACCTGTGCGAACCAGGATGTTAAAGGGGCTGTCTCTCCAAGTTGGGACATTGATAGTAAAGCAGATGGAAAGTCAAACCGGAGCTCCAGGAGAGGGACTATTAGTTGAGTTTTAGAAACCTTTCGTATTCACAGTGTGTCCATTCTCTAGGTTTCACATACATGTTACAGCTGTAGTAATATTCCCTTCAACCTGGAGAGTTGGGACCCTTGGAATGTGTGCCACGCATTATTGCTTTAAATGGTCTGCATTTGCTCACCGAATCTCACCAATCCTCTCTGTCCCAAGTGTCCGGCCTTATGCCATATCTAGGTGTCGTTGTAGATAGGGTCATTCCAGATTTCATCAGAGCCCCTGAAGGAATTTTAAAGAATTTCCCTGTTTTTTTGTTTTGTTTTTGAAATTCCTTTTTATAGTGGGTTTGAGCTGATTCTCACTGCCATGTTTATGCCAGTCTAGACACAATTGATTCCCTTACGGAGACATATCAATACATAGGTTTTAAGATTTTTACTAGTCAGATATATTCCTCTGCAGGTAATATGGGGTATTGAGTCCCTTTCACTGAAGAAAGTGGAGGTCTTGTCTATACCATATTTGGTTTTTGGAACGGTATCTGTTCTAATATCACACTCTGGTTTTATGCATCACCCCAAATCTCCTTCCCCCTTAAGCAGGCATTAGAATGTTTTCTAAATGTGCGTTTCTGTTCTCTTTCGTAACTCAGTTCATGTGTATTCATGTTTACAGGACCTTCATAAGTGATACCTTATGATAAGTTTCTTCTTCTCTGTGACTTATTTCACTTAGAATCATCGTACCTGAATCCACTCATTTTGCTGCTACTGGCTTTATGACATTGATTTCTTGGCTGAGTGGTATTCCATTGTACGTAAGTAACACAATTTCTTGAACCATTTTTGTCTTTCCTGGGATATTTAAGGTATACCCAAGTTGATGTTCTTGTAAGCAGTGCAGCCCTCAATTTTGTGTTTCCTGTGTCTTATTGATTTTCAGTTTTCCTAAGGTATCTTTCGTAGACTGGAAGGGCCCTTGGATCTGTAGCTCTGTTGTTTACTTGTGTGAGGGAACACAATGCACTCCTCCAGAGAGGCAGTTGGCAATTTACATCCTTCCCACCAGCATAACTAGGCTCCGAGTTTTTCAGGGCCTTTCTTGCCTTTCTGGTTTTTACACATTTTGCGGATGTCCCTTTTGACTGGTGGGAAGTGATACTTCTTTGTAGTGCAGATTTGCATTGCCTGCTTACTTGCTTGGCCACAAAGGGCGTATGCAGTTTATCCTGAATATATTCAGGAGAAAATGCATACGCCCTTTTTGGCCAAGTGCATCATTGTCGAAGTTGTGCCCCTCTTCCTGTTCTTTAAAGGAGATTCCAATGTACCTCTTGAAATCTGTTTCCTGCTATTCTGGCTCGCCTTCAATTCCGCCTCGTTTCCTTCCCTAAACAGATTTTTGGACGATAGTTGTCCTTTATTACTCTGCCAGTTTGTGAATTGCTGTGCCCCTGAGCTCCATTTTTCAACTCGTTTTTTGGGAGCTGACGGCAGGTCCAAATCTTTGGTTCAGGAACTCTACTGGTTCCCGGCGGGTGGCTGAGACTTTGGCTAATTCTTCTACCTGTCGGGAAATTAGAGAGACATGTGCCCGTCCAAATGCCTAACAGCTATTCTATCATTGGTTCTCCCTCTTCCCTTTCATCCTCTGCCAAATTGGCAACCTGTGCGAACCAGGAAGTTAAAGGGTCTGTCTCTCCAAGTTGGGATATTGATAGTAAAGCAGTTGGAAAGTCAAACCGGAGCACCAGGAGAGGGACTATTAGTTGAGTTTTAGAAACCTTTCGTATTCACAGTGTGTCCATTCTCTAGGTTTCCCATACATGTTATAGCTGTAGTAATATTCCCTTCAACCTGGAGAGTTGGGACCCTTGGAATGTGTGCCACACATTATTGTTTTAAATGGTCTGCATTTGCTCACCGAATCTCACCAATCCTCTCAGTCCCAAGTGTCCGGCGTTATGACACATCCAGCTGTCTTTGTAGTTATGGTCATTCCAGGTTTCATCAGAGCCCCTGAAGGAATTGTAAAGAATTTCCCTGTTTTTTTGTTTTTGTTTTGAAATTCCTTTTTATAGTGGATTTCAGCTGATTCTCACTGCCATGTTGATACTAGTGTAGACACACTTGATTCCCTTACGGAGACCTATGAATACATAGGTTTTAAGATTCTTACTAGTCAGATATATTCCTCTGCGGGAAATACGGGGTTTTGAGTTCCTTTCACTGAGGAAGGTGTAGGTCTTGTCTATTCCGTAGTTGGTTTTTGGAACGGTACGTGTACTAATATCAAACTCTGGTTTTATGCATCACCCCACCTCTCCTTCCCCCTTAAGCAGGCATAAGAGTGTTTTCTCAATGTGAGACTCTGTTCTCTTTCGTAACTCAGTTCATGTGTAGCCATGTTTACAGGACATTCATAAGTGATATCTTATGATAAGTTTCTTTTCCTCTGTGACTTATTTCACTTAGAATCATCGTTCCTGAATCCACTCATTTTGATGCTACTGGCCTTATGACATTGATTTCATGTCTGAGGGATATTCCATCATACGTAAGTACCACATTTTCTTGAACCATTTTTGTCTTTCCTCAGATATTTAAGGTGTACCCAAGTTGAAGTTCTTGTAAGGAGTACAGCCCTAAATTGTGGGGTGGCTCTGTCTTATTGATTTTCAGTTTTCCCAAGGTATATTCCATAGACTGGAAATGCCCTTGGATCTGTAGCTCTGGTGTTTACCTGTTTTAGGGAACACAATGCACTCCTCCAGAGAGGCAGTTGGCAATTTGCATCCTGCCCATCAGCATAACTAGTCTCCCTGTTCTTCAGGGCCTTTCTTGCCTTTCTGGTTTTTCCACATTTTGCGGATGTTCCTTTTGACCCGTGGGAATAGATACTTCTTTGTAGTGCAGATTTGCATTGCCCACTTGCTTGCTTGGCCACAAAGGACGTATGCGGTTTCTCCTGAATATATTCAGGAGAAAATGCAAACGCCCTTTTTGGCTACGTGCATCATTGTCGAAGTTGTGCCCCTCTTCCTGTTCTTTAAATGGGATTCCAATGTACCTCTTGAAATCTGTTTCCTTGTATTCTGGCTCGCTTTCAATTCCGCCTCGTTGCCTTCCCTGAACAGATTTTTGGACGATAGTTGTCCTTTATTACTCTTCCAGTTTTTGAATTGCTATGCAAACTGAGATCCATTTTTCAACTCGTTTTTTGTGAGCTGACCGCAAGTCCCAAACGCTGGTTCAGGAACTATACTGGTTCCCGGCGGGTGGCTGAGCCTTTGGTTAATTCTTCTTCCTGCCGGGAAATTAGAGTGACATGTGCCCGTCCAAATGCCTAACAGCTACTCTCTCATTAGTTCTCCCTCTTCCCTTTCATCCTCTGCCAAATTAGCCACCTGTGCGAACCAGGAGGATAAAGGGGCTGTCTCTGCAATTTGGGAGATTGATAGTAAAGCAGTTGGAAATTCAAACCGGAGCACCAGGAGAGGGACTATATGTTGAGTTTTAGAAACCTTTCATATTCACAGTGTGTGCATTCTCTAGTTTTCCCGTACATGTTATAGCTGTAGTAATATTCCTTTCCCCTGGAGAGTTGGGACCTTGGAATGTGTGCCTCGCATTATTGCTTTAAATGGTCTGCATTTGCTCACTGAATCTCTCTAATCCTCTCAGTCCCAAGTGTCCAGCCTTATGCCACATCCAGCTCTCGTTGTAGATAGGGTCATTCCACGTTTCATCAGAGCCCCTGAAGGAATTGTAAAGAATTTCCCTGTTTTTTTGTTTTGTTTTCGAAATTATTTTATAGTGGGTTTGAACTGATTCTTACTGCCATGTTTATGCCAGTCTAGACACACTTGATTCCCTTATGGTGACATATCAATACATAGGTTTTAAGATTCTTACTAGTCAGATATATTCCTCGGCAGGAAATATTGGGTTTTGAGTCCCATTCACTGAGGAAGGTGTAGGTCTTGTCTATTCTGTAGTTGGTCTTTGGAACGGTACCTGTACTAATATCAAACTCTGGTTTTATGAATCACCCCACCTCTCCTTCCCCCTTAAGCCGGCACAAGAGTGTTTTCTAAATGTGAGACTCTGTTCTCTTTCCTAACTAAGTTCTTGTATAGCCATGTTTACAGGACTTTCATAAGTGATATCTTATGATAAGTTTCTTTTTCTCTGTGACTTATTTCACTTGGAGTCATCGTACCTGAATCCACTCATTTTGCTGCTACTGGCCTTATGACATTGATTTCATGGCTGCGGGTTATTCCATCGTACGTAAGTAACACAATTTCTTGAACCAATTTTGTCTTTCCTGGGATATTTAATATGTACCCAAGTTGAGGTTCTTGTAAGCAGTGCAGCTCTAAATTTTGGGGTGGCTCTGTCTTATTGATTTTCAATTTTCCCGAGGTATATTCCCTAGACTGGAAGAGCCCTTGGTTCTGTAGCTCTGTTGTTAACTTGTTTTAGGGAACACAATGCACTCCTCCAGAGAGGCAGTTGGCAACTTACATCCTGCCCATCAGCATAAGTAGGCTCCCTGTTCTCCAGGGCCTGTCTTCCCTTTCTGGTTTTTACACATTTTACGGATATCCAATTTCACCAGTTGGAAGTGATACTTCTTTGTAGTGCAGAGTTGCATTGCCCGCTTGCTTGCTTTGCCAAAAAGGGCGTATGCATTTTCTCCTGAATGTATTCAGGAGAAAATGCATACGCCCTTTTTGGCCATGTGCATCATTGTCGAAATTGTGCCCCTCTTCCTGTGCTTAAAGCTGATTCCAATGTACCTCTTGAATTCTGTTTCCTACTATTCTGGCTCGCTTTCATGTCCACCTCGTTGCCTTCCCTCAACAGATTTTTGGAAAATTGTTGTCCTTTATTACTCTGCCAGTTTGTGAATTGCTGTGCCCCTGAGCTCCATTTTTCAACTCGTTTTTTTTGAGCTGACCGCAAGTCCCAAATATTGGTTCAGGTCCTATAATGTTTCCCGGCGGTTGGCTGAGACTTTGGTTAATTCTTGTTCGTGCTGGGGAATTAGAGTGACATGTGCCCATCCCAATGCCTAACAGCTACTCTCTCATTGGTACTCCCTCTTCCCTTTCATCCTTTGCCAATTTGGCAACCTGTGCGAACCAGGAGGTTAAAGGGGCTGTCTCTCCAAGTTGGGACTTTGATAGTAAAGCAGTTGGAAAGTGAAACCGGAACACGAGGAGAGGGACTATTAGTTGAGTTTTAGAAACCTTTCGTATTCACAGTGTGTCCATTCTCTAGGTTTCCCATACATGTTATAGATGTAGTAATATTCCCTTCTATCTTGAGAGTTGGGACACAAGGAATGGGTGCCACGCATTATTGCTTCAAAGGGTCTGCATTTGCTCACCCAATCTGACCAATCCTCTCAGTCCCAAGTGTCCAGCCTTATGCCACATCAAGCGGTCGTTGTAGACAGGGTCATTCCAGGTTTCATCAGAGCCCCTGAAGGAATTGTAAAGAATTTCCCTGTTTATTTGTTTTGTTTTTAAATTCCTTTTTATCATGGGTTTCAGCTGATTGTCACTGCCATGTTTATGCCAGTCTAGACACACTTGATTCCCTTACGGAGACATATCAATACATAGGTTTTAAGATTCTTACTAGTCAGATATATTCCTCTGCAGAGAATAGGGGTGTTGAGTCCCGTTCACTGAGGAAGGAGTAGGTCTTGTCTATTCTGTATTTGGATTATGGAATGGTACCTGTGCTAATATCAAACTCTGCTTTTATGTATCAACCCAACTCTCCTTTCCCCGTAAGCAGGCATAAGTATGTTTTCTATATGTGAGACTCTGTTCTCTTTACTAATTCAGTTCATGTGTACCCATGTTTATATTTCCTTCATAAGTGATATCTTATGTCAGAATGCTCCATGGCTCTTGTCATCATAATGCTCCATGATGCTTGTCACCATGATTATCGATGGTCTTCTCATCAGAATGCTCCACAGTCTTGCCATCACATTGCTCCATGTCCCTTGTCATCACAATTCTCCACCTCTTTGTAATCACAATATTCCATGACATTTCTCATCACAATGTTACATGCTGTTGTCATCACAATTCTCTCTTCACTTGTCATCGCAATGCTCCCTGAACCCTGTCATAGCAAGCTCCATATGCTTGTCATCACAACGCTTCATGACATTGTTATGAAAATTCTTAATGTCCCTTGACATCACAATGCTCCCTGCCATTGTCATCACAATTCTCCATGACACTTGTCATCACAATGCCCCATGACGCTGGTCATCACAATTATCCATGGTCTTCTCATCACAATGATCCATGATCTTTGTCATCACAATGCTCAATACACTTATCAACACAATGCTCCCTGACAGTTGTCATCAGTATGCTCCTTGAACCATGTCATTACAAGGCTCCATGCATTTTTCATCACAATGATCCATTCCGTTTTCATCACAATGCTCCAAGACACCTGTAATCACAATGATCCATGTCCTTGTCATCACAAAGCTCCATGACGCATGACATCAGAATGCTCCATTGCATTCTCATCACAATGCTCCATGCCCTTGTAATCACATTGCTTCAAAACCCCTGTAATCTCAAAGCTCCATGCACCTTTTCATCAGAATGCTCCATGCCCTTGTCATCACAATGCTCCATGACCCTTGTCATCGCAATATTCCAAGCCCTTGTCATCAAAATGCTCCATTACCTTTGTTATCACAATCCTCCATGACACTTGGTATCACAATGCTCCATGCCATTGTCATCACAATGGACAATGACATATGTCATCACAATGCTCCCTGACACCTGTCTTCACAATACTGCATGACCTTGTCATCACAATGTTCCATGCCCTTGTCATCACAATGTGCCATGCCCACTGTCATCACAATAACCCATGAAACATGTCAGACCAGTGTTCCATGCCCCTGTCATCACAATGCGCCTTGCCCTTGTCATCACAATGCTTCATGACCCCTGTCATAACAATGCTCCGTGACTCCAGTCATCACAATGCTTCATGACATTTGTCCTCACAATGGTCCATGCCCTCGTCACACAAGGCTCTGTGACCTTTGTCACCACAATGCTACATGCCCTTCTCATCTCAATGCTCCATGCCCACTGTCTACACAATACTCCATGAAACTTGTCAGACAAATGTTCCATGCCCTTGTCATCACATTGCTACCTGCCCTTGTCATCACAATGCTCCATGACCCCTGTCATCACAATGCTCCGTGACTCCAGTCATCACAATGATTCATGACCTTTGTCCTCACAATTGTCCATGAAATTTTCATCACAATGCTCTGTGTCCCTTGTTATCACAATGCTCCATGCCTTTGTCAGCACAATGCTCCATGACACTTGTCATCAAAACGCTCCATGTGCTTGTCAGCACAATGCTCCATGACACATGTCATCACAATGTGCCATGCTCTTTTCATCACAATGCTCCACATCCTTTTCATCGCTATGCTCCATAAAACTTGTCATCACAATGCTCCATGCACTTCTCATCAAAATGCTCTCTCACCACATATATCACAATGTTCCATCACTAGTCATCAGAATACTCGCTCACCCCTTCATCAAAATGTCCCATGACCACTGTCATCACAGTGCTACATGCCCTTATCATCACAATGCTCCATGACCCCTCACATCACAATGTTCCATAACCCCTGTCACAAAATGCTCCATGACCTATTTCATCACAATGCTTCATGAACCCTGACATAAAAATGTTCAATAACACCTGTCATCAAAATATTCCATGAAACTTTTATTCAAATTGCTCCATGACCCTGTCATCACAATGCTCCGTGCCCTTCTCATCACAATGCACCACGCCCTTGTCATCAAAATGCCCCATGACATTTGTCATCACAAAGCTCCATGACCCTTGGCATCACAATGCTCCATGCCATTGTCAGCACAATGCTCAATGAAATCTCTCATCACATTGCTCCATGCCCTTGTCATCACAATGCTCCATTACACCTGTCATAACAATGCTCCATGACCCCTGCCATCACAATGTTCCACGGCCTTGTCATCACAAGGCTCCATGATCCTTGTCATCACAATGCTCCAAGACCTCTGTAATCACAATTGTCCATGCCAATTTTCATCTCAATGCTCCATGAACACTCTCATCACAATGCACCATGCCCATCATCATAATGATTCATGCTATTGTCATCACAATGAAATCAAAATGCTCCATGTCCTCTGTCATCACAATGCTCCAAACCCTTCTGATCACAATGTTCCATAACACTTGTCATCACATGCCCCATGACGCTCGTCATCACAATTATGCAAGGTCTTCTCATCACAATGCTCCATGACCTTTGTCACCACAATGCTCAATACACTTGGCATCACAATGCTCGCTGACACTTGTCATCAGTATGCTCCTTGAACACTGTCATGACAAGGCTCCATGCGTTTTTCATCACAGTGATCCATTCTCTTTTCATCACAATGCTCCAAGTCCCCTGTTATCACAATGCTCCTTGTCTCCAGTCATCACAATGCTTCATGACATTTGTCATCACAATGGCCCATGACCTCGTCACACAAAGCTCTGTGACATTTGTCACCACAATGCTCCATGAAATTTTTATCACAATGTTCTGTGACCCTTGTCATCACAAAGCTCCATGCCTTTGTCAGCACAAGGCTCCATGAGCCTTGTCATCACAATGCTCGATGCGCGTGTCAGCACAATGCTCCATAACCCATGTCATCACAATGCACCATGCACTTGTCATCACAATGCTCCACATCCTTGTCATCAACATGCTCCATAAATCTTGTCATCACAATGCTCCATGCACTTCTCCTCAAAATGCCTTCTCACCACTGGTATCACAATGTTCCATCACTAGTCATCACAATACTCCCTCACCCCTGTCATCACAATATTCCATGACCCCTGTAATCACAATTCTCCATGTCCTTTTCATCACAAAGCTCCATGACGCATGTCATCAGAATGCTCCATGGCCTTCTCATCACAATGCTCCATGCCCTTGTCATCACAATGCTCCAACACCCCTGTAATCACAATGCTCCATGCCACTTTTCATCTCAATGCTCCATGAACCCGGTCATCACAATGCACCGTGCCCATCACCATAATATTTCATGCTATTGTCATCACAATGAAATCAAAATTCTCAATGACCTCAGTCATCACAATGCACCAAACCCTTCTGATCACAATGTTCCATAACACTTGTCATCACATGCCCCATGACGCTCGTCATCACAATTATGCAAGGTCTTCTCATCACAATGCTCCATGAACTTTGTCACCACAATGCTCAATACACATGGCATCACAATGCTCGCTGACACTTGTCATCAGTATGCTCCTTGAACACTGTCATGACAAGGCTCCATGCCTTCTTCATCACAATGATCCATTCCCTTTTCATCACAATGCTCCATGACCCTGTCATCACAATGCTCTGTGATACTTGTCATCAGAAAGCTCCATGCCTTTGTCAGCACAATGCTCCATGACCCTTGTCATCACAATGCTCGTTGCGCGTGTCAGCACAATGCTCCATAACCCATGTCATCACAATGCACCATGCACTTGTCATCACAATGCTCCACATCCTTGTCATCAAAATGCTCCAAAAACCTTGTCATCACAATGCTCCATGCACTTCTCCTCAAAATGCCTTCTCACCACTGATATCACAATGTTCCATCACTAGTCATCACAATACTCCATCACCTCTGTCATCACAATATTCCATGACTCCTGTAATCACAATTCTCCATGCCCTTTTCAACACGAATCTCCATGACGTATGTCATCAGAATGCTCCATGGATTTCTCATCACAATGCTCCATGCCCTTGTCATCACAATGCTCCAACACCCCTGTAATCACAATGCTCCATGCCCCTTTTCATCTCAATGCTCCATTAACCCTGTCATCACAATGCACCGTGCCCATCACCATAATATTTCATGCTATTGTCATCACAATGAAATCAAAATTCTCAATGACCTCAGTCATCACAATGCACCAAACAATTCTGATCTCAATGTTCCATAACACGTGTCATCACAATGCCCCATGACGCTGGTCATCACAATTATCCATGGTTTTCTCATCACAATGCTTCATGATCTTTGTCATCACAATGCTCAATACACTTATCATCACAATGCTCCCTGATAGTTGTCATCAGTATGCTCCTTGAACCCTGTCATGACAAGGCTCCATGCATTTTTCACACAATGATCCATTCCCTTTTCATCAAAATGCTCCAAGACCCCTGTAATCACAATGCTCCATGTCCTTGTCATCACAAAGCTCCATGACGCATGTCATCAGAATGCTGCATTGCCTTCTCATCACAATGCTCCATGCCCTTGTAATCACATTGCTTCAAAACCCCCGTAATCTCAATGCTCCATGCAACTTTTCATTAGAAAGCTCCATGCCCTTGTCATCACAATGCTCCATGACACTTGTCATCGCAATGTTCCAAGCACTTGTCATCAAAATGCTCCATTACATTGTCATCACAATCCTCCATGACACTTGGTATCACAATGCTCCATGCCATAGTCATCACAATGGACAATGACATATGTCAGCACAATGCTCCCTGACACCTGTCTTCACAATACTCCATGGCCTTGTCATCACAATGTTCCATGCCCTTGTCATCACAATGCCCCATGCCCACTGTCATCACAATAATCCATGAAATATGTCAGACCAATGTTCCATGCCCCTGTCATAAAAATGTTCCATGCCATTGTCATCACAATGCCCCATGACACCTGTCATCACAATGCTCCGTGACTCCAGTCATCACAATGCTTCATGACCTTTGTCCTCACAATGGTCCATGCCCTCATCACACAAGGCTCTGTGACCTTTGTCACCACAATTCTCCATGCCCTTGTCATCTCAATGCTCCATGCCCACTGTCATCACAAAAATCTATGAAACTTGTCAGACCAATGTTCCATGCCCCTGTCATCACATTGCTCCATGCCCTTGTCATCACAATGGTCCATGACCCCTGTCATCACAATGCTCCGTGACTCCAGTCATCACAATGATTCATGACCTTTGTCCTCACAATGGTCCATGCCCTAGTCACACAAGGCTCTGTGATCTTTGTCACCACAATGCTCCATGAAATTTTCATCACAGTGCTCTGTGTCCCTTGTCATCACAATGCTCCATGCCTTTGTCAGCACAATGCTCCATGACACTTGTCATCAAAATGCTCCATGTGCTTGTCAGCACAATTCTCCATGACACATGTCATCACAATGTGCCATGCTCTTTTCATCAGAAGGCTCCACATCCTTCTCATAGCTGTGCTCCATAAAAATTGTCATCAAATTGCTCCATGCACTTCTCATCAAAATGATCTCGCACCACATATATCACAATGTTCCATCACTAGTCATCACAATACTCGCTCACCCCTGTCATCACAATGTTCCATGACAACTGTCATCACAGTGCTACATGTCCTTATCATCACAATGCTCCATGTCCCCTGACATCACAATGTTCCATAACCCCTGTCACCAAATGCTCTATGACCCATTTCATCTTAATGCTTCATGACCCCTGACACACAATGTTCCATAACCCCTGTCATCAAAATATTCCATGACACTTTTATTCAAATTGCTCCATGACCCTGTCATCACAATGCTCCCTGCCCTTCTCATCACAATGCACCACGCCCTTGTCAGCAAAATGCCCCTTGACATTTGTCATCACAAAGCTCCATAACCCTTGGCATCACAGTGTTCCATGCCATTGTCATCACAATGCTCAAAGAAATCTCTCATCACATTGCTCCATGCCCTTGTCATCACAATGTTACATTACACCTGTGATAACAATGCTCCATTACCCCTGCCATTACAATGTTCCACGGCCTTGTCATCACAATGCTCCATGACCCTTGTCATCGCAATGTTCCAAGCCCTTGTCATCAAAATGCTCCATTACCTTTGTCATCTCAATACTCCTTGAGACTTAGTATCACAATGCTCCATGCCATTGTCATCACAATGGACAATGACATTTGTCATCACAATGAAATCAAAATGCTCCATGTCCTCTGTCATCACAATGCTCCAAACCCTTCTGATCACAATGTTCCATAACACTTGTCATCACATGCCCCATGACACTCGTCATCACAAAGATGCAAGGTCTTCTCATCACAATGATCCATTACCTTTGTCACCACAATGCTCAATACACTTGGCATCAAATGCTCGCTGACAATTGTCATCATTATGCTCCTTGAAAACGGTCATGACAAGGCTCCATGCCTTTTTCATCACAATGATCCATTCCCTTTTCATCACAATGCTCCAAGACCCCTGTTATCACAACGCTCCGTGACTGCAGTCATCACAATGCTTCATGACATTTGTCATCACAATGGTCCATGACCTCATCACACAAAGCTCTGTGACTTTTGTCACCACAATGCTCCATGAAATTTTTATCACAATGTTCTGTGACCCTTGTCATCACAAAGCTCCATGCTGTTGTCAGCACAATGCTCCATGACCCTTGTCATCACAATGCTCGATGCACATGTCAGCCCAATGCTCCATAACCCATGTCATCACAATGCACCATGCACTTGTCATCACAATTCTCCACATCCTTGTCATCAAAATTCTCCATAAACCTTGTCATCACAATGCTCCATGCACTTCTCCTCAAAATGCCTTCTTACCACTGATATCACAATGTTGCATCAGTAGTCATCACAATACTCCCTCACCCCTGTCATCACAATATTCCATGACCCCTGTAATCACAATTCTCCATGCCCTTGTCATCACAAAGCTCCATGACGCATGTCATCAGAATGCTCCATGGCCTTCTCATCACAATGCTCCATGCCCTTGTCATCACAATGCTCCAGCACCCCTGTAGTCACAGTGCTCCATGCCCCTTTTCATCTCAATGCTCCATGAACCCTATCATCACAATGCACCGTGCCCATAACCATAATATTTCATGCTATTGTCATCACAATGAAATCAAAATGCTCAATGACCTCTGTCATCACAATGAACCAAACCCTTCTGATCACAATGTTCCATAACACTTGTCATCACAATGCCCCATGACGCTGGTCATCACAATTATCCATGGTCTACTCATCACAATGCTCCATGATCTTTGTCATCACAATGCTCAATACACTTATCATCACAATGCTCCCTGACAGTTGTCATCAGTATGCTCTTTGAACCCTGTCATGAAAAGACTCCATGAATTTTTCATCACAATGACCCATTCCCTTTTCATCACAATGCTCCAAGACCCCTGTAATCACAATGCTCCATGTCCTTGTCATCACAAACCTCCATGATACATGTCATCAGAATGCTCCATTGCATTCTCATCACAATGCTCCATGCCCTTGTAATCACATTGCTTCAAAACCACTGTAATCTCAATGCTCCATGAAACTTTTCATCAGAATGCTCCATGCCCTTGTCATCACAGTGCTCCATGACCCCTGTCATCATAATGCTCCATTACCTTTGTCATCACAATCCTCCATGACACTTGGTATCACAATCCTCCATGACACTTGGTATCACAATGCTCCATGCCATAGTCATCACAATGGACAATGACATATGTCATCACAATGCTCCCTGACACCTCTCTTCACAATAGTCCCCGACCTTGTCATCACAATGTTCCATGCCCTTGTCATCACAATGCACCATGCCCACTGTCATCACAATAATCCATGAAACATGTCAGACCAATGTTCCATGCCCCTGTCATAACAATGCTCCATGCCATTGTCATCACAATGCTCCATGACCTCTGTCATCACAATGCTCCGTGACTCCAGTCATCACAATGATTCGTGACCTTTGTCCTCACAATGGTCCATGCACTCGTCACACAAGGCTCTGTGACCTTTGTCACCACAATGCTCCATGCCCTTGTCATCTCAATGCTCCATGCCCTCTGTCATCACAAAAATCTATGAAACTTGTCAGACCAATGTTCCATGCCACTGTCATCAATTTGCTCCATGCCCTTGTCATCACAATCCTCCATGACCACTGTCATCACAATGCTCCGTGACTCCAGTCATCACAATTATTCATGACCCTTGCCCTCACAATGGTCTATGCCCTCGTCACACAAGGCTCTGTGATCTTTGTCACCACAATGCTCCCTGAAATTTTCATCACAATGCTCTGTGTCCCTTGTCATCACAATGCTCCATGCCTTTGTCAGCACAATGCTCCATGAGACTTGTCATCAAAATGCTCCATGCGCTTGTCAGCACAATGCTCCATGACACATGTCATCACAATGTGCCATGGTCTTTTCATCACAATGCTCCACATCCTTTTCATCGCTATGCTACATAAAATTTGTCATCACAATGCTCCATGCACTTCTCATCAAAATGCTCTCTCACCACATATATCACAATGTTCCATCACTAGTCTTCACAATACTTGCTCACCCCTGTCATCACAATGTTCCATGACCACTGTCATCACAGTGCTACATGCCCTTATCATCACAATGCTCCATGACCCCTGACATCACAATGTTCCATAACCACTGTCACAAAATGTTCCATGACCCATTTCATCACAATACTTCAGGACCCCTGACATCACAATGTTCCATAACCACTGTCATCAAAATATTCCATGACACTTTTATTCAAATTGCTCCATGACCCTGTCATCACAATGCTCCCTGACCTTCTCATCACAATGCACCACGCCCTTGTCATCAAAATGCCCCATGACATTTGTCATCACCAAGCTCCATAACCCTTGGCATCACAGTGTTCCATGCCATTGTCATCACAATGCTCAATGAAACCTCTCATCACATTGCTCCATGCCGATGTCATCACAATTCTCCTTTACACCTTTCATAACAATGCTCCATGACGTCTGCCATCACAATGTTCCACGGCCTTGTCATCACAAGGCTCCATGACCCTTGTCATCACAATGCTCCAAGACCTCTGTAATCACAATTCTCCTTGCCAATTTTCATCTCAATGCTCCATGAACACTCTCATCAAAATGCACCATGCACAACACCATAATATTTCATGTTATTGTCATCACAATGAAATCCAAATGCTCCATGTCCTCTGTCATCACAATGCTCCAAACCCTTCTGATCACAATGTTCCATAACACTTGTCATCACATGCCCCATGACGCTGGTCATCACAATTATGCAAGGACTTCTCATCATAATGCTCCATGACCTTTGTCACAACAATGCTCAACACACTTGGCATCACAATGCTCGCTGACACTTGTCATCAGTATGCTCCTTGAACACTCTCATTACAAGGCTTCATGCCTTTTTCATCACAATGATCCATTCCCTTTTCATAACAATGCTCCAAGACCCCTGTTATCACAATGCTCCGTGACTCCAGTCATCACAATGCTTCATGACACTTGTCATCACAATGGTCCATGACCTGGTCACACAAAGCTCTGTGACCTTTGTCACCACAATGCTGCATGAAATTTTTATCACAATGCTCTGTGACCCTTGTCATCACAATGCTCGATGCGCGTGTCAGCAAAATGCTCCATAACACATGTCATCACAATGCACCATGCACTTGTCATCACAATGTTCCACATCCTTGTCATCAAAATGCTCCATAAACATTGTCATCACAATGCTCCATGCACTTCTCCTCAAAATGCCTTCTCACCACTGATATCACAATGTTCCATCACTAGTCATCACAATACTCCCTCACCCCTGTCATCACAATATTCCATGACCCCTGTAATCACAATTCTCCATGCCCTTGTCATCACAGAGCTCCATGACGCATATCATCAGAATGCTCCATGGCCTTCTCATCACAATGCTCCATGCCCTTGTCATCACAATGCTCCAACACCCCTGTAATCACAATGCTCCATGCCCCTTTTCATCTCAATGCTCCATGAACCCAGTCATCACAATGCACCATGCCCATCACCATAATATTTCATGCTATTGTCATCACAATGAAATCAAATGCTCAATGACCTGTGTCATCACAATGCAAAAAACCCTTCTGATCACAATGTTCCATAACACTTGTCATCACAATGCCCAGTGACGCTGGTCATCACAATTATCCCTGGTCTACTCATCACAATGCTCCATGTTCTTTGACATCACAATACTCAATAAAATTATCATCACAATGCTCCCTGACAGTTGTCATCAGTATGCTCCTTGAACACTGTCATGACAAGGCTCCATGAATTTTTCATCACAATGACCCATTCCCTTTTCATCACAATGCTCCAAGACCCCAGTAATCACAATGCTCCATATCCTTGTCATCACAAAGCTCCATGACGCATGTCATCAGAATGCTCCATTGCCTTCTCATCACAATGCTCCATGCCCTTGTAATCACATTGCTTCAAACCCCCTGTAATCTCAATGCTGAATGCAACTTTTCATCACAATGCTCCATGCCATTGTCATCACAATGGACAATGACATATGTCATCACAATGCTCCCTGACACCTGTCTTCACAATACTCCATTATCTTGTCATCACAATGTTCCATGCACTTGTCATCACAATGCTCCATTACACCTGTCATTACAATGCTCCATGACCCCTGCCATCACAATGTTCCACGGCCTTGTCATCACAAGGCTCCATGACCCTTGACATCACAATGCTCCAAGACCTCTGTAATCACAATTCTCCATTCAACTTTTCATCTCAATGCGCCATGAAGACTGTCATCACAATGCACCATGCCCATCATCATAATGATTCATGCTATTGTCATCAAAATGATATCAAAATGCTCCATGTACTCTGTCATCACAATGCTCCATTACACCTGTCATAACAATGCTCCATGACCCCTGCCATCACAATGTTCCACGGCCTTGTCATCACAATGCTCCATGACCCTTGTCATCGCAATGTTCCCAGCCCTTGTAATCAAAATGCTCCATTACCTTTTTCATCTCAATACTCCATGACACTTAGTATCACAATGCTCTGTGACCCTTCTCATCACAATGCACCACAAACTTGTCATCAAAATGCTCCATGACGTTTGTCACCACAAAGCTCCATGACCCTTGGCATCACAGTGCTCCATGCAATTTCATCACAATGCTACATGAAACCTCTCATCACATTGCTCCATGCCCTTTTCACCACAATGCTCCATGACGCTTGTCATCACAAAGCTCGATACACTTCTCATCACAATGCTCCATGCCCTTGTCATTTCAATCCTCCATAACACATGTATCACAGTGTTCCGTGCCCTAGTCATCACAGTGTTCCATGCCAAATCTCATCACAATAATCCATGAAATTTTCAGACCAATGTTCCATGCCCTTGTCATCACAATGCTCCATTACCCCTGTCATAACAATGCTCCATGACCTCTGCCATCACAATGTTCCACCGCCTTGGCATCCAAGGCTCCATGACCCTTGTCATCACAATGCTCCAAGACCCCTGTAATCACAATGCTCCATGCCCTTGTCATCACAAAAATCCATTACACATGTCATCAGAATGCTCCATGGCCTTCTTGTCACAATGCTCCATGCCTTGTCATCACAATGCTCCAAGACCCCTGTAATCACAATGCTTCATGCCCCTATTCATCAGAATGCTCCATGAGACTGGTCATCACAAGGCTCCATGGTCTTCTCATCACACTGCTCCAGGACCTTGTTATCACAATGCTCCATTCCCTTGTCATCACAATGCTCCTTGACCACTGTCATCACAATACTCCATGAATATTTTCAGGCCAATGCTCCATGACCTTCTCATCACAGTGTTCCATTACACTTGTCATCACAATGCTCCATGACCCCTCTCATCACAATGCTCCATGACACCTGTCATCAGAATGCTCCATGCCCCTTGTCATTACAATGATCCATTACGCTCTTCATCAAAATTATCCATGATCTTTTCATCACAATGCTCCACGGTCTTGCTATCACAGTTCTACATGCCCTGTTCATCACAATGCTCCATGTCACATGTCATTACAATTCTCCACGTCCTTGTCATCACAATGCTTCTTGACACATCTAATCCAATGTTACATGATCTTGTCATCACAATGCTCCATGCACTTGTCATCGCAATTCTCTATTACCCCTGTCATAGCAAGCTCCATGCGCTTGTCATCACCATGCTTAACGACGTTGTCATCAAAATTCTCAATGGCCCTTGCCATCACAATGCTCCATGAACCATGTCATTAAAATGCGCCATGCACTTGTCATCACAATACTCCACATCCTTATCATTGCTATGCTCCATAACACTTGTCATCGCAATGCTCCATGCACTTCTCATCAAAATGCTCTCTCACCATATATATCACAATGTTACATCACTAGTCATCACAATACTCCCTCACCCCTGTCATCACAGTGTTCCATGACCCCTGTTATCACAGTGCTACATGCCCTTATCATCACAATGTTCCATGACCCCTGACGTCACAATGTTCCATAACCCCTATCTCAAAATGCTCCATGACCCATTTCATCACAATGCTTCATGACCCCTGACATCACAATGTTCCATAGCCCCTGTCATCAATATATTCCATGATAATTTTCATCAAATTGCTCCATGACCCTGTCATCACAATGCTCCCTGTTCTTCTCATCTCAATGCACCATGCCCTTGTCGTCAAAATGCCCCATGACCTTTGTCATCACAAAGCTCCATGACATTTGGCATCACAATGCTCCATGCCATTGTCATCACAATGCTCAATGAAATCTCTCATCACATTGGTCCATGCCCTTGTCATCACAATGCTCCATTACACCTTTCATAAGAATGCTCCATGAACACTGCCATCAAAATGTTCCACGGTGTTGTCATCACAAGGCTCCATGACCCTTCTCATCAAAATGCACCAAGACATCTGTAATCACAATTCTCCATGCCCCTTTTCATCTCAATGCTCCATGAATCCTGTCATTACAATGCACCATTCCCATCATCATAATGATTCATGCGATTGTCATCACAATGAAATTAAAATGCTCCATGACCTCTGTCATCACAATGCACCAAACCCTTCTGATCACAATGTTCCATAACACTTGTCATCACAATACCCCATGACGCTCGTCATCACAATTATGCAAGGTCTTCTCATCACAATGCTCCATGACCTTTGTCACCACAATGCTCAATACACTAGTCATCACAGTGCTCCATGACCCTTGTCATCAAAATGCTCGACGCGTGTGTCAGCACAATGCTCCATAACCCATGTCATCACAATGCACCATGCACTTGTCATCACAATGCTCCACATCCTTGTCATCAAAATGCTCCATAAACTTTGTCATCACAATGCTCCATGCACTTCTCCACAAAATGCTTTCTCACCACTGATATCACAATGTTCCATCACTAGTCATCAAAATACTCCCTCACCCCTGTCATCACAATATTCCATGACCCCTGTAATCACAATTCTCCTTGCCCTTGTCATCACAATGATCCATTACACCTCTCATAACAGTGCTCCATGACCCCTGCCATCCCAATGTTCCACGGCCTTGTCTTCACAATGCTCCATGCCCTTGTCATCACAATGCTCCAACACCCCTGTAATCACAATGTTCCATGCCCCTTTTCATCTCAATGCTCCATGATCCCTGTCATCACAATGCACCGTGCCCATCACCATAATATTTCATGCTATTGTAATCACAAAGAAATCAAAATGCCCAATGACCTCTGTCATCACAATGCACCAAACCCTTCTGATCACAATGTTCCATAACACTTGTCATCACAATGCCCCATGACGATGATCATCACAATTATCCATGGTCTTCTCATCACAATGCTCCATGTTCTTTGTCATCACAATGCTCAATACACTTATCATCAAAATGCTCCCTGACAGTTGTCATCAGTATGCTCCTTGAACCCTGTCATGACAAGGCTCCATGCATTTTTCATCACAATGACCCATTCCCTTTTCGTTACAATGCTCCAAGACCCATGTAATCACAATGCTCCATGTCCTTGTCATCACAAAGCTCCATTACGCATGTCATCAGCATGCTCCATTGCCTTCTCATCAAAATGCTCCATGCCCTTGTAATCACATTGCTTCAAAACCCCTGTAATCTCAATGCTCCATGAACCTTTTCATCAGAATGCTCCATGCCCTTGTCATCACAATGCTCCATGACACTTGTCATCGCAATGTTCCAAGCCCTTGTCATCAAAATGCTCCATTAGCTTTGTCATCACAATCCTCCATGACACTTGGTATCACAATGCTCCATGCCATTGTGATCCCAATGTACAATGACATATGTCATCACAATGCTCCCTGGCACCTGTCTTCACAATACTACATGACTTTGTCATCACAATGTTCCATGACCTTGTTATCACAATGCACCATGCCCAATGTCATCACAATAATCCATGAAACATGTTAGACCAATGTTCCATGCCCCTGTCATCACATTGCTCCATGCCCTTGTCATCACAATGCTCCATTACCCCTGTCATCACAATGCTCCGTGACTCCAGTCATCACAATGCTTCATGACACTTGTCATCACAATGATCCATGATCTCGTCACACAAAGCTCTGTGACCATTGTCACCACAATGCTCCATGAAATTTTTATCACAATGCTCTGTGACCCTTGTCATCACAAAGCTCCATGCCTTTGTCAGCACAATGCTCCATGACCCTTGTCATCACAATACTCGATGCGCGTGTCAGCACAATGCTCCATAACCCATGTCATCACAATGCACCATGCACTTGTCATCACAATGCTCCACATCATTGTCATCAAAATGCACCATAAAACTTGTCTTCACAATGCTCCATGCACTTCTCCTCAAAATGCCTTCTCACCAATGATATCACAAGGTTCCATCACTAGTCATCACAATACTCCCTCACCCCTGTCATCACAATATTCCATGACCCCTCTAATCACAATTCTCCAAGCCCTTGTCATCACAAAGCTCCATGACGCATGTCATCAGAATGCTCCATGGCCTTCTCATCACAATGCTCCATGCCCTTGTCATCACAATGCTCCAACACCCCTGTAATCACAATGCTCCATGCCCCTTTTCATCTCAATTCTCTATGAACACTGTCACCAAAATGCACCGTGCCAATCACCATAATATTTCATGCTATTGTCATCACAATGAAATCAAAATGCTCAATGACCTCTGTCATCACAATGCACCAAACTCTTCTGATCACAATGTTCCATAACCCATGTCATCACAATGCACCATGCACTTGTCATCACAATGCTCCACATCCTTGTCATCAAAATGCTCCATAAACCTTGTCATCACAATGCTCCATGCACTTCTCCTCAAAATGCCTTCTCACCACAGATATAACAATGTTCCATCACTAGTCATCACAATACTCCCTCACCCCTGTCATCACAATATTCCATGACCCCTGTAATCACAATTCTCCATGCTCTTGTCATCACAAAGCTCCATGACACATGTCATCAGAATGCTCCATGGCCTTCTCATCACAAGGCTCCATTTCCCTTGTCATCACAATGTTCCAAGCCCTTTTCATCAAAATGCTCCATTACCTTTGTCATCACAATCCTCCATGACACTTGGTATCATAATGCTCCATGCCATTGTCATCACAATGGACAATGACATATGTCATCACAAAGATCCCTGACACCTGTCTTCACAATACTCCATGACCTTGTCATCACAATGTTCCATACCCTTGTCATCACAATGCGCCCTGCCCACTCTCATCACAATAATCCATAAATCTTGTCAGAGCAATGCTCCATGACCCCTGTCATCACAATGCTCCATGCCCCTTTTCATCTCAATGCTCCTTGAACCCTGTCATCACAATGCACCGTGCCCATCACCATAATATTTCATGCTATTGTCATCACAATGAAATCAAAATGCTCAATGACCTTTGTCATCACAATGCAACAAAACCTTCTGATCACAGTGTTCCATAATACTTGTCATCACAATGCCCCATGACGCTGGTCATCACAATTATCCATGGTCTTCTCATCACAATGCTCCATGATCTTTGTCATCACAATGCTCAATACACTTATCATCACAATGCTCCCTGACAGTTGTCATCATTATGCTCCTTGAACCCTGTCATGACAAGGCTCCATGCATTTTTCATCACAATGATCCATTCCCTTTTCATCACAAGGCTCCAAGACTGCTGTAATCACAATGCTCCCTGTCCTTGTCATCACAAAGCTCCATGACGCATGTCATCAGAATGCTCCATTGCCTTCTCTTCACAATGCTCCATGCCCTTGTAATCACATTGCTTCAAAACCCCTGTAATCTCCATGGTCCATGCACATTTTCATCAGAATGCTCCATGCCCTTGTAATCACAATGCTCCATGACACTTGTCATCGCAATGTTCCAAGCCCTTGTCGTCAAAATGCTCCATTACCTTTGTCATCACAATCCTCCTTGACACTTGGTATCACAATGCTCCATGCCATTGTCATCACAATGGACAATGACATATGACATAACAATGCTCCCCGACACCTGTCTTCACAATACTCCATGACCTTGTCATCACAATGTTCCATGCCCTTGTCATCACAATGTTCCATGCCCACTGATATCACAATAATCCATGAAACATGTCAGACCAATGTTCCATGCCCCTGTCATCACAATGCTCCATGCCCTTGTCATCACAATGCTCTATTACCCCTGTCATCACAATGCTCCGTGACTCCAGTCATCACAATGCTTCATGACCTTTGTCCTCACAAAGCTCCATGACCCTTGGCATCACAATGCTCCATGCCATTTCATCACAGTGCTACTGAAAGCTCTCTTCACATTGCTCCATGTCCTTGTCACCACAATGTTCCATGACGCTTGTCATCACAATACTCGATAATCTTCTCATCACAATGCTCCATGCCCTTGTCATTACAATCCTCCATGACACATGTATCACAGTGTTCCGTGCCCTAGTCGTCACAATGTCCCATGCCGAATCTCATCAAAATAATCCATGAAATTTTCAGACCAATGTTCCATGCCCTTGTCATCACAATGCACCATTACCCCTGTCATAATTATGCTCCATGACCCCTGCCATCACAATGTTCCACCGCCTTGGCATCCAAGGCTCCATGACCCTTGTCATCACAGTGCTCCAAGACCACTGTAATCACAATGCTCCATGCCCATGTCATCACAAAGATCCATGACACATGTCATCAGAATGCTCCATGGCCTTCTCATCACAATGCTCCATGCCCTTGTCATCACAATGCTCCAAGACCCCTGTAATCACAATGCTCCATGCCCCTATTCATCAGAATGCTCCATGAGACTTGTCATCACAAGGCTCCATGGTCTTCTCATCACACTGCTCCAGGACCTTGTCATCACAATGCTCCATTCCCTTGTCATCACAATGCTCCTTGACCACTGTCATCACAATACTCCATGAACATTTTCAGGCCAATGCTCCATGACCTTCTCATCACAATGCTCCATGACCCTTGTCATTACAGTGATCCATGACGCTCTTCTTCACAATTATCCATGGTCTTTTCATCACAATGCTCCACGGTCTTGCTATCACAATTCTCCATGCCCTGTTCATCACAATGCCCCATGTCCCATGTCATTACAATTCTCCACGTCCTTGTCATCACAATGCTTCGTGATACTTCTCATCACAATGTTACATGACCTTGTCATCACAATTCCCCTTGCATTTGTCATCGCAATGCTCTAGGACCCCTGTCATAGCAAGCTCCATGCGCTTGTCATCACAATGCTTCACGACGTTGTCATCAAAATTCTCAATGGCCCTTGTCATCACAATGCTCCATGCCCTTGTCATCACAATGCTCTATGACCCTTGCCATCACAATGTTCCAAGCCCTTGTCATCAAAATGCTCCATTACCTTTGTCATCACAATCCTCCATGACACTTGGTATCACAATGCTCCATGCCATTGTCATCACAATGGACAATGACATATGTCATCACAATGATCGCTGACACCTGTCTTCACAATACTCCATGACCTTGTCATCACAATGTTCCATACCCTTGTCATCACAATGTGCCCTGCCCAATCTCATCACAATAATCCATAAATCTTGTCATAGCAATGCTCCATGACCCCTGTCATCACAATGCTCCGTGACTCCAGTCATCACAATGATTCAGGACTTATCTCATCACAATGCTCGATGTCCTCGTCACACAAGGCTCTGTGATATTTGTCACCACAATGCTCCATGAATATTTCATCACAATGCTCTGTGTCCCTTGTCATCAAAATGCTCCATGCCTTTGTCAGCACAATGTTCCTTGACATTTGTCATCAAAATGCTTCATGTGCTTTTCAGCACACTGCTCCATGATGCATGTCATCCAAATGCACCATGTGTTTGTCATCACAATACTCTGCATCCTTATCATTGCTATGCTCCATAACACTTGTCATCACAATGCTCCATGCACTTCTCATCAAAATGCTCCATGCACTTCTCATCAAAATGCTCTCTGACCACATATATCACAATGTTCCATCACTAGTCATCACAATACTTGCTCACCCCTGTAATCACTATGTTCCATGACCACTGTCATCACAGTGCTACATGCCCTTATCATCACCATTCTCCATGACCCCTGATATCACAATGTTCCATAACCCCTGTCATCAAAATGTTCCATGACACTTTTCATCAATTTGCTACATGACCCTGTCATCACAATGCTCCCTGCCCTTCTCATCACAATGCACCACGACCTTGTCATCAAAATGCTCCATGACCTTTGTCATCACATAGCTCCATGACCCTTGGCATCACAATGCTCCATGCCATTTCATCACAGTGCTACATGAAAGCTCTCATCACATTGATCCATGCACTTGTCACCACAATGCCCCATGACTCTTGTCATCACAATGCTCGATACTCTTCTCATCACAACGCACCATGCCCTTGTCATTACAATCCTCCATGACACATGTATCACAGTATTCCTTGCCCTAGTGATCACAATGATCCATGCCGAATCTCATCACAATAATCCATGAAATTTTCAGACCAATGTTCCATGCCCTTGTCATCACAATGCTCCATTACTCCTGTCATAACAATGCTCCATGACCCCTGCCATCACAATGTTCCACCGCCTTGGCATCCACGGCTCCATGACCCATGTCATCACAATGCTCCAAGATCCCTGTAATCACAATGCTCCATGCTCTTGTCACCACAAAGATCCATGACACATGTCATCAGAATGCTCCATGGCCTTCTCATCACAATGCTCCAATCACTTGTCATCACAATGCTCGAAGACCCCTGTAATCACAATACTCCATGCCCCTATTCATCAGAATGCTCCATGAGACTTGTCATCACAAGGCACATGGTCTTCTCATCACACTGCTCCAGGACCTTGTCATCACAATGCTACATTCCCTAGTCATCACAATGCTCCATGACCACTGTCATCACAATACTCCATGAACATTTTCAGGCTAATGCTCCATGACCTTCTCATCACAAAGCTCCATGACACTTTTCAACACAAGGCTCCATGACCCTTCTCATCACAATGCAAAATGACAGCTGTCATCACAATGCTCCATGCCCCTTGTCATTACAGTGATCCATGACGCTCTTCCTCATAATTATCCATGGTCTTTTCATCACAATGCTCCACGGTCTTGCTATCACAATTCTCCATGCCCTGTTCATAACAATGCTCCATGTCCCATGTCATTACAATTCTCCACGTCCTTGTCATCACAATGCTTCGTGACACTTCTCATCACAATGTTACATGATATTGTCATCACAATTCTCCATGCATTTGTCATCGCAATGCTCTATGACCTCTATCATAGCAAGCTCCATGCGCTTGTCATCACAATGCTTCACGACGTTTTCATCAAAATTCTCAATGGCCCTTTTCATCACAATGATCCATTCCCTTTTCATCACAATGCTCCAAGACCCCTGTAATCACAATGCTCCATGTCCTTGTCATCACAAAGCTCCATGACGAATGTCATTAGAATGCTCCATTGCCTTCTCATCAAAATGCTCCTTGCCCTTGTATTCACATTGCTTCAAAAACCCAGTAATCTCAAAGCTCCATGCACCTTTTCATCAGAATTCTCCATGCCCTTGTCATCACAATGCTCCATGACACTTGTCATCGCAATGTTCCAAGCCCTTGTCGTCAAAATGCTCCATTACCTTTGTCATCACAAACCTCCATGACACTTGGTATCACAATGCTCCATGCCATTGTCATCACAATGGACAATGACATATGTCATCACAATGCTCCCTGACACCTCTCTTCACAATACTCCATGACCTTGTCATCACAATATTCCATGCCCTTGTCATCACAATGTGCCATTCCCACTGTCATCACAATAATCCATGAAACTGGTCAGACCAATGTTCCATGCCGCTGTCATCACAATGCTCCTTGCCCTTGTCATCACAATGCTCCATGACCCCTGTCATAACAATGCTCCGTGACTCCAGTCATCACAATGCTTCATGACATTTGTCCTCACAATGGTCCATGCCCTCGTCACAAAAGGCTCTGTGACCTTTGTCACCACAATGCTCCATGCCCTTATCATCTCAATGCTCCATGCCCACTGTCATCACAATAATCCATGAAACTTGTCAGACCGATGTTCCATGCCCCTGTCATCAAATTGCTCCATGCCCTTGTCATCACAATGCTCCATGACCCCTGTCTTCACAATGCTCCGTGACTCAAATCATCACAATGAATCATGACCTTTCTCCTCACAATGGTCCATGCCCACGTCACACAAGGCTCTTTGATCTTTGTCACCACAATGCTCCATGAAATTTTCATCACAATGCTCTGTGTCCCTTGTCATCACAATGCTCCATGCATTTGTCAGCACAATGCTCCATGACACTTGTCATCAAAATACTCCATGCGCTTGTGAGCACAATGTTCCATGACACATGTCATCACAATGTGCCATGCTCTTTTCATCACAATGCTCCGCATCGTTTTCATCGCTATGCTCCATAAAACTTGTCATCACAATGCTCCATGCACTTCTCAACAAAATGATCTCTCACCACATATATCACAATGTTCCATCACTAGTCATCACAATACTCGCTCACCCCTGTCATCACAATGTTCCATGACCACCGTCATCACAGTGCTACATGCCCTTATCATCACAATGCTCCATGACACCTGACATCACAATGTTCCATAACCCCTGTCATCAAACTGTTCCATGTATCTTTTCATCAATTTGCTCCATGACCCTGTCATCACAATGCTCCCTGTACTTCTCATCAAAATGCTCCTTGACCTTTGTCATCACAATGCTCCTTGACCTTTGTCATCACAAAGCTCCATGACCCTTGGGATCACAATGCTCCATGCCATTTCATCACAGTGCTACTGAAAGCTCTCTTCACATTGCTCCATGTCCTTGTCACCACAATGCTCCATGACGCTTGTCATCACAATGCTCGATACTCTTCTCATCACAATGCTCTATGCCCTTGTCATTACAATCCTCCATGACACATGTATCACAGTATTCCTTGCCCTAGTCATCACAATGTTCCATGCCGAATCTCATCACAATAATCCATGAAATTTTCAGACCAATGTTCCATTCCCTGATCATCACAATGCTCCATTACCCCTGTCATAACAATGCTCCATGAGCCCTGCCATCACAATGTTCCACCGCGTTGGCATCCAAGGCTCCATGACTCTTGTCATCACAATGCTCCAAGACCCCTGTAATCACAATGCTCCATGCCCCTATTCATCAGAATGCTCCATGAGACTTGTCATCACAAGGCTCCATGGTCTTCTCATCACACTGCTCCAGGACCTTGTCATCACAATGCTCCATTCCCTTGTCATCACAATGCTCCTTGACCACTGTCATCACAATACTCCATGAACATTTTCAGGCCAATGCTCCATGACCTTCTCATCACAGTGCTGCATGACCCTTGTCATCACAATGCTCCATGACACCTGTCATCACAATACTCCATGACCTTGTCATCACAAAGTTCCGTGCCCTTGTCATCACAATGCGCCCTGCCCACTCTCATCACAATAAACAATAAATCTTGTCAGAGCAATGCTACATGACCCCTGTCATCACAATGCTCCGTGACTCCAGTCATCACAATGATTCAGGACCTATCTCATCACAATGCTCCAAGTCCTCCTCACACAAGGCTCTGTGATATTTGTCACCACAATGCTCCATGAATATTTCATCACAATGCTCTGTGTCCCTTGTCATCAAAATGGTCCATGCCTTTGTCACCACAATGCTCCATGCCCTTGTCATCACAATGCTCCATGCCCACTGTCATCACAATAATCCATGAATCTTGTCAGACCAATGTTCCATGCCCGTGTCATCACATTGCTCCATGCCCTTGTCATCACAATGCTCCATGACCCATTTCATCACAATGCTCCGTGACTCCGGTCATCACAATGCTTGATGACCTATCTCATCACAATGCTCCATGCCCTCGTCACACAAGGCTCTGTGATCTTTTTCACCACAATGCTCCATGAATATTTCATCACAATGCTCTGTGTCACTTGTCATCAAAATGCTCCATGCCTTTGTCTGCACAATGATCCATGACACTTGACATCAAAATGCACCATGGGCTTGTCAGCACAATGCTCCATGAACCATGTCATCACAATGTGCCATGCGCTTGTCATCACAATACTCCACATCCTTATCATTGCTATGCTCCATAACACTTGTCATCACGATGCTTCATGCACTTCTCATCAAAATGCTCTCTGACCACATATATCACAATGTTACATCACTAGTTATCACAATACTCCCTCACCCCTGTCATCACAGTGTTCCATGACCCCTGTCATCACAGTGCTACATGCCCTTATCATCACAATGCTCCATGACACCTGAAATCACAATGTTCCATAACCCCTGTCTCGAAAAGCTCCATGAGCCATTTCATCACAATGCTTCATGACCCCTGACATCACAAAGTTCCATAACCCCTGTCATCAATATATTCCATGACCCTTTTCATCCAATTGCTCCATGACCCTGTCATCACAATGCTCCCTGTCCTTCTCATCTCAATGCACCATGCCCTTCTCATCAAAATGCCCCATGACATTTGTCATCACAAAGCTCCAGGACACTTGGCATCACAATGCTCCATGCCATTGTCATCACAATGCTCAATGAAATCTCTCATCACATTGCTCCATGCCTTTGTCATCACAATGCTCCATTACACCTGTCATAACAATGCTCCATGACCCCTGCCATCACAATGTTCCACGGCCTTGTCATCACATGGCTCCATGACCCTTGTCATCAGAATGCACCAAGACCTCTGTAATCACAATTATCCATGCCCCTTTTCATCTCAATGTTCCATGAACCCTGTGATCACAATGCACCATGCCCATCATCATAATGATACATGCTATTGTCATCAAAATGAAATTAAAATGCTCCATGACCTCTGTCATCACAATGCTCCAAACCCTTCTGATCACAACGTTCCATAACACTTGTCATCACAATACCCCATGACGCTCGTCATCACAATTATGCAAGTACTTCTCATCAAAATGTTCCATGACCTTTGTCACCACAATGCTCAATACACTTGTCATCACAATGCTCCCTGACACTTGTCATCAGTATGCTCCTTGAACACTGTCATGACAAGGATCCATGCCTATTTCATCACAATGATCCATTCCCTTTTCATCACAATGGTCCATTCCCTTTTCATCACAATGCTCCAAGACCACTCTTATCACAATGCTCTGTGACTTCAGTCATCACACTGCTTCATGACATTTGTCATCACAATGGTCTGTGACCTCGTCACACAAAGCTCTGTGACCTTTGTCACCACAATGCTCCATGAAATTTTTATCACAATGCTCTGTGACCCTTGTCATCACAAAGCTCCATGCCTTTGTCAGCTTAATGCTCCATGACCCTTGTCATCACAATGCTCGATACGCATGTCAGCACAATGCTCCATAACACATTTCATCACAATGCACCATGCACTTGTCATCACAATGCTCCACATACTTGTCATCAAAATGCTCCATAAAACTTTTCATCAAAATGCTCCATGCACTTCTCCTCAAAATGCCTTCTCACCACTGATATCACAATGTTCCATCTCTAGTCATCACAATACTCCCTCACCCCTGTCATCACAATATTCCATGACTCCTGTAATCACAATTCTCCATGCCCTTGTCATCACAAAGCTCCATGACGCATGTCATTAAAATGCTCTATTGCCTTCTCATCACAATGCTCCATGTCCTTGTCCTCACAATGCTCCAACACCCATGTAATCACAATGCTCCATGCTCCTTTTCATCACAATGCTCCATGAACCCTGTCATCACAATGCTCCGTGACTCAAGTCATCACAATGATTCATGACCTTTGTCCTCACAATGGTCCATCCCCTCATCACACACGGCTCTGTGATCTTTGTCAAAACAACGCTCCATGAAATTTTCATCACAATGCTCTGTGTCACTTGTCATCACAATGCTCCATGCCTTTGTCAGCACAATGCTCCATGACACTTGTCATCAAAATGCTCCATGCGCTTGTCAGCACAATGTTCCATGACACATGTCATCACAATATGCCATGCCATTTTCATCACAATGCTCCATGACCCCTGACATCACAATGTTCCCTAACCCCTGTCACAAAATGCTCCATGACCCATTTCATCACAATGCTTCATGACCCCTGACATCACAATGTTCCATAACTCCTGTCATCAAAATATTCCATTACCCTTTTATTCAAATTGCTCCATAACCCTGTCATCACAATTCTCCCTGCCCTTCTCATCACAATGCACCACGCCCTTGTCATCAAAATGCCCCATATCATTTGTCATCACAAAGCTGCATGACACATGGGATCTCAATGCTCCATGCCATTGTCATCACAATGCTCAATGAAATCTCTCATCACATTGTTCCATGCCCTTGTCATCACAATGCTCCATTACATTTGTCATAACAATGCTCCATGACCCCAGCCATCACAATGTTCCACGGCCTTGTAATCACAAGGCTCCATGACACTTTTTATCACAATGCTCCACATCCTTTTCATCGGTATGCTCCATAAAATTTGTGATCACAATGCTCCATGCACTTCTCATCAAAATGCTCTCTCACCACAAATATCACAATGTTCCAACACTAGTCATCACAATACTCGCTCACCCCTGTCATCACAATGTTCCATGACCACTGTCATCACAGTGCTACATGCCTTTATCTTCACAATTCTCCATGACCCCTGACATCACAATGTTCCATAAACCCTGTCACAAAATGTTCCATGACCCATTTCATCACAATGCTTCATGTCCCCTGACATCAAAATGTTCCATAACCCCTGTCATCAAAATATTCCATGACACTTTTATTCAAATTGCTCCATGACACTGTCATCACAATGCTCCCTGCCCTTCTCATCACAATGCACCACGCCGTTGTCATCAAAATGCCCCATGAAACTTGTCATCACAAAGCTCCATGACCCTTGGCATCACAATGCTCCATGCTCTTGTCATCACAATGCTCCATTACACCTGTCATAACTATGCTCAATGACCCCTGCCATCACAATGTTCCACGGCCTTGTCATCCCAAAGCTCAATGACCCTTGTCATCACAAATCTCCAGGACATCTGTAATCACAATAATCCATGCCACTTTTCATCTCAATGCTCCATGAACACTGTCATCACAATGCACCGTGCCCGTCACCATAATATTTCATGCTATTGTCATCACATTGAAATCAAAATGCTCAATGACCTGTGTCATCCCAATGCACCAAAACCTTCTGATCACAGGGTTCCATAACACTTGTCATCACAATGCCCCATGACGCTGTTCATCACAATTATCCATGGCATTCTCATCACAATGCTCCATGATCTTTGTCATCATAATGCTCAATACACTTATCATCACAATGCTCCCTGACAGTTGTCATCAGTATGCTCCTTGAACCCTGTCATGACAAGGCTCCATGCATTTTTCATCACAATGATCCATTCCCTTTTCATCACAATCCTCCAAGACCCCTGTAATCACAATGCTCCATGTCCTTGTCATCACAAATCTCCATGACGCATGTCATCAGAATGCTCCATTGCCTTCTCATCACAATTCTCCATGCCCTTGTAATCACATTGCTTCAAAACCCCTGTAATCTCAATGCTCCATGCACCTTTTCATCAGAATGCTCCATGCCCTTGTCATCACAATGCTCCATGAACTTTGTCATCGCAATGTCCAAGCACTTGTCATCAAAATGCTCCATTACCTTTGTCATCACAATCCTCCATGACACTTGGTATCACAATGCTCCATGCCATTGTCATCACAATGGACAATGACATATGTCATCACAATGCTCCCTGACACCTGTCTTTACAATACTCCATGACCTTCTCATCACAGTGTTCCATGCCCTTGTCATCACAATGCGCCATGCCCACTGTCATCACAATAATCCATGAAACATATCAGACCAATGTTCCATGGCCCTGTCATCACAATGCTCCATGCCCTTGTCATCACAATGCTCCATGACCCCTGTCATCACAATGCTCCGTGACTCCAGTCAACACAATGCTTCATGACCTTTGTCCTCTCAATGGTCCATGCCCTCGTCACACAAGTCTCTGTGACCTTTGTCACCACAATGCGCCATGCCCTTGTCATCTCCATGCTCCATGCCCACTGTCATCACAATAATACATGAAGCTTTTCAGACCAATGTTCCATGCCACTGTCATCATATTGCTCCATGCCCTTGTCATCACAATGCTCCATGACCCCTGTCGTAACAGTGCTCCTTGACTCCAGTCATCACAAGGTTTCATGATATTTCTCATCACAATTGTCCATGCCCTCGTCACACAAGGCTCTGTGATCTTTGTCACCACAATGCTTCATGAATTTTTCATTACATTGCTCTGTGTCCCTTGTCATCACAATGCTCCATGACACTTGTCATCAAAATGCTCCATGCGCTTCTAAGCACAATGCTCCATGACACATGTCATCACAATGTGCCATGCCCTTTTCATCACAATGCTCCATGACCCCTGACATCACAATGTTCCATAAACCCTGTCACAAAATGCTCCATGACCCATTTCATCAGAATGCTTCATGACCCCTGACATCACAGTGTTTCATAACCCCTGTCATCAACATATTCCATGACAATTTTATTCAAATTGCTCCATGACCCTGTCATCACAATGCTCCCTGCCCTTCTCATCACAATTCACCACGCCCTTGTCATCAAAATGCCCCATGACATTTGTCATCACAAAGCTCCATGTCACTTGGCATCACAATGCTCAATGAAAACTCTCATCACATTGCTCCATGCCCTTGTCATCACAATGCTCCATTACACCTGTCATAACAATGCTCCATGACCCCTGCCATCACAAAGTTCCACGTCCTTTGTCATCACAAGGCTCCATGACCCTTGTCATCACAATGCACCAAGACCTCTGTAATCACAATTCTCCATGCCACTTTTCATCTCAATGCTCCATGAACACTGTCATACTAATGCACCATGCCCATCATCATAATGTTTCATGCTATTGTCATCACAATGAAATCAAAATGCTCCATGTCCTCTGTCATCACAATGCTCCAAACCCTTCTGATAACAATGTTCCATAACACTTGTCATCACATGCCCCATGACGCTCGTCATCACAATTATGCAAGGTCTTCTCATCACAATGCTCCATGACTTTGGCACCACAATGCTGAATACAATTGGCATCACAATGCTCGCTGACACTTGTCATCAGTATGGTCCTTGAACACTGTCATGACAAGGCTCCATGCCTTTTTCATCACAATGATCCATTCCCTTTACATCACAATGCTCCAAGACCCCTGTTATAACAATGCTCTGTGACTCTAGTCATCAAAATGCTTCATGACATTTGTCATCACAATGGTCCATGACCTGGTCACACAAAACTCTGTGACCTTTGTCACCACAATGCTCCATGAAATTTTTATCACAATGCTCTGTGACCCTTGTCATCACAAAGCTCCATGCCTTTGTGAACACAATGCTCCATGACCCTTGTCATCACAATGCTCGTTGCGCGTGTCAGCACAATGCTCCATAACCCATGTCATCACAATGCACAATGCACTTGTCATCACAATGCTCCACATCCTTGTCGTCAAAATGCTCCAATAATCTTGTCATCACAATGCTCCATGCACTTCTCCTCAAAATGCTTTCTCACCACTTATATCACAATGTTCCATCACTAGTCATCACAATACTCCCTCACCCCTGTCATCACAATATTCCATGACCCCTTTAAACACAATTCTCCATGCCCTTGTCATCACAAAGCTCCATGACGCATGTCATCAGAATGCTCCATTGCCTTCTCATCACAATGTGTCATGCCCTTGTCATCAGAATGCTCCAAAACCCCTGTAATCACAATGCTCCATGCCCCTTTTCATCTCAATGCTCCATGAACCCTGTCATCACAATGAACCGTGCCCATCACCATAATAATTCATGCTATTGTCATCACAATGAAATCAAAATGCTCAATGACCTCTGTCATCACAATGCACCAAACCCTTCTGATCACAATGTTCCATAACACTTGTCATCACAATGACCCATGACGCATGTCATCACAATTATCCATGGTTTTCTCATCACAGTGCTTCATGATCTTTGTCATCACAATGCTCAATACACTTATCATCACAATGCTCCCTGACAGTTGTCATCAGTATGTTCCTTGAACCCTGTCATGACAAGTCTCCATGCATTTTTCATCACAATGATCCATTCCCATTTCATCACAATGCTCCAAGACCCCTGTAATCACAATGCTCCATGTCCTTGTCATCACATAACTCCATGACGCATGTCATCAGAATGCTCCATTGCCTTTTCTTCACAATGCTCCATGCCCTTGTAATCACATTGCTTCAAAACCCCTGTAATCTCAATGCTCCATGCACATTTTCATCAGAATGCTCCATGCACTTGTCAACACAATGCTCCATGACGCTTGCCATAACAATGTTCCAAGCCATTGTCATCACAATGCTCCATTACCTTTGTCATCACAATCCTCGATGACACTTGGTATCACAATGCTCCATGCCATTGTCATCACAATGGACAATGACATATGTCATCACAATGCTCCCTGACACCTGTCTTCACAATACTCCATGAACTTGTCATCACAATGTTCCATGCCCTTGTCATCACAATGAGCCCTGCCCACTCTCATCACAATAATCCATAAATCTTATCAGAGCAATGTTCCATGATCCCTGTCATCACAATGCTCCGTGACTCCAGTCATCAAAATGCTTCATGACTTTCGTCATCACAATGGTCCATGACCTCGTCACAGAAAGCTCTGTGACCTTTGTCATCACAATGCTCCATGAAATTTTTATCACAGTGCTCTGTGACCCTTGTCATCACAAAGCTCCATGCCTTTGTCTGCACAATGCTCCATGACACTTGTCATCAGAATGCTCGATGCGCGTGTCAGCACAATGCTCCATAACACATGTCATCACAATGCCCCATGCACTTGTCATCACAATGCTCCTCATCCTTGTCATCAAAATGCTCCATAAACCTTGTCATCACAATGCTCCATGCACTTCTCCTCAAAATGCTTTCTCACCACTGATATCACAATGTTCCATCACTAGTCATCACAATACTCCCTCACCCCTGTCATCACAATATTCCATGACCCCTGTAATCACAATTCTCCATGCCCTTGTCATCACAAAGCTCCATGACACATGTCATCAGAATGCTCCATTGCCTTCTCATCACAACGCGCCATGCCCTTGTCAACAGAATGCTCCAAAACCCCTGTAATCACAATGCTCCATGCCCCTTTTCATCTCAATGCTCCATGAACCCTGTCATCACAATGCACCGTGCCCATCACCATAATAATTCATGCTATTGTCATCACAATGAAATCAAAATGCTCAATGACCTCTGTCATCACAATGCACCAAACCCTTCTGATCACAATGTTCCATAACACTTGTCATCACAATGCCCCATGACGCTGGTCATCACAATTATCCATGGTCTTCTCATCACAATGCTCCATGATCTTTGTCATCACAATGCTCAATACACTTATCATCACAATGCTCCCTGACAGTTGTCATCAGTATGCTCCTTGAAACCTGTCATGACAAGGCTCCATGCATTTTTCATCACAATGATCCATTCCTTTTTCATCACAATGCTCCAAGACCCCTGTAATCACAATGCTCCCTTTCCTTGTCATCACAAAGCTCCATGACGCATGTCATCAGAATGCTCCATTGCATTCTCATCACAATGCTCCATGCCCTTGTAATCACATTGCTTCAAAACCACTGTAATCTCAAATCTCCATGCACCTTTTCATCAGAATTCTCCATGCCCTTGTCATCACAATTCACCATGACCCTTCTCATCGCAATGTTCCAAGCTCTTGTCGTCAAAATGCTCCATTACCTTTGTCATCACAATCCTCCATGACACTTGGTATCACAATGCTCCATGCCATTGTCATCACAATGGACAATGATATATGTCATCACAATGCTCCCTGACACCTGTCTTCACAATAATCCATGACCTTGTCATCACAATGTCCCATGCCCTTGTCATCACAATGTGCCATGCCCACTGTCATCACAATAATCCATGAAACATGTCAGACCAATGTTCCATGCCCCGTCATCACAATGCTCCATGCCCTTGTCATCACAATGCTCCATGACCCCTGTCATCACAATGCTCCGTGACTCCAGTCATCACAATGCTTCATGACATTTGTCCTCACAATGGTCCATGCCCTCGTCACAAAAGGCTGTGTGACCTTTGTCACCACAATGCTCCATGCCCTTGTCATCTCAATGCTCCATGCCCACTGTCATCACAATAATCCATGAAACATGTCACACCAATGTTCCATGCCCCTGTCATCACATTGCTCCATGCCCTTTTCATCACAATGCTCCATGACCCCTGTCATCACAATGCTCCGTGACTCCAGTCATCACAATGATTCATGACCTTTCTCCTCACAATGGTCCATGCCCACGTCACACAAGGCTCTTTGATCTTTGTCACCACAATGCTCCATGAAATTTTCATCACAATGCTCTGTGTCCCTTGTCATCACCATGCTCCATGCATTTGTCAGCACAATGCTCCATGACACTTGTCATCAAAATGCTCCATGCGCATGTCAGCACAATGTTCCATGACACATGTCATCACAATGTGCCATGCTCTTTTCATCACAATGCTCTGCATCCTTTTCATGGCTATGCTCCATAAAACTTGTCATCACAATGCTCCATGAACTTCTCATCAAAATGATCTCTCACCGCATATATCACAATGTTCCATCACTAGTCATCACAATACTCGCTCACCCCTGTCATCACAATGTTCCATGACCACCGTCATACAGTGCTACATGCCCTTATCTTCACAATGCTCCATGACCCCTGACATCACAATGTTCCATAAACCCTGTCATCAAAGTGTTCCATGTAACTTTTCATCAGTTTGCTCCATGACCCTGTCATCACAATGCTCCCTGCACTTCTCATCAGAATGCACCACGACCTTGTCATCAAAATGCTCCATGACCTTTGTCATCACAAAGATCCATGACCCTTGGCATCACAATACTCCATGAACATTTTCAGGCAAATGCTCCATGACCTTCTCATCACAATGCACCATGACACCTGTCATCACAATGCTCCATGCCCCTTGTCAATACAGTGATCCATGACGCTCTTCATCATAATTATCCATGGTCTTTTCATCACAATGCTCCACGGTCTTGCTATCACAATTCTCCATGCCCTGTTCATCACAATGCTCCATGTCCCATGTCATTACAATTCTCCACGTCCTTGTCATCACAATGCTTCGTGACACTTCTCATCACAATGTTACATGATATTGTCATCACAATTCTCCATGCATTTGTCATCGCAATGCTCTATGACCCCTGTCATAGCAAGCTCCATGCGCTTGTCATCACAATGCTTCACGACGGTGTCATCAAAATTCTCAATGGCCCTTTTCATGACAGTGCTCCATGCCATTGTCATCACAATTCTCCATGACCCTTGTCATCACAATGTTCCAAGCACTTGTCATCAAAATGCTCCATTACTTTTGTCATCAAAATTCTCCATGACACTTGGTATACAATGCTCCATGCCATTGTCATCACAATGGACAATGACATATGTCATCACAATGCTCCCTGACACCTGTCTTCACAATAGTCCATGACCTTGTCATCACAATGTTCCATGCCCTTGTCATCACAATGAGCCCTGCCCACTCTCATCACAATAATCCATAAATCATATCAGAGCAATGTTCCATGATCCCTGTCATCACAATGCTCCATGACTCCAGTCATCACAATGCTTCATGACTTTTATCATCACAATGGTCCATGACCTCGTCACACAATGCTCCATGAAATTTTTGTCACAATGCTCTGTGACCCTTGTCATCACAAAGTTCCATGCCTTTGTCTGCACAATGCTCCATTATCCTTGTCATCAGAATGCTCGATGCGCGTGTCAGCACATTGCTCCATAACCCATGTCATCACAATGCGCCATGCATTTGTCATCACAATGCTCCTCCTCCTTGTCATCAAAATGCTCCATGTGCTTGTCAGCACAATGCTCCATGACACATGTCATCACAATGTGCCATGCTCTTTTCATCACAATGCTCCACATCTTTTTCATCGCTATGCTCCATAAAACTTGTCATCACAATGCTCCATGAACTTCTCATCAAAATGATCTCTCACCAAATATATCACAATGTTCCGTCACTAGTCATCATAATACTCGCTCATACCTGTCATCACAATGTTCCATGACCGCCGTCATCACAGTGCTACATGCACTTATCATCACAATGCTCCATGACCCCTGACATCACAATGTTCCATAACCCCTGTCATCAAAATGCTCCATGACACTTTTCATCAATTTTCTCCATGACCCTGTCATCACAATGCTCCCTGCCCTTCTCATCCCAAAGCACCACGACCTTGTCACCAAAATGCTCCATGACCTTTGTCATCACAAAGCTCCATGACCCTTGGCATCACAATGCTCCATGCCATTTCATCACAGTGCTACTGAAAGCTCTCATCACATTGCTCCATGTCCTTCTCACCACAATGCTCCATGACCCTTGTCATCACAATGCTCAATACTCTTCTCATCACAATGCTCCATGCCCTTGTCATTACAATCCTCCATGACACATGTATCACAGTGTTGCGTGCCCTAGTCATCACAATGTTCCATGCCGAATCTCATCATAATAATCCATGAAATTTTCAGACCAATGTTCCATTCCCTTATCATCACAATGCTCCATTACCCCTGTCATAATTATGCTCCATGACCCCTGCCATCACAAAGTTCCACCGCCTTGGCATCCAAGGCTCCATGACCCTTGTCATCACAATGCTCTAAGACCCCTGTAATCACAATGCTCCATGCCCTTGTCATCACAAAGATCCTTGACACATGTCATCAGAATGCTCCATGGCCTTCTCATCACAATGCTCCATGCCCTTGTCATCACAATGCTCCAAGACCCCTGTAATCACAATGCTCCCTGCCCCTATTCATCAGAATGTTCCATGAGACTTGTCATCACAAGGCTCCATGGTCTTCTCATCACACTGCTCCAGGGCCTTGTCATCTCAATGCTCCATTCCCTTGTCATCACAATGCTCCTTGACCACTGTCATCACAATACTCCATGAACATTTTCAGGCCAATGCTCCATGACCTTCTCATCACAATGCTCCATGACGCTTGTCATGAAAATGCTCCATGACCCCTCTCATCACAATGCTCCATGACACCTGTCATCAGAATGCTCCATGCCCCTTGTCATTACAGTGATCCATGACGCTCTTCTTCATAATTATCCATGGTCTTTTCATCACAATGCTCCACGGTCTTGCTATCACAAGTCTCCATGCCCTGTTCATCACAATGCTCCATGTCCCATGTCATTACAATTCTCCACGTCCTTGTCATCACAATGCTTCGTGACACTTCTCATCACAATGTTACATGGTCTTTTCATCACAATTCCCCATGCACTTGTCATCGCAATGCTCTAGGACACCTGTCATAGCAAGCTCCATGCGCTTGTCATCACAATGTTTCACGACGTTGTCATCAAAATTCACAATGGCCCTTTTCATCACAATGCTCAATGCCCTTGTCATCACAATGCTCCATGACCCTTGTCATCACAATATTCCAAGCCCTTGTCATCAAAATGCTCCATTACCTTTGTCATCACAATCCTCCATGACACTTGGTATCACAATGCTCCATGCCATTGTCATCACAATGGACAATGACATATGTCATCACAATGCTCCCTGACACCTGTCTTCACAATACTCCATGACCTTGTCATCACAAAGTTCCATGTCCTTGTCATCACAATGCGCCCTGCCCACTCTCATCACAATAATCCATAAATCTTGTCAGAGCAATGCTCCATGACCCCTGTCATCACAATGCTCCGTGACTCCAGTCATCACAATTATTCAGGACCTATCTCATCACAATGCTCCATGTCCTCATCACACAAGGCTCTGTGATCATTGTCAACACAATGCTCCATGAATATTTCATCACAATGCTCCATGCCCTTGTCATCACAATGCTCCATGCCCTTGTCATTACAATCCTCCATAACACATGTATCACAGTGTTCCGTGGCCTAGTCATCACAGTGTTCCATGCCGAAACTCATCACAATAATCCATGAAATTTTCAGACCAATGTTCCATGCCCTTGTCATCACAATGTTCCATTACCCCTGTCATAACAATGCTCCATGATCCCTGCCATCACAATGTTCCACCGCCTTGGCATCCAAGGATCCATGACACTTGTCATCACAATGCTCCAAGACCCCTATAATCACATTGCTCCATGCCCTTGTCATCACAAAGATCCATGACACATGTCATCAGAATGCTCCATGGCCTTCTCATCACAATGCTCCATGCCCTTGTCATCACAATGCTCCAGGACCCCTATAATCACAATGCTCCATGCCCCTATTCATCAGAATGCTCCATGAGACTTGTCAACACAAGGCTCCATGGTCTTCTCATCACACTGCTCCAGGACTTTGTCATCACAATGCTCCATTCCCTTGTCATCACAATGCTCCTTGACCACTGTCATCACAATACTCCATGAACATTTTCAGGCCAATGCTCCATGACCTTCTCATCACAATGCTCAATGACACTTGTCATGAAAATGCTCCATGACCCCTCTCATCCCAATGCTCCATGACATCTGTCATCACAATGCTCCATGCCCCTTGACATTACAGTGATCCATGACGCTCTTCTTCATAATTATCCATGGTCTTTTCATCACAATGCTCCACGGTCTTGCTATCACAATTCTCCATGCCCTGTTAAACACAATGCTCCATGTCCCATGTCATTACAATTCTCCACGTCCTTGTCATCACAATGCTTCGTGACACTTCTCATCACAATGTTACATGATGATGTCATCACAATTCCCCATGCAATTGTCATCGCAATGCTCTATGACCCCTGTCATAGCAAGCTCCATGTGCTTGTCATCACAATGCTTCACGACGTTGTCATCAAAATTCTCAATGGCACTTGTCATCACAATGCTCCATGCCCTTGTCATCACAATGCTCCATGACCATTGTCATCACAATGTTCCAAGCCCTTGTCATCAAAATGCTCCATTACCTTTGTCATCACAATCCTCCATGACACTTGGTATCACAATGCTCCATGTCATTGTCATCACAAGGACAATGACATATGTCATCACCATGCTCCCTGACACCTGTCTTCACAATAATCCATGACCTTGTCATCACAAAGTTCCATGCACTTTTCATCACAATGCGCCCTCCCCACTCTCATCACAACAAACCATAAATCTTGTCATAGCAATGCTCCATGACCCCTGTCATCACAATGCTCCGTGACTCCAGTCATCACAATGATTCAGGACCTATCTCATCGCAGTGCTCCATGTCCTCGTCACACAAGGCTCTGTGATCTTTGTCACTACAATGCTCCATGAATATTTCATCACAATGCTCTGTGTCCCTTGTCATCAAAATGTTCCATGCCTTTGTCACCAAAATGCTCCATGCCCTTGTCATCACAATGCTCTATGCCCACTGTCATCACAATAATCCATGGAACATGTCAGACCAATGTTCCATGCCCGTGTCATCACATCGCTCCATGCCCTTGTCATCACAATGCTCCATGAACCCTGTCATCACAGTGCTCCGTGACTCAAGTCATCACAATGATTCATGACCTTTGTCCTCACAATGGTCCATCCATTCATTACACACGGCTCTGTGATCTTTGTCAAAACAACGCTCCATGAAAATTTCATCACAATGCTCTGTGTCCCTTGTCATCAAAATGCTCCATGCGCTTGTCAGCACAATGCTCCATGACACAAGTCATCACAATATGCCATGCCATTTTCATCAAAATGCTCCATGACCCCTGACATCACAGTGTTACCTAACCCCTCTCACAAAATGCTCCATGACCCATTTCATCACAATGCTTCATGACCCCTGACATCACAATGTTCCATAACACCTGTCATCAAAATATTCCATGACCCTTTTATTCAAATTGCTCCATAACCCTGTCATCAAAATGCTCCCTTCCCCTCTCATCACAATGCACCACGCCCTGGTCATCAAAATGCCCCATATCATTTGTCATCACAAAGCTGCATGACACTTGGGATCACAATGCTCCATGCCATTGTCATCACAATGCTCAATGAAATCTCTCATCACATTGCTCCATGCCCTTGTCATCACAATGCTCCATTACACCTGTCATAACAATGCTCCATGTCCTTGTCATCACAAAACTCCATGACGCATGTCATCAGAATGCTCCATTGCCTTCTCATCACAATGCTCCATGCCCTTGTAATCACAATGCTTCAAAACCCCTGTAATCTCAATGCTCCATGCACCTTTTCATCAGAATGCTCCATGCCCTTGTCACCACAATGCTCCATGACACTTGACATTACAATGCTCGATATCTTTTCATCACAATGCTCCATGCCCTTGTCATTACAATCCTCCATGACACATGTATCAAGTGTTCCGTGCCCTAGTCATCACAATGCTCCATGCCGAATCTCATCACAATAATCCATGAAATTTTCAGACCAATGTTCCATGCCCTTGTCATCACAATGCTCCATTAACCCTGTCATAACAATGCTCCATGACCCCTGCCATCACAATGTCCACGGCCCTGTCATCCAAAGCCCCATGACCCTTGTCATTACAGTGCTCCAAGACCTCTGTAATCACAATGCTCCATGCCCTTGTCATCACAGTGATTCATGACGCATGTCATCAGAATGCTCCATGGCCCTCTCATGAAAATGCTCCATGCCCTTTTCATCACAATGCTCCAGGAACCCTGTAATCACAATGCTCCATGCCCCTTGTCATTACAGAGCTCCATGACGCTCGTCATCACAATTATCCATGATCTTCTCATCACAATGCTCCACGGTCTTGCCATCACAATGCTCCATGCCCTGGTCATCACAATGCTCCATGTCCTGTGTCATCACAATTATCCACGTCCCTGTCAACAAAATGCTCCATGACACTTCTCATCACAATGTTACATGATCTTGTCATCACAATTCTCCATGCACTTGTCACCACAATGCTCTATGACCACTGTCATAGCAAGCTCCATGCGCTTGTCATCACAATGCTTCACGACGTTGTCATCAAAATTCTCAATGGCACTTGTCATCACAATGCTCCATGACCCTTGTCATCACAATCCTCCATGACACTTGGTATCACAATGCTCCATGCCATTGTCATCACAATGGACAATGACATATGTCATCACAATGCTCCCTGACACCTGTCTTCACAATACTCCATGACCTTGTCATCACAATATTCCATGCCCTTGTCATCACAGTGTGCCTTGCCCACTGTCATCACAATAATCCATGAAACTTGTCAGACCAATATTCCATGCCCCTGTCATCACAATGCTCCGTGACTCCAGTCATCACATTGCTTCATGACATTTGTCATCACAATGGTCCATGCCCTTGTCATCACAATGCTCAAAGCCCACTGTCATCACAATAATCCATGAAACTTGTCAGACCAATGATCCATGCCCTCTTCACACAAGGCTCGGTGATCTTTGTCACCACAATGCTCCATGAACATTTCATCACAATGCTCCATGCCTTTGTCAGCAAAATGCTCCATGCGCTTCTCAGCACAATGCTACATAACCCATGTCATCACAATGCGCTATGCGCTTGTCATCACAATGCTCCATATCTTTTTCAATGATATGCTCCATAAAACTTGTCATCACAATGCTCCATGCACTGCTAATCAAAATGCTCTCTCACCACATATATCACAATGTTCAATCACTAGTCATCACAATACTCCCTCACCTCTGTCATCACAATGTTCCATGACCCCTGTCATCACAGTGCTACATGCATTATCATCACAATGCTCCATGACCACTGACATCACAATGTTCCATAACCCCATCACAAAATGGTCCATGAGCCACTTCATCACAATGCTACATGACCCCTGACATCACAATGTTCAATAACCACTTTCATCAAAATGTTCCATTACACTTTTCATCAAATTGCTCCATGACGCTGTCATCACAATGCTCCCTGCCCTTCTCATCACAATGCACCACCCCATTGTCATCAAAATGCCCCATGACCTTTGTCATCACAAAGCTCCATTATACCTGTCATAACAATGATCCATGTCCCCTGCCAATACAAGGTTCCACGGCCTTGTCATCACAAGGCTCCATGACCCTTGTCATCAAAATGCTACAAGACCCCTGTAATCACAATGCTGCATGCCCTTGTCATCACAATGCTCCAACAGCCCTGTAATCACAATGCTCCATGCCCCTTTTTATCTCAATGCTCCATGAACCCTGTCATCAAAATTCACCTTGTCCATCACCATAATATTTCATGCTATTGTCATCACAATGTAATCAAACTGCTCAATGACCTCTGTCATCACAATGCACCAAACCCTTCTGATCACAATGTTCCATAACACTTGTCATCACAATGCCCAATGAGGCTGGTCATCACAATTATCCATGGACTTCTCATCACAATGCTCCATGATCTTTGTCATCACAATGCTCAATACACTTATCATCACAATGTTCCCTGACACTTCTCATCAGTATGCTCCTTGAACCCTGTCATGACAAGGCTCCATGCATTTTTCATAACAATGATCCATTCCCTTTTCATCACAATGCACCAAGACCCCTGCAATCACAATGCTCCATGTACTTGTCATCACAAAGCTCCATGACGCATGTCATCAGAATGCTCCATTGCCTTCTCATCACAATACTCCATGCCCTGTCATCACAATGCTTCAAAACCCCTGTAATCACAATGCTCCATGCACCTTTTCATCACAATGCTCCATGACCCTTTTCATCAAAATGCTCCATGACCCGTGACATCATAGTGTTCCATAACCCCTGTAATCAAAATGTTCCATGACACTTTTCATCAATTTGCTCCATGACCCTGTCATCACAATGCTCCCTGCCCTTCTCATAACAATGCACCACGACGTTGTCATCAAAATGCTCCATGACCTGTGTCATCACAAAGCTCCATGACCCTTGGCATCACAATGCTCCATGCCATTTCATCACAATGCTACATGAAACATCTCATCACATTGCTCCATGCCGTTGTCAGCACAATGCTCCATGACGCTTGTCATCAAAATGCTCGATACTCTTCTCATCACAATGCTCCATGCTCTTGTCATTACAATCCTCAATGACACATGTATCACAGTGTTCCGTGCACTAGTCATCACAATGCTGCATGCCGAATCTCATCACAATAATCCATGAAATTTTCAGACCAATGTTCCATGCCCTTGTCATCACAATGCTCCATTAACCCTGTCATAACAATGCTCCATGACCCCTGCCATCACAAGGTTCCACGGCCTTGTCATCCAAGGCTCCATGACCCTTGTAATCACAATTCTCCAAGACCCCTGTAATCACAATGCTCCATGCCCTTCTCGTCACAAAGATCCATCATGCATATCATCAGAATGCTCCCTGGCCTTCGAATCACAATGCTCCATGCCCTTGTCATCACAATGCTCCAAGACCCCTGTAATCACAATGCTCCATACCACTTTTCATCTCAATGCTCCATGAACACTGTCATCACAATGCACCATGCCCATCATCATAATGCTTCATGCTATTGTCATCACAATGAAATCAAAATGCTCCATTACCTCTGTCATCACAATGTTCTAATCCCTTGTGATCACAATGTTCCATAACACTTGTCATCACAATGCCCCTTGACGATGGTAATCACAATTATCCATGGGCTTCTCATCACAATGCTCCATGACCTTTCTCATCACAATGCTCAATACACTTATCATCACAATGCTCCCGGACACTTATCATCAGTATGCTCCTTGAACACTGTCATGACAAGTCTCCATGCATTTTTCATCACAATGATCCATTCCCTTTTCATCACAATCCTCCAAGACCCCTCCTATCACAATGCTCCATGTCCCTCTCATCACAAAGCTCCATGACGCATGTCATCAGAATGTTCCATGGCCTTCTCATCACAATGCTCCATGCCCTGGTCTTCACAAAGCTACAAAACCCCTGTAATCACAATGCTCCATGAACCTTTTTATCAGTATGCTCCATGACACTTGTCATCACAAGGCGCCATGGCCCTCTCATCACAATGTTCCAGGACCTTCTCATCGCATTGCTCCATTCCCTTCTCATCACAATGCTCCATGACCCACGTCATCACAGTACTCCCTGAACATTTTCAGCCCAATGCTCCATGACCTTCTCATCAAAAAGCTCCATGACCCATGTCATCACAATGCTACATGACCACAGTCATCAAAATGATCCATGCCACTTGTCATCAGAATGTTCCCTGTGTTTGTCATCCCAATGTTCCATGACCCCTGTAATCACAATGCTCCTTGACGCTTGTCATCTCAGAGCTCCATGACACTTGTCATCACAATTCTCCATGCCTTTGTCAGCAAAATGCTACATGACTTTGTCATCACAATGCTCCATGCACTTGTCATCACAATTCTCCATTACCAGTGTCATCACAATCCTCCGTGAACCTTGGGATCACATTGTTTCATGCCCTTGTCATCACAATGTTCGATGATACTTGAAATCAAAATGATCCATGACCTGTGTCATCACAGTGCTCCAAACACTTTTGATCACAATGTACCATAACAATTGTCATCACAACGCTCCGTGATGCCTGTCATCACAATACTCCATGCCCTTGTCATCACAATGCTCCAACAGCCCTGTAAGCACAATGCTCCATGCCCCTTTTCATCTCAATGCTCCATGAACCCTGTCATCAGAATGCACCGTGCCCATCACCATAATATTTCATGCTATTTTCATCACAATGAAATCAGAATGCTCAATGACCTCTGTCATCACAATGCACCAAACCATTCTGAACACAATGTTCCATAACACTTGTCATCACAATGCCCCATGACGCTGGTCATCACAATTATCCATGGACTTCTCATCATAATGCTTCATGATATTTTTCATCACAATGCTCCCTGACACTTTTCGTCAGAATGCTCCTTGAAACCTTTCATAAAAAGGCTCCATGCCTTTTTCATCACAATGCTCCATGCCATTGTCATCACAATACTCCACAAGCTTGTCATCAGAATGCTCCATGACCCTTGACATCACAATGCTCCATGACCCCTGTCATCACAATGCTCCATGACACCTGTCATCACAATGCTCCATGCCCCTTGTCATTACAGTGCTCCATGACGCTCATCATCAAAATTATCCATGGTCTTCTCATCACAATGCTCCACGGTCTTGCCATCACAATGCTCCATGACACTTCTCATCACAGTGTTACATGCTCTTGTCATCACAATTCTCCATGCACTTATCATCGAAATGCTCCATGACCACTGTCATAGTAAGCTCCATGTGCTTTTCCTCAGAATGCTTCACGAACTTGTCATCAAAATTCTCAATGGCCCTTGTCATCACAATCCTCCATGCCCTTGTCATCAAAATGCTCCATGACCCTTGTCATCACAATGTTCCAAACCCCTGTCATCACAATGCTCCATTAACTTTGTCATCACATTCCTCCATGACACTTGGCATCACAATGCTCCGTGCCATTGTCATCACAATGGACCATGACATATGTCATCACAATGCTCCCAGACAACTCTCTTCACAGTACTCCATGACCTTCCCATCACAATGCTCCATGATCTTCTCATCAGAATGCCCCTTGCCCACTGTCATCACAATAAACCATGAAACTTGTCAGACCAATGCACCATGCCCCTGTCATCAGAATGCTCCATACCCTTGTCATCACAGTGTTCCGTTACTCCAGTCATCACAATCCTTCATGACCTTTGTCATCACAATGGTCCTTGAGCTCCTCATCACAAGGCTCTGTGACCATTGTCACAATGCTCCATGAACTTTTCATCACAATGCTCTGTGACCGTTGTCATCACAATGTTGCATGCTTTTGTCAACAGAATGCTCCATGACACTTGTCATCACAATGCTCCATGCGCTTCTCAGCACAATGCTCCATGACCCATGTCATCAAAATGCGCCATGCACTTGTCATCACAATGCTCCACAGCCTTGTCATCAAAATACTCCATAAACCTTGTCATCACAATGCTCCATGCACTTCTCATCAAACTGATTTCTCACCACTGATATCACAATGCTCCATCACTAGTCATCACAATACACCCTCACCACTGTCATCACAATTTTCCATTACCTCTGTCATCACAATGCTACATGCCTTATCATCACAATGCTCCATGACCCCTGACATCAAAATGTTCCATATCCTCTGTCATCAGAATGATCCATCAACCTTTTCATCACAAGGCTCCAAGACCCCTGACATCACAATGTTCCATAACCACTGTCATCAAAATGTTCCATTACACTTTTCATCAAATTGCTCCATGACCCTGTCATCACAATGCACCATGTCCATCATCATAATGCTTCATGCTATTGTCATCACAATAAAATCAATATGCTCCATGACCTCTGTCATCAAAATGCTCCAAACCCTTGTGATCACAATGTTCCATAACCATTGTCATCACAATGCACCATGACGCTCATCATCACAATTATCCATGGTCTTCTCATCACAGTGCTCCATGACCTTTGTCATCACAATGCTCAATACACTTGTCATCACATTGCACCCTGACACTAGTCATCAGTATGCTCATTGAACCCTGTCATGACAAGGCTCCATGCCTTTTTCATAACAATGCTCCAAGACCCCTGTAATCACAATGCTCCATGACCTTTAATCACAAAGCTCCATGATGCATGTCATCAGAATGCTCCATGGCCTTCTCATCACAATGCTCCATGTCCTTGTCATCACAGTGCTCCAAGACCCCAGTCATCTCAATGCTCTGTGTCTCCTGTCATCATAAGGCTTCATGACATTTGTCATCACAATGGTCCATGTCCTCGTCACACAAGGCTCTGTAACCTTTCGCACCACAATGCTCCATGAACTTTTCATCACAATGCTCTGTGATACTTGTCATCACCATGCTCCATGCCTTTGTCAGCACAATTCTACATGATCCTTGTCATCACAATGCTCCATGTGCTTGTGAGCACAGTGCTCCATAACCCATGTCATCACAATGCGCCATGCGCTTGTCATCACAATGCTCCACATTCTTGTCATTACAGTGCTCCAAAGACCTTGTCATCACAATGCTCCATGCACTTCTCATCAAAATGCTATCTCCCACCGTCATCACAATGTTCCATGATCCCTGTCATGACAATGCTACATGACCTTATCATCACAATGCTCCATGAACCCTGACATCACAATGTTCCATAACCCCTGTCATCAAAATCCTCCATGACCCTTTTCATCACAATGCTCCATGACCCCTGACATAACAGTGTTCCATAACCACTGTCATCAAAGTATTCCATGATACTTTTCATTACATTGCTCCATGACCCTGTCATCAAAATGCTCCCTGCCCTTCTCATCACAATGCACCACGAACTTGTCATCAAAATGCTCCATGAACTTTGTCATCACAAAGCTCCATGACACTTGGCATCACAATGCTCCATGCCATTTTCATCACAATGCTCCATGAGCCCTGTAATCACAATGCTCCATGCACCTTTTCATCAGAATGCTCCATGAGACTTGTCATCACAAGGCTCCATGGTTTTCTCATCACAATGCCCCAGGACCTTGTCATCACAATACTCCATTCCCTTGTCATCACAATGCCCCATTACCCCTGTCATCACAATACTCCATGAATATTTTCAGCCCAATGCTCCATGACCTTCTTATCACAATGCTCCTTGAACCTGTCATCACAATGCTCCATGACCACTGTCATCACAGCGCTCCATGACCCCTGACAACACAATGATCTGGGTATCTTGTCATCAAAATGCTCAATGACCCTTGTCATCACAGTGCTCCATGCCCTTGTCATCACATTGCTCCATGAAGCCTCTCATCACATTGCTCCATGGCCTTGTCATTAGAATCCTACATGACCCATGTATCACAGTGTTCCGTGCCCTTGTCAACACAATGCTCCTTGCCCACTCTCATCACAATAATCCATGAAACTTTTCAGACCAATGCTCGATGCCCTTGTCATCACAATGCTCATTGCCCATGTCATAACCATGCTCGATGACCCCTGCCATCACAATGTTCTACGGCTTTGTCATCACAAGGATCTAATACCACTGTAATCACAATGCTCCATGCCCCTTTTCATCAGAATGCTCCATGAGAATTGTCATCACAAGGCTCCATGGTCCTCTCATCACAATGCTCCAGGACCTTCTCATCACAATGGTCCATGCCCACGTCATCAAAAGGCTCTGTGAAATTTGTCACCACAATGCTCCATGAAATTTTCATCACAATACTCTTTTACCCATATCATCACTATGCTCCATGCCTTTGTCAGCACAATTCTCCATGACAATTTTCATCACAATGCTCCATGCGCTTGTCCGCACAATGCCCCATGACCTGTGTCATCACAATGCTCCATGTGCTTGTCATCACAATGCTCCACAACCTTGTCATCACAGTGCTCCATAAACCTTGTCATCACAATGCTCCATGCACTTCACATCAAAATGCTCTCCCACCACTGATATCATAATGTTCCATCACAAGTCATCACAATACTCCCTCACCCCTGTCATCACAATGTTCCAGGACCCCTGTCATCAAAATGTCCCATGACAATTTTCATCAAATTGCTCCATGACCCTTTCATCACAATGATCCCTGCCCTTCTCAACACAGTTCACCACGTGCTTGTCATCAAAATGCTCCATGACCTTTGTCATCACAAAGCTACATGACCCTTGGCATCACAATGCTCCATGCCATTGTCATCAGTATGCTCCATGAACACTCTCATCACATTGTTCCATGCCCTTGTCAACACAGGCTCCGTGATGCTTTTCATCACAATGCTCGATGCTCTTCTTAACACAATGCTCCATGCCCTTGTCATTACAATCCGCCATGACCCCATGTATCACAGTGTTCCGTGCCCTTGTCATCACAATGCTCCATGCCCCCTCTCATCACAATAGTCCATGAAGCTTTTCAGACCAATGCTCCATGCCCTTGTCATCAAAATGCTCCATTACCCCTGTTATAACAATGCTCCATGACACCTGCCATTACAATATTCCACGGCCTTGTCATCACAAGGCTCCATAACCCTTGTCATTACAATGCTCCATGTCCTTGTCATCAAAAAGCTCCATGACGCATGTCATCAGAATGCTCCATGGCCTTCTCATTCACGATGCTCCATGCCCTTGTCATCACAATTCTCCTAGACCTCTGTAATCACAATGCTCAATGCCCCTTTTCATCTCAAATCTCCATGAACCGTGTCATCACAATGCACCATGCCCATCATCATAATGCTTCATGCTATTGTCATCAAAATGAAATCAAAATGCTCCATGACCTCTGTCATCACAATGCTCCAAACCCTTGTGATCACAATGTTCCATAACACTTGTCATAACAACGCCCCATGATGCTCATCATCACAATTATCCATGGCCTTCTATTCACAATATTCCATGAACTTTGTCATCACAATGCTCAATACACTTGTCATCACAATGCTCGCTGACACTTGTCATCAGTATGCTCCTTGAACCCTGTCATGACAAGGCTCCATGAATTTTGCATCACAATGATCAATGTCCTTTTCATCACAATGCCCTGTGACCTATGTCATCACAATGCACCATGCCTTTGTCAGCACAATGATCCATGACACTTGTCATCACAATGCTCCATGTGCTTTTCAGCACAATGCTCCTTGAAACATGTCATCACAATGCACCATGCGCTTGTCATCACAATGCTCCACATCCTTTTCATCACAATGTTCCATAAACCTTGTCATCACAATGCTCCATGCACTTCTCATCAAAATGCTCTCTCACCACTGATATCACAATGTTCCATCACTAGTCTTCACAATACTCCCTCAGCCCTGTCATCACAATGTTCCATGACCCCTATCATCACTATGCTACATGCACTTATCATCAAAATGCTCCATGACCAATGACATCACAATGCTCCATAGTCCCTGTCATCAAAATGCTCCATTACCATTTTCATCACAATGCTCCATGACCCCTGACATCACAGTTTTCCATAACCACTCTCATGAAAATATTCCATGACTTTTTCACCAAATTGCTCCATGACCCTGTTAGCACAATGTTCCCTGCCCTTCTCATCACAACGCACCACGAATTTGTCATCAAAATGCTCCATGACCTTTGTCATCACAAAACTCCATGACACTTGGCATCACAGTGCTCCATGCCATTGTCATCACAATGCTCCATGAAGCCTCTCATCACATTGCTCCATGCCCTTGTCATCACAAACCTCCATGTCGCTTGTCATCACAATGCTCGATGACCTTCTCATCACAATGCTCCATGTCCTTGTCATTACAATCCTCCCTGACCCATGTATCAAAGTGTTCTGTGCCCTTGTCATCACAATGCTCCATGCCCACTCTCATCACAATAATCGATGAAACATTTCAGAAAAATGTTCCATGCCCTTTTCATCACAATGCTCCATTACCCCTGTCATAACAATTCTCCATGACACCTGCCTTCACAAGTATCCACGGCCTTGTCATCACAAGACTCCATGACACTTGTCATCATAATGCTCCAAACAATGTAATCACAATTCTGCATACACTTGTCATCATAAAGCTCCATGACGCATGTCATCAGAATGTTCCATGGCCTTCTCATTCAAGATGCTCAATTCCCTGGTCATCACAATGGTCCAAAACACCTGTAATCACAATGCTCCATGCCCCTTTTCATCTCAATGCTCCATGAACCGTGTCATCACAATGCACCATGCACATCATCATAATGCTTCATGCTATTGTCATCACAATGAAATCAATATGCTCCATGACCTCTGTCATCACAATGCTCCAAACACTTGTGATCACAATGTTGCATAACACTTGTCATCACAACGTCCAATGACGCTCATCATCACAGTTATCCATGGGCTTCTATTCACAGTACTCCATTACCTTTGTCATCACAATGCTCAATACACTTGTCATCACAATGCTCCCTGACACTTGTCGTCAGTATGCTCCTTGAACCCTGTCATGACAAAGCTCCATGGATTTTTCAACACAATGATCCATGCCATTTTCCTCACAATGCTCCAAGACCCCTGGAATCACAATGCTCCATGCCATTGTCATCACAAAGCTTCATAACTCATGTCTTCAGAATGCTCCATGGTCTTATCATCACCATGCTCCATGCCCTTTTAATCACAATGCTCGATTCCCATGTCATCAAAATGCCCCATGACCCCTGTCATCACAATACTCCATGAATATTTTCAGCCCAATGCTCCATGACCATCTAATCACAATGCCCCATGAACCCTGTAATCACAATGCTCCATGACCCCTGTCATCACAATGCTCCGTGACTCCAGTCATCACAAAGCTTCATGACCTTTGTCATCTCAGTGATCCATGCCATTGTCACACAAGGCTCTGTGACTTTTGTCACCACAATGCTCCATGAACTTTTCATCAAAATACTCTGTGACCCTTGTCATCAAAATACACCATGCCTTTGTCAGCACAGTGCTCCATGACCCATGTCATCACAATTCGCCATGCGCTTGTCATCACAAATCTCCATGAGGCTTGTCATCACAACGATCGATGCACTTCTCATCACAATGCTCCATGCCCTTGTCATTACAATCCTGCATGATCTATGTATCACAGTGTTCTGTGCCGTTGTCATCACAATGCTCCATGCACTTGTCATCACAATGCTCCATGACCCTAGTGATCACGATGCTCCAAACCCTTGTCATCAAAATGCTCCATTACATTTGTCATCACTATCCTCCATGACTCTTGGCATCACAATGCTCCATGCCATTGTCATCACAATGGAACATGTCATATGTCATCACTATGCTCCCAGTCACCTGTCTTCACAATACTCCAAGACCTTGTCATCACAATGCTCCATGCCCTTGTCATCACAATGAGCCATGCCCACTGTCATCACAATAATCCATGAAACTTGTCAGACCAATGTTCCATGTCCCTGTCATCACAAAGCTCCATGCACTTGTCATCACAATGCTCCATGACCCCTGTCATCACAATGCTCCGTAACTCCAGTCATCAAAATGCTTTATGACATTTGTCATCACAATGATCCATGCCCTCGTCACACAAGGCTCTGTGACATTTGTCACCAAAATGCTCCATGCTCTTGTCATCACAATGTGCCAAGCCCCTGTCATCACAATGCTCCATGCCCTTGTCATCACAGTGCTCCATGACCCATGTCATCACGATGCTCTAAGCCCTTGTCATCAAAATGCTCCATTACGTTTGTCATCACAATCCTCCATGACACTTGGCATCACAATGCTCCATGCAATTGTCATCGCAATGGACCATGACATATTTCATCAAAATGCTCCCTGACGCCTGTCTTCACAATACTCCCTGACCTTGTCATCACAATGCTACATGCCCTTGTCATCACAATGCGTCATGCCCACTGTCATAATAATAATCCATGAAACTTGTCAGACCAACGTTCCATGCCCCTGTCATCAAAATGCTCCATGCCTTTGTTATCACAATGCTCCATGACCCCTGCCATCACAATGTTCCACGGCCTTGTTATCCAAGGCTCCATGACCCTTGTCATCCCAATGCTCGAAGACCCCTCTAATCACAATGCTCCATGCCCTTGTCATCACAAAGCTCCATGACACAAGTCATCTAGAATGCTCCATGGCCTTCTCATCACAATGCTCCATGTCCTTGTCATCACAATGCTGCAAGACCCCTGTAATTACAGTGCTCCATGCCCCTTTTCATCTCAATGCTCCATGAACTCTTTCATCACAATGCACCATGCCCATCACCATAATATTTCATGCTGTTGTCATCACAATGAAATCAAAATGCTCAATGACCTCTGTCATCACAATGCTCCAAACCCTTCTGATCACAATGTTCCATAACTCTTGTCATCACAATGCCCCATGAGGCTGGTCATCACAATTATCAGTGGTCTTCTCATCACAATGCTCCATGATCTTTGTCATCACAATGTTCAATACACTTATCTTCACAATGCTCCTAGAAACTTCTCATCAGTATGCTACTTGAACCATGTCATGACAAGGCTCCATGAAATTTTCATCACAATGATCCATGTCCTTCTCATCACAAAGCTCCATGATGCATGTCATCAGCATGCTCCATGGCCTTCACATCACAATGCTCCATTCCCTTGTCATCACAGTGCTACAAAACCCCTGTAATCACAATGCTCCATGCACCTTTTCATCAGAATGCTCCATGACACTTGTCATCACAAGGCTCCATGGTCCTCTCATCACAATGCTCCAGGACCTTGTCATCACAGTGCTCCATTCCCTTGTCATCACAATGCTCCATGACCCCTGTCATCACAATACTCTATGTACATTTTCAGCCCAGTGCTCAATGACCGTCTCATTACAATGCTCCATGACCCATGTCATCACAATGCTCCATGACCACAGTCATCAAAATGCTCCATGACCCTTGTCATCACAATGCTCCATGTGCTTGTCCGCACAATGCCCCATGACCTGTGTCATCACAATGCGACATGCGCTTGTCATCACAGTGCTCCACAACTTTGTCATCACAGTGCTCCATAAACCTTGTCGTCACAATGCTCCATGCACTTCCCATCAAAATGTTCTCCCATCACTGATATCATAATGTTCCATCACTAGTCATCACAATACTCCCTCACCCCTGTCATCACAATGTTCCATGACCCCTGTCATCACAATGCTCAATGACACTTTTCATCACAATGCTCCCTGACACCTGACATCACAATGTTCCATAACCCCGTCATCAAAATGTCCCATGACACTTTTCATCAAATTGCTCCATGACCCTTTCATCACAATGCTCACTGCCCTTCTCATCACAGTGCACCATGCCCTTGTCATCAAAACCCTCCATGACCTTTGCCATCACAAAGCTCCGTGACCCCTGGCATCACAATGCTCCATGCCATTGTCATCAAAATGCTCCGTTAACCTTCTCAACACATTGATACCTGTCCTTGTCATCACAGGCTCCATGATGCTTTTCATCACAATGCTCGATGCTCTTCTTAACACAAAGCTCCAAGGCTTGCCATTAGAATCCTCCATGACCCCTGTATCACAGTGTTCCGTGCCCTTGTCATCACAATGCTCCATGCCCCCTCTCATCACAATAATCCATGAAAATTTTCAGACCAATGCTCCATGCCCTTGTCATGAAAATGCTCTATTACCACTGTTATAACAATGCTCCATGAAAACTGCCATTACAATGTTCCACGGCCTTCTCATCACAAGGCTCCATGACCCTTGTCATCACAATGCTCCAAGACACCTGTAATCACAATGCTCCATGCCCTTGTCATCACAAAGCTCCATGACGCATGTCATCAGAATGCGCCTTCGCCTTCTCATCACAATGCTCCATGACCTGGTCATCGTAAGGCTCAAAGACCCCTGTAATCACAATGCTCCATGCCCCTTTTCATCTCAATGCTCCATGAACCCTGTCATCACAAAGCACCATACCCATCATCATAATGCTTCATGCTACTGTCATCACAATGAAATCAAAATGCTCCACGACCTCTGTCATCACAATGCTCCAAACCCTTGTGATCACAATGTTCCATAACACTTGTCATCACAACGCCCCATGACGCTCATCATCACAATTATCCATGGTCTTCTCATCACAATACTCCATGACCTTTTTCATCACAATTCTCAATAAACTTGTCATCACAATGCTCCCTGACAATGGTCGTGAATATGCTCCTTGAAACCTGTCATGACAAGGCTCCATGCATTTTTCATCACAATGATCCATGCACTTTTCATCACAATACTCCAAGACTCCTGTAATCACAATGCTCCATGCCCTTGTCATCACAATTATCCATGCACTTTTCATCACAATACTCCAAGACTCCTGTAATCACAATGCTCCATGCCCTTGTCATCACAAAGCTTCATGAAGCATGTCTTCAAAATGCTCCATGGCCTTCTCATCACCATGCTCCATGCCCTTTTCATCACAATGCTCCATTCCCTTGTCATCAAAATGCTCCATGACCCCTGTCATCACAATTATCCACGAATATTTACAGCCCAATGCTCCATGACCTTCACTTCACAATGCCCCATGAACCCTGTCATCACTATGCTCCATGACCACTGTCATCACAACGATCCATGACCCCTGACAACACAATGATCCTGGACACTTGTCATCAAAATGCTCCATGACCCTTGTCATCACAATGATCCATTACCTTGTCATCACAATGATCCATAACCCTTGTCATCACAAGGCTCCAAGCCCTTGTCATCATAATGCTCCATTATATTTGTCATCACATTTCTCCATGACACTTGGCATCACAATGCTCCATGCCATTGTCATCACAATGGACCATGACATATGTCACCACAATGCTCCCTGACAACTGTCTTCACAATAATCTACGACCTTGTCATCACAATGCTCCATGCCCCTGTCATCACAATGTTCCATGCCCTTGTCATCACAATGATCCATTCCCTTGTTATCACAATGCTGCATGACCCCTGTAATCACAATGTTCAGTGACGCTTGTCATCACAGTGCTCCATGACCCTTGTCATCAAAATGCTTCATGAACTTGTCATCACAATGCTCCATTCCCATTGTCATCAAAATCCTCGATGAAACTTGGGTTCACATTGCTTGATGCACTTGTCATCACAGTACGCCATGGTCCTTGAAATGAAAATGATCCATGACCTCTGTCATCACAATGCTCCATGCCCACTGTCATAGCAATAATCCATGAAACTTGTCAGACCAATGCTCCATGCCGCTGTCATCACAATGCTCCATGCCCTTTTAATCACAATGCTCCATTACTCCTCCCATCATAATGTTCCTTGACTCCAGTCATCACAATGCTTTATGACCTTTGTCATCACAATGGTCCATTCCCTCGTCATGACAATGCTCTGTAACACTTCTCATCACAATGCTCCATGCCTTTGTCAGCACAATGCTCCATGACACTTGTCATCACAATGCTCCATGTGCTTCTCAGCACAATGCTCCAAGACACATGTCATCACAATGTGCCATGCACTTGTCATCACAATGCTCCACAACCTTGTCATCACAATGCTCCATAAACCTTTTTATCACAATGCTCCATGCACTTCTCATCTAAATGCTCTCTCACCACTGATATCACAATGCTCCATCACTAGTCATCACAATACTCCCTCACCCCTGTCATCACAATGTTCCATGACCCCTGTCATCAAAATGCTACATGCCCTTATCATCACAATGCTCCATGACCACTGACATCACAATGTTCCATGACCCCTGTCATCAAAATATTCCCTGACCCTTTTCATCAAATTGCTCCATGACCCTGTCATCACAATGCTCCCTGCCCTTCTCATCACAATGCACCACACACTTGTCATTAAATGCTCCATGACTTTGTCATCACAAAGCTCCATGACCCTTGGCATCACAATACTCCATGCCATTGTCATCACAATGCTCCATGAACATTCTCATCACATTGCTCCCTGCCCTTGTCATCACAATGCTCAATGGCCTTTTCATCACAATGCTCCATGCAATTGTCATCATCATACGCCTCAAGCTTGTCGTCCGAATGCTCCATGAATCTTGTCATCACAATGCTCCATGACCCTTGTCATCACAATGCTCCATGCGCTTCTCAGCACAATACTCCATGACCCATGTCATCACAACGTGCCATGTGCTTGTCATCACAATGCTCCACATTCTTATCATCACAATGCTGCTTAAACCTTGTCATTACAGTGCTCCATGCACTTCTCATCAAAATGCTCTCTCACCACTGATATCACAATGTTCCATCACTATTCATTCCAATACTCCATCACCCCTGTCACCACAATGTTCCATGACCCGTGTGATTAAAATGCTACATGCACTAATCATCACAATGTTCGATGACCCATGACATCACAATATTCCATAACCCCTGTCATCAAAATGCTCCATGACACTTTTCATCACAAAGCTCCATGACCCCTGACATCACAATATTCCATAACCACTGTAATCAAAATGTTCCATGACCCTTTTATTCAAATTGCTCAATGACCCTGTGACCACAATGCTCCCTGCCCTTCTCATCTCAATGCACGTCACCCTTGTCATCAGAATGCTCCATGACATTTGTCATCACAAAGCTCCATAACCCTTGGCATCACATTGCTCCATGCCATTGTCATCACAATGCTCCATGAACCCTCTCATCACATTGCTCCATGCCCTTGTCATCACAAAGCTCCATGACGCTTGTCATCACAATGCTCGATGCATTTCTCATCACAATGCTCGATGCATTTCTCATCACAATGCTCCATGCCCTTGTCATTACAATCCTCCATGACCCATGTATCACAGTGTTGCGTTAACTTGTCATCACAATGCTCCATTCCCCCTGTCATAACAATGCTCCATGACACCTGCCATCACAAGGTTCCACAGCCCTGTCATCACAAGACTCTATGACCCTTTTCATCACAATGCTCCAAGAACCTGTAATCACAATGCTCCATGCAATTGTCATCAGAAAGCTCCATGACGCATGACATCAGAATGCTCCATGGACTTCTCATTCACTACGCTCCATGCCCTTGTCATCACAATGCTCCAAGACCCCTGTAATCACAATGCTCCATGCCCCTTTTAATCTCAATGCTCCAAGAACCCTGTCATCCCATGCACCATGCCCATCATCTTAATGCTTCATGCTATTGTCATCACAATGAAATCAATATGCTCCATGACTTCTGTCATCACAATGCTCAAAGTCCCCTGTAATCACAATGCTCCATTCCCCTTTTCATCACAAACATCCATGACACATGTCATCAGAATGCTCCATGGCCTTCTCATCACAATGCTCCATGCCCTTGTTATCACAGTGCTCCAAGACCCCTGTCATCACAATACTCTATGAATATTTTCAGCCCAATGCTCCATGATCTTCCCATCACAACGCTTCATGATCGCTGTCATCACAACGCTCCGTGCTCCTTGAAATCAAAATGATCCATGACCTCTGTCATCACAATGCTCCAAACCCTTGTGATCACATTGTTCCACAACACTTGTCATCACAACGCTCCATGATGCCTGTCATCACAATACTCCATGCCCTTGTCATCACAATGCTCCATGACCTTTGTCATCTCAATGCTGAATACACTTGTCATCACAATGCTCCCTGACACTTGTCGTCAGAATGCTCCTTGAACGCTGTCATGAAAAGCCTCCATGCCTTTTACATCACAATGCTCCATGCCCTTTTCATCACAATGCTGTATGCCACTGGCATCACATTACTCCACAAGGTTGTCATCAGAATGCTCCATGACCCCTGTCATCACAATGCTCCATGCCCCTTGTCATTACAGTGCTGCATGACGCTCGACATCACAATTATCCATGGTCTTCTCATCACAGTGCTCCACGGTCTTGCCATCACAATGCTCCATGACACTTCTCATCACAATGTTACATGATCTTGTCATCACAATTCTCCATGCACTTGTCATCGCAATGCTCCATTACCCCTGTCATAGCAAGCTCCAAGTGCTTTTCATCACAGTGATTCACGACATTTTCATCAAAATTTTCAATGGCCGTTGTCATCAAAGTGCTCCATGCCCTTGTCATCACAGTGCTCCATGACCATTGTCATCAAAAAGCTCCAAGCCCTTGTCATCACAATGCTCCATTAGCTTTGTCATCACAATCCTCCATGACACTTGGCTTCACAATGCTCCATGCCATTGTCATCACAATGCACCAAGACATATGTCATCACAATGCTCCCTGACACCTGTCTGCACAATATTTCATGACCTTCTCATAACAATGCTCCATGCCCTTGTCATCACAATGTGCCATGCCCACTGTTATCTCAATAATCTATGAAACTTTTCAGACCAATGTTCCATGCCCCTGTCATTGCAATGCTCCATGCCCTTGTCATCACAATGCTTCATGACCTTTGGCATCAAAATGGTCCATGCCCTCGTCATCGCAGGGCTCTATGAAATTTGTCACCATAATGCTCCATGAACTTTTCATTCACAATGCTCTGTGACCCTTGCATTCACAGTGCTCCATGCCTTTGTCAGCAGAGTGCTCCATGACCCTTGTTATCACAATGCTCCATGTGCTTGTTATCAAAATTTTCCACAAACTTGTCATCAAAATGCTCCATAAAACTTGTCATCACAATGCTCCATGTACTTCTCTTCAAAATGCTCTCTCACCACTGATATCAAAATGTTCCATCACTAGTCATCACAATACTCCCTCCCGCCTGTCATGACAATGTTCCACGGCCTTGTCATCACAAGGCTCCATGACCCTTGTCATCACAATGCTCCAAGACCCCTGTAGTCACAATGCTCCATGCTATTGTCATCACAAAGCTCCATGACGCATGTCATCAATCTGCTCCATGGCCTTCTCATCACAATGCTCCATGCCCTTGTCATCACAATGCTCCAAGAGACCTGTAATCAAAATGCTCCATGCCACTTTTCATCTAATTAATCCATGAACTCTGTAATCACAATGAACCATGCCCATCATCAAAATGCTTCATGCTATTGTCATCACAATGAAATCAAAATGCTCCATAACCTCTGTCAACACAATGCTCCAAACCCTTGTGATCACAATGTTCCATAACACTTGTCATCACAATGCCCCATGATGCTCATCATCACAATTATCCATGGTCTTCTCATCACAATTCTCCATGTCCTTTGTCATCACAATTCTCAATACACTTGTCATTACAATGCTCCCTGACACTTGTCGTCAGTATGCTCCTTGAACCCTGTCATGACAAGGCTCCATGCATTTTGCATCACAATCACCCATGCCATTTTCATCACAATGCTCCAAGACCCATGTAATCACTATGCTCCACACCCCTTTTCATCAGAATGTTCCATGACACTTGTCATCACAAGGCTCCATGGTCTTCTCCTCACAAAGCTCCAGGAAATTGTCATCACAATGCTCCGTTCCATTGTCATCGCAATGCTCCATGACCACTGCCAACGCAATACTCAATGAATACTGTCAGCCCAATGCTCCATGAACTTCTCATCACAGTGCTCCATGACCCCTGTCATCACAATGCTCCATGACCACTGGCATCACAGTGCTCCATGACACCGGAGAACACAATGATCCAGGACTCTTGTCATCAAAATGCTCCATGACACTTGTGATCACAATGATCCATGCCCATGCCATCCCAGTGCTCCTTGACCCCTGTAATCACAATGCTCCATGACGCTTGTCATTACAGTGTTCCATGACACTTGTCATCAAAATGCTCCATGCATTTGTCAGCAAAATGCTACATGACCTTGTCCTCACAATGCTCCATGCGCTTGTCATCACAATACTCCATTCCCATTGTCATCAAAACCCTCCATGAACCTTGGGTTCACAGTGCTTCATGCCCTTGTCATCACAATGCTCCATGCACCTTGAAATGAAAATGATACATGACTTCTGTCATCACAATGCTCAAAACCCTTGTGATCACAATGTTCCATAACATTTGTCATCACAACACTCCATGATGCCTGTCATCACAATGCTCCATGACCTTTGTCATCACAATGCTCAATACACTTGTCATCACAATGCTCCCTGACACTTGTCGTTAGAATGCTCCTTGAACCCTGTCATGAAAAGGCTCCAAGCCTTTTTCATCACAATGCTCCATGCCCTTTTCATCACAATGTTCCATGCCATTGTCATCACATTACTCCACAAGCTTGTCATCAGAATGGTCCATGACCCTTGTCATCACAATGATCCATGACACCTGTCATCACAATGCTCTATGCCCCTTGTCATTACAGTGCTCCATGATGCTCATCATCACAATTATCCATGGTCTTCTCATCACAGTGCTCCACGGTCTTTCCATCATAATGCTCCATGCACTTGTCATCACAATTCTACATGTCCTTATCATCAAATTGCTCCATGACACTTCTCATCACAATGTTACATGATCTTGTCAATACAATTCTCAATGCACTTGTACATCACAATGCTCCATGACCACTGTCATAGCAAGCTCGGTGCGCTTTTCATCACAATGCTTCACGACCTTCTCATGAAAATTCTCAATGGCCCTTCTCATCACAATGCTCCAAGATCTTGTCATCACAGTGCTCCCTGACCCTTGTCATCACGATGCTCCAAGCACTTCTCATCACAATGCTCCATTACTTTGTCATCACAATCCTCCATGACACTTGGCATCACAATGCTCCATGCCATTGTCATCATAATGGACCATGACATATGTCATCACAATGCTCCTTGACACCTGTCTTCACAATACTCCTTGAACTTGTCATCACAATTCTCCATGCCCCTGTCATCACAATGCTCCATGCCCTTGTCATCACAATGCTCCATTACGCCTGTCATCACAATGCTCCGAGACTCCAGCAACCACAATACTTCATGACTTTGTCATCAAAATGGTCCATGCCCGCATCATCACAATGTTCCGTGACCTTTGTCATCACAATGCTACATGCAATTATCTTCACAATGCTCCATGACGCCTGAAATCACAATGTTCCGTAAACCCAGCATCAAAAAGCTCCATGACCCTTTTCATCACAAAGCTCCATGACCCCTGACATCACAATGTTCCATATCCCCTGTCATCAAAATGTTCCATGACAGTTTTCATCAAATTGCTCTATGACCCTGTCATCACAATGCTCCCTGCCCTTCTCATCACAATGCACAACGCCCTTCTAATCAAAATGCTCCATGACTTTGTCATCACAAAGCTCCATGACCCTTGGCATCACAATGCTCCATGCCATTGTCATCACATTGCTCCATGAACCCTTTCATCACATTGCTTCATGCCCTTGTCATCACAAAGCTCCATGACGCTTGTCATCACAATGCTCGATGCTCTTCTCATCACAGTGCTCCATGCCCTTGTCATTACAATCCTCCATGATCCATGTATCACTGTGTTCCCTGCCCTTGACATCACAATGCTCCATGACATTGTCATCTCCATGGACCATGACATATGTCATCACAACGCTCCCTGTCACCTGTCTTCACAATATTCCATGACATTGAAATCACAATGCTCCATGCCCTTGTCATCACAATGCACCATGTCCACCATCATCACAATAATCCATGAAACTTGTTAGACCAATTTTGAATGCCACTGTCATCACAATGCTCCATGCCCTTGTCATCAAAAAGCTCCATGACGCATGTCATCAGAATGCTCCATTGCCTTCTCATCACAATGCTCCATGCCCTTGTCATCACAGTGCTCCAAGACCAATTTAATCACAATGCTCCATGCCCCTTTTCATCTCAATTCACCATGAACCCTGTCATCACACTGCACCATGCCCATCATCATAATGCTTCATGCTATTGTCATCACAATGAAATCAAAATGCTCCATGACCTCTGTCATCACAATGTTCCAAACCCTTGTGATCACAATGTTCCATAACACTTGTCATCACAACGCCCCATGATGCTCGTCATCACAATTATCCATGGTTTTCTCATCACAATGCTCCATGACCTTTGTCATCACAATGCTCAATACACTTGTCATCACAATGCTCCCTGACAGTTGTCATCAGTATGCTCCTTGAAACCTGTCATGACAAGGCTCCATGCCTTTTCCATCACAATGATCCATGCCCTTTTCATCACAATGCTCCAAGACCCCTGTAATCACAATGCTCCTTGCCCTTGTCATCCCAAAGCTCCATGATGCATGTCATCAGAACGCTCCATTGTCTTCTCATCCCAATGCTCCATGCCCTTGTCATCACAATGCTCCAAGACCCCTGTAATCACAATTCTCCGTGCCCCTTTTCATCAGAATGCTCCATGAGACATGTCATCTCAAGGCTCCATGGTCTTCTCATTACAATGCTCCAGGACCTTGTCATCACAATGATCCATGACCCATGTCATCACAATACTCCATGAACATTTTCAGCCCAAAGCTCCATGACCTTCTCATCTCACTTCTCCATGACCCTTGTCATCACAATGCTCCATTACCACTGTCATCACAACCCTCCATGACGCCTGACAACACAGTGATCCGGGACTCTTGTCATCAAAATGCTCCATAACCCTTGTCATCACAATGATCCATGCAATTGTCATCCCAATTCTCCATGACCCCTGTAATCACAATGCTCCGTGACACTTGTCATCACAGTGCTCCGTGACCCTTGTCATCACAATGCTCCATGCCTTTGTCAGCAAAATGCTCCATGACCTTGTCATCACAGTCCTCCATGACCCTTGGGATCACATTGCAACATGCTCTTGTTATCTCTGTCTTTATTTTCTGGTTTTTACAGATTTTCCGATGTCCCTTTTGAGTGGTGGGAAGTGACAATTCTTTGTAGTGTGGATTTGCATTGCGGTCTTGCTTGATTGGCCAAAAAGGGAGTGTGCATCTTCTCCTGAATATATTCAGCAGAAAATGCATACACCCTTTTTGGCAAAGTGCATCATTGTCGAAGTTGTTACTCTTTTCCTGTGCTTTAAAGACGATTCCCATTTACCACTTGAAATATGTTTTGTGCAATTCTGCCTCATTTTCAAGTCTGCTTCGTTGCCTTCCCTCAACAGATTTTTGGAAGAGAGTTGTCCTTTATAACTCTGCAGGTTTGTGAATTGCTGTGCCCCTGAGCTCCAATTTTAAACTAGTGTTTTTGTGAGCTGACCACAAATCCACAATTTTGCTACAGGACCTATACTGGTTCCGGGGGTGCAGGCTGACGCTTTGGTTAATTCTTCCTTCCAGAGGGGAAATTAGAGTGACATGTGTCCGTCCAAATGCCTACAGCTACTCTCTGATTGGTTCTCCCTCTTCCCTTTCATCCACTGCACAATTTGCAAACTGTGCGAAGCAGGAGCTTATAGGGGCTGACTCTCCAAGTTGGGAGATTGATAGTAAAGCAGTTGGAATGCCAAACTGGAGCACAAGGAGAGGAAAAAATTAGGAGCCTTTTAGAAATCTTTTGCTATCACAGGGTGTCCATTCTCTAGGTTTCCCATACATGTTACAACTGTATTGATATTCCCTTCTACCTGGAGAGTTGGGACCCATGGAATGGGTGGCATGCATTACTGCTTTAAAGGGTCTGCATTTTCTCACCCTATCTCACCAGTCCTCTCAGCCCCAAGTGTCCAGCCTTATGTCTCATCTAGCTGTCTTTGCAGATATGGTCATTCCAGGTTTCATCAGAACACCTGAAGGAATTGTGTAACAATTTTGCTGTTTTTTTGTTTGTTTGTTTTTGAAATTCATTTTTATAATGGGGTTGAGCTGATTTTCACTGACATATTTATGCCGGTCTAGACACACTTGATTACCTTATGGAGACATATCAATATATAGGTTTTAAGATTCTTACTAGTCAGATATATTCCTGTGCTGGGAATTGGGGTTTTGAGTCCCATTCACTGAGGAAGGTGTAGGTTTTGTCTATTCTGTATTTGCTTCATGGAAAGCTACATGTGTTAATATCACACTCTGGTTTTATGCATCACCCCACCTCTCCTTCCCCCTTAAGCAGGCATAAGAGTGTTTCCTCAATGTGAGACTCTGTTCTCTTTCCTCAGTTCATGTGTAGCCATGTTTACAGGGTCTTCATAAGTGATATCTTATGATAAGTTTCTTTTTCTGTGTGACTTATTTCACTTAGAATCATCGTACCTAAATCCACTCATTATGCTGCTACTGGCCTTATGACATTGATTTCATGTCTGAGTGATATTCCATTGTACAAAATTACCACAAGTTCTTTATGCAAATTTCCCTTTCCTGGAATATTTAAGTTGTACCGATGTTGAGGTTCTTGTATGCAGAGCAGCCCTAAACTTTGGGGTGCCTGTGTCTTGTTGATATTTAATCTTCCCAAGTTATATGCCCATGAGTGGAAGTGCCCTATGCTCGGTAGCTTTGTATTTTAGATGTTTTAGGAAACAGCATACACTTCTTCAGAGTGGCTCTTGGATATTTATATCCCACCCATCAGTGTGACTAGCTCCCTGTTCTCCATGGCCTCTCCTGCATTTCTGGTTTGTACACATTTTTTGGATGGCCTTTCTGAGCAGTGGAAATTGCGACTTCTTTGTTGTGCAGATTTGCATTTCCCGCTTGCTTGGTTCGCCAAAAAATCTGTATGTGTTTTTTTCCTGAAGTTATTCATGAAAAAAACGCATACACCCTTTTGCCCAACTACATCATTTTAGAAATTCTGCTGCATTTCATATGCTTTAAATGTGAGTCCAATCTACCTTTTGAAATCTGTTTACTGCAATTCTGCCTCTCATTCAGATCCTCTTCGTTGCCTTACCTGAATATATTTTTGGACGTTGGTTATCATTTTTATCTTTGCAGGTCTTTGAATTGTCTGCTCCTGAGCTGCATTTTTCAACTCGCTTTTTTTGTGAGCTGGCCACCTAACCATTGTATTGCTTCCGGCCCTATTCTGGTTCTGGGGAGGCAGGCTGAGCCTTTGGTTAATTTTTCTTCCTAATGGGAAATTATAGTGACATGTGTCTGTCAAAACTCCTACAGCTAGTCTCTCATTGGTTCCCCCTCTTCCCGTTTATCCTCTGCACAAATTGCAAACTGTGTGAAACAGGAAGTTAAAGGTGCTGATTCTCCAAGTGGGGAGATTGTTAGTAATTTGGCTGGAATGGCGAACCCCAGCACCAGGAGATCAAAAATGAGGTGCATTTAGACCCCTTTCCTGATCACATGGTGTACATTCGTCTCGGTCTCCCAGGCATGTTTTTGCTGTCAGAAGATTCCCTTCAACCCGCAGATTTGGGACCCATGGAATGGGAATCAGGCAGCATTTCTTTTAAAGGTCTGCATTTCCTCACCCAGCCTCTCTAAGATCTCTTAGTGTGCATAGCTTCCTGCCTTATATATCATCCTGCTGTGGGTTTACATGTGTTCAATCCATGTTACATCATAGCCCTTCAAAAAAAGTTGTAAGAAATTTTGTCTGTCTCACTGTTTTTCTAAATATTTTTAAATTTATTTTTATATTGGTTACAGCTGATTTTCAAAGCTCTGTTTTTTGCTGCTGTACATCCACTTGATTCATGTACTGAGAGACAACAATAAATTCTTTTTCAGATGCTTACCATTCATATGTATTATTTTCCAGGGACTTGAGTGGGCTGAGTGCAGTTCTTTGAGGTACCGTGTAGGCCTTGTCAGTTATTCAATATGGTACTTGGAATGGTATCTTTGCTAATTTCAACCTCCTGGATAATACCTCACCCTTCCTCACCTTTCCCATTTAGCAGCCTTATGTCTATTTTCTACATATTTGACTATGTTTCTGTTTTGTAATTTATTTCATGTGTAGCCATTTTTTATTCCACCTTTAAGTGACATCTTATGATATGTGTCTTTTTCTTTCTGACATACGTCACTTAGAATGATCATATGTAACTCCTCCAGAGTTGTTACAACTGGCCTTATTTCATTGATTTCTGGATGAGTAATATTCCACTCTACATAAGTACCCCATCTCTTTTATCCATTTTATCCTTCCAGGGACATTTAAGTTATATCCAAGTTGAGGCCCTTTTTAACAGAGATGTGGTAAACGTTGGGGTGCCTGTGTTCTGTCAATTTTTGTTTTTCCCAAGGTAAACGCCCATGAGTGCAAGTGCCCTATGCTCTGTAGCTCATGTTTTAGATGTTTTAGCAAACACAATACACTTCTCCAGAGTGGCCGTTGGCAAATTACATTTCCACAATCAGCCTCACAGGGCTCCCTTTTCTCCTCACCCTGTCCTGCATTTCGTGTGTTTACATTTTATGTGGATGGCCCTTCTGACTGATGTGAAGTGATACATTTTGTAGTATTGATTACCAGTGCCCACCTGCTTGGTTGGATAAAATGTGTGTATGGCCTTTACTTGAACATATTCAGAAAAAATGCATACGCCCTTTTTGGCCAACTGCATCATTGGCGATGTTCAGCCCCTTTTCTTGTGCTTTAATGGGGAGTCCTTTCCACCTCTTCAAATCTGTTTCCTGCCACTCTCCCTTGCTTACAAGTCCTTTTCTGTGACTTACCTCAAGACATTTTTTGACGATAGATATTTTCAACTCTGCAGTTTCATGAATTTTAGTGCCCCTGAGTTGCATATTTCAACTTGTGTTTTTGGAAACTGGACACAAAACAGTGCGTTTTCCTCTAGTCCTATTCTGTTTCCATGGGCAATTCTAGCCTTTGATGAATTTGTCTTCCGGATTGGAAATTAGAGTGGCATGTGCCTGTCCAAACACCTAAGACTTGTGTCTAAATTTTTCTCATCCTTCCGCTTCATCCTCTGGACAAATTCCAAACTGTGTGCAACAGGATGTTGACGGTGCTGATATCCCCAAGTGAGGAGATTGTTAGGAAAGATGCTGGAGGTGTGAACCCGAGCACCAGGCGATGAGGAGATGAGGTGCCTTTTCCAAACTGTTTCCGATCAAACGGTGTACCATGCTCTAAGAGAGACAGGCATGTTTTAGCCGTAGGAATGGTCCCGTGCATGTAAGGAGAACACCAGGTATTTTTCCAAATCAGTGCCTCCCCGAACCCCAAACTGGGGAATTTTTAAGCTACGGCTACACATATGTCCATTAAGGGCCTTGGCAAATAGGCAGAGTCCAAACTTTAGATGATTGAAATCTTCAGAGTCAGAAGTGCTCACCATCGGCCTTGCTTAGGTTACATTTTATCTGTCATTGATAGATGATGTCAATAAAAATATCTATTCTTTTTCAGATTATTTCCCCTTATAGGTTATTGCAAAATGTTCAGTGTAGTTCCCTGTGCTATACAATAGTTCCTTGTTGATGATCTGTTTTATACATAGCAGTGTGTATGTGTTAATCCCAAACTGTTAACTTATCCCTTCTCCTACCTTTCCCCTTTGGTAATAATAAATTATAAGATTTTATACTTCTCAGAAATGGGGAAACTGAAAGAGAGGTAACATTTTCAATGGAAAAGCATTCAAAACAAGATTGAAGCTTCAGCCAAGAGTATTCGATGTACATCCTTGGGAATAAATCTCTTCATTTCTCTAATGTTGACCTGCCAAATAAGACAGACGTCTTCACTGAACTTGCTTATAATAAAGTGATGGAAATATTAAATGTAAGTCTTAGAAACATCTTATTTTACACGAGCCTTATACACTGCTCTAAGTTGACTACAGTTTGGCTCACACATCTGTTCATTGAAGTTACAATGTTCTCAATTTCTGTTACTGATCCTCCAGAGTGGACCCCAACAGGAGTCCCTGTGCCCAGTGTCATTGGAGCCAACAGATCAAGACTGAATTTGTTTCAGAAGCAAAGGAAACTTTATATTTTGAAAACAGAATGGAGAGGTGAGAGCGTGCACTCCCCCGTGGGCTGTGGGCTGGGCTGCTGTGTAGGGATCCTGGCAGCATCAGCAGGAGGGAGGGGATGGAGCTCTCGAGGGCTGGGTTGGCTGCAGCTCAGGCTCTCTGTCGCAGAGTCTGCATGGGACCCCTCTAGCTGAGGTGTCCACCCAGCCATGCTGCACTAGGAAATCGGGTCTGAAGTGCCGTGTGTGGGACCTCTGCATGCGGAACCCTAGGAGCACGTGATATTAGACAAAGCACAAAGGAAAAACAGGTTAGACTTTATGTTATTGCCCAGATTGTCTTTTTATCTCCCAGGAATTTTTAATCAACGTTGCCGGAGACTAACACCTCCTCTGCTTTTTGTCCCGTTCCTCATTCTTGGGGTGCTGAGGGTGCAGACCCCGCTTTTGTAAATGCTTCATTCTGAGGTGGGAGACCTCATACACGGGGGGAGGGGCAAAACTTCTCCCCAGCAGCCTCCAGGTGAGGTTGATTGTCCCCAGGACTCCTGCCTCACTGGTCATCCACCTAAGCACCAGCATTGGAAGTGTTATAGATTCTAATGACCTTTAAGGGTCCAGGAAAGAGATGCACAGAGATGCTGCGGTGGCAGGTTTCACCCCACCCCACATTTGTTCGGCGACCTTAGGCTGACGGTTTTTGCCAGCCTAGATGCACTGACCAGTAGTCTGTGCTTTCTTTAATTAGGTCCCTGAATTAATGTACAAACAGCACCATGTGTCAGAGCCTTGCCCGCTCAAATCCGAGACAGTCTAGAGTCGGTGGTGATCCAGGACCATGACGTCCACTGAGTCAACGACCTTTTGAAGTAGCCAGCAGTGCAGCCGGTCATATTGGCCACCATCACCGCGGTGTCTGTAGGGTTTTCTATAGTGAAATCGTGATATACGTTTCCTCCGCCAAGCTTGTTAGCTCCCCTCTGGGTGCAGTAAGTCCTGCAAGCAGTAGTCTGCTCTTTCGGGGTACAGACTTGTTTTCTGAGAGAAACTCCAGGTCAAGTGATGGTCACACGTGTCTTCTTGGGGGCCCATTGCCCCCGTTTGTCTCTCTGGAGGTTGGAGTTGGAGTGCCTCCTCAGTTGAGGTCAGTGTGTCCACAGAGCGACCCCTGCAACTCAGGGCATGATGGGTGGTTAGGATCACCACGTGGGGTCCTTTTCCCTTAGGAGGGAGCTGGCCTTGTGGGCTTCTGATTTCCAGCGTTTTAGATACCCCAGTATCCTGGCATGATGGGGCGGGGGGCAAAGCCCTTGGTGACCATAGTTTATCATACCTGAAGGGCATTCTTGTGTTGCCCCATTTCAAGTGGTCCCAGTTTTTGTACTAAGGCTCCAAGGGCATTTAACCTTTGACCGTGTATGTAAAGGTCAAAGGGTTTAGCTAAATTAGGGAGTTCCTGGGCAAGGGTCTGAATTGACTGCTCTTTCCATTCTTGAAAGGCTGCTTCTGGATTCTATTCAAAAGGATCATCATCTTTTTGTGTCAGTGTTTCATGTAGAGGCCCAGGTATTAGACTGTAGTTAGGGATCCAGATGCAGAAAACCTTGGCCTCCCCAGGAACCCCTAAGCTGTCTTCTAGTTTTAGAAGAGGTAAGGCTGCAAATGGCTTCTTCCCTATCCTGGGATGCGATTCTCCGAATATCTGTGAGAATGAAGCCCAGACATGTCGCCTTAGCCTGGGATATTTGAGCCTTTTTCTTGGACACCTTCTATCCTTTCTTGGCTAGGTAGTTCAGAGGCGTCTTTAGTAGGTCTGGCGATCAGAATGTCATCTGCATATTGAAGGACGGTTCCCTTTTACAGAGGTAGAATTTTGAGGTCTTTAGAGGACATTTCCCCAATGATGGTGTGGGGATTTTTGAACCATTGGGGCAGGACGGCCCAGCATTATTGCTTTTGTTGCATGTTGTGTCCTGCCACTCACAAGCCAAAAGTTCTTGTGACTCTGAGATGAATGGAATACAGAAGAAGGCATCATTGAAGTCTAATACAGAATGCCATGGCCTGGTGAATGTTAGAATGACCAGCAGGGTGTAGGAAATAGGAGCTACTTGATGTATATCCTCGGTGGCTTCACTTACTGTCCTGATATACTTTACCAGGTCTCCAGCAGCCCATGGGGCTCTCGTGGTCAGGCCAATCCCAGGATATGGAGCTCACCTGGTGTGCACACCCCACCGCACAGCCCACGGGGCTCTCGTGCTCAAGTCCCTCCCAGGGTATGGAGCTCACCTGTGCAGCTACCCAGCAGCCCATGGGTCTCTCATAGTCAGGCCCTTACCAGGATACGAGCTCCCCTGGGCATGTACCCCAGCAGGGCTGGACACACAGGAACCGTGCACATAGCCCACCTTGCAGAGAACCCCCAGCTCACCTGTCGCTCACAGCTGACACAGAACACCTCAGAGCAGGACTTGAACTAACAAACAGCAGCTCTGACAGGTCTGTGACCCTGGGTATCACTCTGTGTGGCCTCTTTCTGCCTGGTCTTCCAGACACTTCCACTGCAGCCAGGGCAACAGGACTCTGTCTCCACCCACCATCACTCCTCTCCCTGACTCCTGGGTTCCTCTCATTAGGATAGGGTCTTCTTGAAATTGTTTTCCACTCATGGACAACATAAAATGATAAGAAAATAAGCCGCAGCTGCAGCCCCTTGTCTATCCTGACTCTCAAGAGCCCACACCTGTACCTTGGGCCTGGCCCATTTAGCAAGGCTCATTTTCTGCAACTGTGAGCCCCGGAGGGGTGAGGATTGGCTGATTTGGGCAGCCTGACACCGCCTGCCAGCCCTCCCCAGGTGTGCCTGGGTTGAGGTCAATATAAACACCTCTCCAGTCAGCAAAGGCTCCTGTAGCTGTGCCTGAAGCCATATTCTCTTCCCCGTCAGCAGTATCGGGGCTGGGGTGGTGGGAGGGAGTGAGGGGCCGTGGCTTTGTGGGTGGTCCAGTGTGAGTGGGGCTCTGCTGGACTTTCTGCAGGAGTTGCCAGGCTGCCACCTGCTAAAGAAGAGGATGTGTCACCCATACCTGCCGCTGGAATTTCTCCCCAGGCAGAGGTGAGGAAGTAAAAAAGCAGTGGGGGCCGTGGCAGGAGGGGTATCTCAGGCAGGGAAATGGAAAGCTTCCAGAAGAGCATCTGGTGCCAGGACCATCCTGGCTGTCCTGCAGGCAGCACGTCGGCCTGCATGCTGTCACTGTTGAGGCTCCACATCCCTTCCTCTAGGCTTGCAAGTTCTTGTACATATTCAGGTGATTTACCTGGAAAGGGTGGGAAGATTTCAGCTGCAGCAGGACTGGGGCTCAGCTCACATATACTCACAGACGCCTCGACATAGTCCCCCAGCTTTTCAATGAGGATGCTCCTTGTGTGGGGGAGCGCTGCTGACTGCATGGGAGATGATATCCCACTTCTGACCAACTTAAGAGTTTTTTACCACTGGAGCAAGTGCCCTGATACGATTTTCCTCTGTATAACTGGTGGGTTCTGTTTTTTTTTTTTTTTTTTTTTTTCCTTTTTTCTTTTTGGTTCAAGGTAGGTTTTATTTATTCCTCTTTTTTTTAATTTTAGAGATATAAACATGGAAATAATGCATTAATATAAAGACGTCTATATGAAGGGAAAAACTTTTTTTCTGTTTTATTTTATTAAATGTTATTTGTTTATTTTTAATTTTTTTAAATTTATTTATTTCTTTTATACAGCAGGTTCTTATTGGATATCTATTTTATACATATAAGTGTGCACATGTGAATCCCAGTCTCCCAATTCATCCCACCACCACCCTCACATGGCGTTCCCCCCTTGGTGTCCATATGTTTGTTCTCTACATCTGTGTCTCTATCTCTGCCCTGCAAACCGGTTCATCTGTACCAATTGTCTAGGTTCCACATATATGCATTAATATACAATATTTGTTTTTCTCTTTCTGACTTACTTCACTCTGTATGACAGTCTCTAGATCCATCAAGGTCTCTACAAATGACCCAATTTCATTCCTATGTATGGCTGAGTAATATTCCATTGTATATATGTACCACATCTTTATCCATTCGTCTGTCTGTGGGCACTTATGTTGCTTTCATTACCTGGCTATTGTAAATAGTGCTGCAATGAACATTGTGGTGAATGTGTCTTTTTGATTTATGCTTTTCTCTGGGTATATGCCCAGTAATGGGATTGCTGGATTATATGGTAATTCTATTTTTAATTTTTTAAGGAACCTCCATTCTGTTCTCCATAGAGACTGTATCGATTTACATTCCCAACAATACTGGAAGAAGGTTCCTTTTCTCCACACCCTCTCCAGCATTTGTTGTTTGTAGATTTTCTGATGATGCCCATTCTAACAGGTGTGACGTGATACCTCATTGTAGTTTTGATTTCCATTTCTCTAATAATTAGTGATGTTGAGCAGATTTTCATGTGCGTCTTGGCCATCTCTATGTCTTCTTGGAAAAAATGTCTATTTAGATCTGCTTCCATTTTTGTATTGGTTTTTTGTCTTATTAATGTTGACCTGCATAAGCTGTTTATATATATTGGAGATTAATCATTTGTCCATTGATTCTTTTGCAAATATTTTCTGCCATTCTGAGGGTTGTCTTTTCGTCTTGTTTGTAATTTCCTTTGCTTTGCAAAAGCTTTTATGTTTCATTAGGTCCCATCTGTTTAGCTTCTTTTTTTTTTTATTTCATTAGTATAGGAGGTGGATCAAAAAAGATCTTGCTGTGATTTACTTCAGAGTATTCTTCGTAAGTTTTCCTCTCAGAGTTTTATACTGTCCGGTCTTACATTAATGTCTCTAATCCATTTTGAATATATTTTTATGTATGGTGTTGGGGAGTGTTCTAATTTCATTTTTTACATGTAGCTTTCCATATTTCCCAGCACCACTGATTGAAGAGACTGTCTTATCTCCATTGTATAGTCTTGCCTCCTTTGTCATACATTACTTGACCATAGGTGTGTAGGTTTATCCCTGGGCTTTCTTTTTTTTTTTTTTTTCCTTTTACACGTTTATTGGAGTATAATTGCTTTACAATGGAATGTTAGTTTCTGCTGTATAACAAAGTGAATCAGCTATACATATACAAATATCACCAGATCCCCTCCCTCTTGCATCTCCCTCCCACACTCCATATCCCATCTCTTTATGTGGTCACAAAGCACTGAGCTGATATCCCTGTTCTATGTGGCTGCTTCCCAGTAGCTATCAGTGTTATATGTGGTAATGTATTTATGTCCATGCCACTCTCTCACTTCGTCCCAGCTTGCCCATACACTTTCGGTGTCCTCAAGTCCTTTCTCTAAATCTGTGTCCTTAATCCTGTCCTGCCACTAGGTTCTTCATAATTTTTTTTTTTTCATTAGATTCCGCATATCTCTGTTACCATACAATATTTGTTTTTCCCTTTCTGACTTACTTCACTGTGTAGAACAGATTCTAATCCATGCTCCTCAGTACAAATAACTCAGTTTTGCTTCTTTTTATGGCTGAGTAATATTCCATTGTATATATGTGCCAGATCTTCTTCATCCATTCATCTGTCGATGGACACTTAGGTTGCTTCCGTGTCCTGGCTATTGTAAATAGAGCTGCAATGAATATTATTGTACATAACTCTTTTTGAATTATGGTTTTCGTAAGGCAAATGCCCAGTAGTTGGATTGTTGTGTTGTATGGTACTTCTATTGTTAGTTATTTAAAGGAACCTCCTTAATGTTCTCCCTAGTGCCCATATCAATTTACATTCCCACCCACAGTACAAGTGTGTTCCCTTTTCTCCAATAAAGGCCTCTCCATCATTTACTGTTTTGTAGATTTTTTTGATGATTGGCACTCTGACTTCTGTGAGGTGATACCTCACGGTAGTTTTGATTTGCATTTTTCTAATGATTAGTGATGTTCAGCATCCTTTCATGTATTTCTTGGTAATCTGTATATCTTCTTTGGAGAAATGTCTATTTACGACTTCTGCCCGTTTTTCGATTGGGTTGTTTGTTTTTGTGATATTGAGCTACATGAGGTGCTTGTAAAGTTTGGAGATTAATCCTTTATCAATTGCTTCATTTGAAAATATTTTCTGCCATTCTGAGGGTTGTTTTTGCATCTTGTTTATGTTTTCTTGTACTGTGTAAAAGCTTTTAAGTTTCATTTTGTCCCATTTGTTGATTTCTGTTTTTATTTCCATTTCTCTAGGAGGTGGGTCAAAAAGGATCTTGCTGTGATTTATGTCATAGAGTGTTCTGCCTATGGTTTCCTCTAAGTGTTTTATAGTGTCTGGTCTTATATTTAGATCTCTAATCAATTTAGAGTTTATTTTTGTGTATGGTGTTATGGAGTGTTCTAATTTCATTCTTTTATGTGTAGGGGTGCAGTTTTCCCAACACCAATTACGGAAGAGACTGTCTTTTCTCCATTGTATATCCTTAGCTCCTTTGTCATAGATGAGATAGCCATAGGTATGTAGGTTTATCTCTGCACTTTCTGTCCTGTTCCATTGATCTGTGTTTATGCCAATCTACATACACTTGATTCCATTATGGAGACATATAAATACATAGGTTTCACGATTATTACCAGTCATATATATTCCTCTTCAGTGAATAGGGTGTTTTGTGTCCAGTTCATTGAGAAAGGAGTAGGTCTTGTCTATTACATATTTGGCATATGGAATGGTATCTGTGCTAATTTCAAACTCTGCTTTTACACATCACCCCAGGTCACCTTTCCCCTTACGGAGGCATAAGTGTGTTTTCTAAATGTGTAACTCTGTTCTCTTTTGAAATTCAGTTCATGTGTATCCATGTTTACATTCCCTCTATAAGTGATATATTACAATAAGTTTCTTTTTCTTAGTGGCTCATTTCCCTTAGCATCATCATACCTAAAGCCACTCATTATGCTGCTATTGGCCTTATGACATTGATTTTATGTCTGAGTGACATTCCATTGTATATAAGTACCACAACATCTTTATCCATTATTTTCCTTTTCCTGGGATATCTAAAGTGTACCAAAGTCGAGGTTCTTGTAAACAGAGCAGCTCTAAACTTTGGACAGGCTGTGTTTTGTGGATTTTCAACTTTCCCAAAATACACGCCCATGAGTGGAAGTGTGCTATGCTCTGTAGCTCTGTTTTAGAAAACAACATACAGTTCTCCAGAGGGGCTGTTGGCAATTTACATCCTGTCCATCGGCGTAACCAGGCTCCCTTTTCACCTTGGCCTGTCCTGTATTTGTGGTTTTTACACTATTTGCAGATGGCCCTTTTGACCGGAGGTAAGTGACACTTCTATGTAGGGTGGATTTGCAATGCCTGATGGCTTGCTTGGCCAAAAAGGGCGTATGCATTTTTTTCCCAAATATATTCAAGAAAATACACATACTCCCTTTTCGGCCAAGGGCAACATTGTCGAAGTTCTGTCGCTTTTCATGTGCTTTAAATACGACTCCAATCTACCTCTTGAAATCTGTTTCCTTCAATTCTGCCTTGCTTTCAAATCCTCTTCACTGCCTTACCTCAATATAATTCTGGATGATAGTTGTCCTTTATAACTCTGCAAGTTTGTGAATTGCTGTGCCCCTGATTTCCATTTTTCAACTTGCTTATTTGTGAGCTGGCTGCAATACCGCAGGATAGCTTTAGGCCCTAGTCTGGTCCCCGGGTTGCAGGCTGAGCCTGTGTTTAATTCTTCTTCCTGATGGGAAACTAGAGTGACATGTGCCCATCCAAACACCTACAGCTAATCTCTCATTTGTTTCCCTACTTCCTGTTCATCCTCTGCACAATTTGCAAACTGTGCATAACAGGAGGGTAAAGGCGCTGACACTCCAAGTGGGAGATTTTTAGTAATGAAGATGGAATGGCGAAGCCGAGCACGAGGAAAGGAAAAATGAGGTACCTTTTAGAAAACTTTCCCGATTACACAGTGTACCATTCACTGGGTTCCCCAAGCATGTCTTAACTTTAGGAAGATTCCCTTAAACCTGGAGAGTTTGGGCCACTAGAATGGGTAGCACACAGTATTGCTCTAAGTGGTGTTCTTTTGCTCACACAACCTAAGCAATCTTGTCAGACCCAAGTGTCCAGTCTTATGTCTCATCCAGCTGTGGATGTAAAGTTGGTCAATCCAGGTTGCATCACAGGCCCTGAACGTAATTTTTGGAACTTTTTCCCTGTTTCGCTGGTTTTCCATTTTGCTTTTCAAATTTATTTTTTAAGGAGGTTTAGCTGAATTTCAGTTCTCTTTTCATGTCATTATACACACACATGATTCATTTATGGAGACATGAGTATACATATGTTTTAAAATTCTTACTAGTCAGATATATTCCTCTTCAATGAATAGGGGTTGTTGAGTCCAGTTTATTTTGCCGGGAGTAGGTGCTGTCTATTACATACTTGGTTTATGGAACGATATCTGTACTAATTAAGGACTGTGGATTTATGCATCACCCCAACTCGCCTTTCCCCTTAATCAGGCAGAAGTTTGTTTTCTAAATGTGTGACTCTGTTGTGTTTGTAATTCAGTTCATGTGTAGCCATGTGTACATTCCTGCTATGAGTGATATGTTATGATAAGATTCATTGTTCTGTTGTCTTTCCTAACTCAGTTCATGTGTAGCCATGTTTACAGGACCTTCATAAGTGATATCTTCTGATAAGTTTCTTCTTCTCTGTGACTTATTTCACTTAGAATCATCGTACCTGAATCCACTCATTTTGCTGCTACTGCCCTTATGAGATTGATTTCATGGCGGAGGGATATTCCATCATACGTAAGTACCACAATTTCTTGAAGGATTTTTGTCTTTCCTGGGATATTTAAGGTGTACCAAAGTTGAGTTTCTTGTAATCAGTGCAGCCCTAAATTTCAGGGTGGTTCTGACTTATTGATTTTCAGTTTTCCCAAGGTATCTTCCCTAGACTGGAAGAGCCCTTTGGATCTGTAGCTCTGTTGTTTACTTGTTTTAGGGAACACAATGCACTCCTCCAGAGAGGCAGTTGGCAATTTACATCCTGCCCTTCAGCATAACTAGGCTCCCTGTTCTCCAGCGCCTGTCTTGCCTTTGTCATTTTTACACATTTTGCGATGTCCCTTTTGACCTGTGGGAAGTGATACTTCTTTGTAGTGCAGATTTGCATTGCCTGCCTAGTTGCTTGGCCAAAATGCGCATAAGCGTTTTCTCCTGAATATATTCAGGAGAAAAGGCATACGCCCTTTTTGGCCAAGTGCATCATTGTCGAAGTTGTGCCCCTCTTCCTGTGCATTAAAGGCGATTCCAATGTACCTCTTGAAATCTGTTTCCTGCTATTCTGGCTCGCTTTCAAGTCCACCTCGTTGCCTTCCCTCAACAGATTTTTGGACGATTGTTGTCCTTTATTACTCTGCCAGTTTGTGAATTGCTGTGCTCCTGAGCTCCATTATTCAACTCGTTTTTTGTGAGCTGACCGCAAGTCCAAAATCTTGGTTCAGGATCTATACTGGTTCCTGGCGGGTTGCTGAGACTTTGGTTAATACTTCTTCCTTCCGGGAAATTAGAGTGACATGTGCCCGTCCAAATGCCTAACAGCTACTCTCTCATTGGTTCTCCCTCTTCCCTTTCATCCTCTACCAAATTGGCAACCTGTGCGAACCAGGAGTTTAAAGGGGCTGTCTCTCCAAGTTGGGAGATTGATAATAAAGCAGATGCAAAGTCAAACAGGATCACAGGGAGAGGGACTGTTAGTTGAGTTTTAGAAACCTTTCGTATTCACAGTGTGTCCATTCTTTAGGTTTCCCGTACATGTTATAGCTGTAGTAATATTCCCTTCAACCTGGAGACTTGGGACCCTTGGAATGTGTGCCACACATAATTGCTTTAAATGGTCTGCATTTGCTCACCGAATCTCACCAATCCTCTCAGTCCCACGTGTCCAGCCTTATGCCACATCCAGCTGTCGTTGTAGATAGGGTCATTCCAGGTTTCATCAGAGACCCTGAAGGAATTGTAAAGAATTTCCCTGTTTTTTTGTTTTGTTTTTGAAATTCCTTTTTATAGTGGGTTTGAGCTGATTCTCACTGCAATGTTTATGCCAGTCTAGACACACTTGATTCCCTTATGGAGACATATCAATACATAGGTTTTGAGATTCTTACTAGTCAGATATATTCCTCTGTGGGAAATATGGTGTTTTGAGTTCCTTTCACTGAGGAAGGTGTAGGTCTTGTCTTTTCCGTAGTTGGTTTTTGGAATGGTACCTGTACTAATATCACCCTCTGGTTTTATGCATCACCCCACCTCTCCTTCCCCCTTAAGCAGGCATAAGAGTGTTTTCTAAATGTGAGATTCTCTTCTCTTTCGTAACTCAGTTCATGTGTAGCCATGTTTACAGGGCCTTCATAAGTTATATCTTATGATAATTTCTTCTTCTCTGTGACATATTTCACTTAGAATCATCGTACCTGAATCCACTCATTTTGCTGCTACTGGCCTTATGACATTCATTTCATGGTTGAGGGGTATTCCATTGTACATAAGTAACACAATTTCTTGAAGCATTTTTGTCTTTCCTGGGATATTTAATGTGTACACAAGTTGAGGTTCTTGTAAGCAGTGCATCCCTCAATTTTGTGTTTGCTCTGTCTTATTGATTTTCAGTTTTCCCAAGGTATATTCCCTAGACTGGAAGTGCCCTTTGCTATGTAGGTCTGTTGTTTACTTGTTTTAGGGAACACAATGCACTCCTCCAGAGAGGCAGTTGGCAATTTACATCCTGCCCATCAGCATAACTAGGCTCCCGGTTCTCCAGGGCCTTTCTTGCCTTTCTGGTTTTTACACATTTTGCGGATAACCCTTTTTACAGGTGGAAAGTGATACTTCTTTATAGTGCAGGTTTGCATTTCCCGCATGCTTGCTTGGCCTAAAAGTGTGTATGTTTTTTCTCCTGAATATATTCAGGAGAAAATGCATACACCCTTTTTGGCTAAGTGCATAATTGTGGAATTTGTACGCCTCTTCCTGTGATTTAATGTCGATTCCAATGAACCTCTTGAAATCTCTTTTCTGCTATTCTGGCTCGCTTTCAAGTCCGCCTCATTGCCTTCCCTCAACAGATTTTTGGACGATAGTTGTCCTTTATTACTCTGCCAGTTTATGAATTGCTGTGCCCCTGAGCTCCATTTTTAAACTCGTTTTTTGTGAGCTGACGTTAGGTCCAAAATTTTGATTCAGGACCTATACTGGTTCCCGGCAGGTGGCTGAGACTTTGGTTAATTCTTCTTCCTGTCAGGAAATTAGAGTGACATGTGCCCGTCCAAATGCCTAACAGCTACTCTCTCATTAGTGTTCCCTCTTCCCTTTTATCCTCTGCCAAATTGGCAACCTGAGCGAACCAGGAGGTTAAAGGGGCTGTCTCCCCAAGTTGGGAGATTGATAGTAAAGCAGTTGGAAATTCAAACAGGACCACCAGGAAAGGGACTATTAGTAGAGTTATAGAAACCTTTCATATTCACAGTGTGTCCATTCTCTATGTTACCCGTACATGTTATAGCTGTAGTAATATTACCTTCAACCTGGAGAGTTGGGAACTTTGGAATGTGTGCCACGCATTACTGCTTTAAATGGTCTGCATTTCCTAACCAAATCTCACCAATCCTCTCAGTCCCAAGTGTCCAGCCTTATGCCACATCCAGCTGTCTTTGTAGATAGGGTCATTCCAGGTTTCATCAGAGCCCCTGCAGGAATTGTAAGGAATTTCCCTTTTTTTTTGGTTTGTTTTTGAAATTCCTTTTTATAGTGGTTTTGAGCTGATTCTCACTGCCATGTTTATGCCAGTCTAGACACACTTGATTCCCTTATGGAGACTTATCAATACATTGGTTTTATGATTCTTACTAGTCAGATATATTCCTCTGCGGGAAATATGGTTTTTCAGTCCCTTTCACTGAGGAAGGTGGAAGTCTTGTCTATTTCGTAGTTGGTTTTTGGAACGGTACATGTACTAATATCAAAATCTGGTTTTATGCATCACCCCACCTCTCCTTCCCCCTTCAGCAGGCATAAGAGTGATTTTTAAATGTGAGACTCTGTTCTCTTTCCTACCTCAGTTTATGTGTATCCAGCCAATTTTAAAGGACCTTCATAAGTGATATCTTATGATAAGTTTCTTTTTCTTTGTAACTTACTTCACTTAGAATCATCATACCTGAATCCACTCATTTTGCTGCTACTGGCCTTATGACATTGATTTCATGGCTGAGGAATATTCCATCGTACGTAAGTAACACAATTTCATGAACCATTTTTGTCTTTCCTGTGATATTTTAGGTGGACCCAAGTTGAGGTTCTTGTAAGCAGTGCAGCCCTAAACTTTGTGGTGTCTCTGTCTTATTGATTTTCAGTTTCCCCAAGGTATATTCCCTAGACTTGAAGTGCCTTTGGCACTGTAGCTCTGTTGTTTACTTGTTTTAGAGAACACAGTGCACTCCTCCAGAGAGGCAGTTGACAATTTACATCCTGCCCTTCTGCATAAGTAGGCTCCCTGTTCTCCAGGGTCTGTCTTGCCTTTCTGGTTTTTTACACATTTTGCGGATGTCCCTTTTCACCGGTTGGAAGTGATACTTCTTGGTAGTGCAGATTTGCATTGCCCGCTTGCTTGCTGGGCCAAAAATGGCGTATGCATTTTTTCCTGAATATAATCTGGAGAAAACGCATACGCCCTTATTGGCCAAGTGCATCATTGGGGAAGTTGTGCCCCTTTTCCTGTGCTTTAAAGGCAATTCCAATGTACCTCCTGAAATCTGTTTCCTGCTATTCTGGCTCTCTTTCAAGTCCGTCTCGTTGCCTTCCCTCAACAGAATTTTGAACAATAGTTGTCCTTTATTACGCTGGAAGTTTGTGAATTGCTGTGCCCCTGAGCTCCATTTTTCAACTCGTCTTTTGTGAGCTGACCGCAAGTCCAAAATTTTGGTTCAGGACCTATACTGGTTCCGGGCGGGTGGCTGAGACTTTGGTTAATTCTTCTTCCTAATTAGAAATTAGAGTGACATGTGCCCGTCCAAATGCCTAACAGCCACTCTCTCATTGTTTCTCCCTCTTCCCTTTCATCCTCTGCCAAATTGGCAACCTGTGCGAACCAGGAGGTTAAAGGGGCTGTCTCTCCAAGTTGGGAGATTGATAGTAAAGCAGTTGGAAAATCAAACCGGAGCACCAGGTGCGAGACTATTATTTGAGTTTTAGAAACCTTTCATATACACTGTGTGTCCATTCTCTAGGTTTCCCGTAGATATTATAGCTGTAGTAATATTCCCTTCAACCTGGACAGTTGGGACCCTTGGAATGTGTGACATGCATTATTGCCTTAAATGGTCTGCATTTCCTCACCGAATCTCACCAATCCTCTCAGTCCCAAGTGTCCAGCCTTATGACACATCCAGCTGTCGTTGTAGATAGAGTCATTCCAGGTTTCATCAGAGCCCCTGAAGGAATTGTAAAGAATTTCCCTGTTTTTTTGTTTTGTTTTTGAATCTCCTTTTTAGAGTGGTTTTGAGCTGCTTCACAGTGCCATGTTTATGCCCGTCTAGACACACATGATTCCCTTACGGAGACATATTAATACATAGGTTTTAAGATTTTAATAGTCAGATATATTCCTCTGAGGGAAATATGGGGTTTCGAGTCCCTGTCACTGAGGCAGGTGTAGGTCTTTTCTATTCCGTAGGTGCTTTTTGGAATGGTACATGTACTAATATCACACTCTGGTTTTATGCATCACCCCACCTCTCCTTCCCAATTAAGCAGGCATAAGAGTGTTTTCTATATGTGAGATTCTGTTCTCTTTCCTAACTCAGTTCATGTGTTGCCATGTTTACAGTACCTTCATAAGTGATATCTTATGTTAAGTTTCTTTTTCTCTGTGACGTATTTCACTTAGAATCATCGTACCTGAATCCACTCATTTTGCTGCTACTGGCCTTATGGCATTGATTTCATGGCTGAGGGATAATCCATCGTATTTAAGTAACACAATTTCTTGAACCATTTTTGTCTTTCCTGGGATATTTTTGGTGGACCCAAGTTGAAGTTCTTGTAAACAGTGCAACCCTAAATTTTGGGGTGGATCTGTCTTATTGATTTTCAATTTTCCCAAGGTATATTCCTTAGATTGGAAGTGCCCTTGGCTCTGTAGCTCTGTTGTTTACTTGTTTTAGGGAACACAATGCACTCCTCCAGAGAGGCAGTTGGCAGTTTACATCCTGCCCATCATCATAAGTAGGCTGCATGTTCTCCAGGCCCTGTCTTGCCTTTCTGTTTTTTTACAAATTTTGCGGATGTCCCTTTTGACCGCTGGGATGTGATACTTCTTTGTAGTGCAGATTTGCTTTGCCCGCTTGCTTGCTTGGCCAAAAAGTGTGTATGCGTTTTCTCCTGAATATATTCATGGGAAAACGCATACGCCGTTTTTTAGTCAAGTGCATCACTGTCGAAGTTGTGTCCCTCTTCCTGTGCTTTAAAGTTGATTCCAATGTACCTCTTGTAATCTGTTTCCTGCTATTCTGGCTCGCTTTCAAGTCCGCCTCGTTGCATTCCCTCAACAGATATTTGGTTGATAGTTGTCCTTTATTACTCTGCCAGTTTCTGAATTGCTGTGCCCCTGAGCTCCATTTTTCAACTCGTTTTTTGTGAGCTGACCGCAAGTCAAAAATTTAGGTTCAGGAACTATATTGGTTCCCGGAGGGTGGCTGAGACTTTGGTTAATTCTTCTTCGTGCCGGGAAATTAGAGTGACATATGCCCGTCCAAATGCCTAACAGCTACTCTCTCATTGGTACTCCCTCTTCCCTTTCATCCTCTGCCAATTTGGCAACCTGTGCGAACCAGGAGGTTAAAGGGGCTGTCTTTCTAAGTTGGGAGATAGATAGTAAAGCAGTTGGAAAGTCAAACCAGAGCACGAGGACAGGGACTATTAGTTGAGTTTTAGAAACATTTCGGTTCTTCACAGTGTGTCCATTCTCTAGGTTTCCCGTACATGTTATAGCTGTAGTAATATTCCCTTCTACCTGGAGAGTTGAGACCCAAGTAATGGGTGCCACGCATTATTGCTTTAAAGCGTCTGCATTTGCTCACCGAATCTCACCAATCCTCCCAGTCCCAAGTGTCCAGCCTTATGCCACATCCAGCTGTCGTAGATAGGGTCATTCCAGGTTTCATCAGAGCCCCTGAAAGAATTGTAAAGAATTTCCCTGTTTTTTGGTTTTGTTTTTAAATTCCTTTTATCGTGGGTTTCAGCTGATTTTCACTGCCATGTTTATGCCAGTCTAGACACACTTGATTCCCTTACGGAGACATATCAATACATAGGTTTTAAGATTCTTACTAGGCAGATATATTCCTCTGCGGAGAATAGGGGTGTTGAGTCCCGTTCACTGAGTAAGGAGTAGGTCTTGTCTATTCTGTATTTGGATTATGGAATGGTAGCTGTGCTAATATCAAACTCTGGTTTTATGCATCTCCCCACCTCTCCTTTCCCCTTAAGCAGGCATAAGTATGTTTTCTGTATGTGAGACTCTGTTCTCTTTACTAATTCAGTTCATGTGTTCCCATGTTTACATTTCCTTCATAAGTGATATCTTATGTCAGAATGCTCCATGGCTCTTGTCATCATAATGCTCCATGATGCTTGTCACCACGATTATCCATGGCCTTCTCATCACAATACTCCACGGTCTTGCCATCACATTGCTCCATGCCCTGGTCATCACAATGCTCCATGTCCCTTGTCATCACAATTCTCCACCTCTTTGTCATCACAATGTTCCATGACACTTCTCATCACAATGTTACATGCTCTTGTCATCACAATTCTCCATGCACTTGTCATCGCAATGCTCCCTGAACCCTGTCATAGCAAGCTCCATATCCTTGACATCACAATGCTTCATGACATTGTTATAAAAATTCTCAATGTCCCTTGTCATCACAATGCTCCCTGCCATTGTCATCACAATGCTTCATGACACTTGTCATCACAATGCTCCAAGCCCTTGTCATCACAATGCTCCATGCCCTTTTCATCACAATGCTACATGACCCATGTCATCACAATGTTCCCTGACACCTGTCATCACAATGCTCCATGCCCCTTGTCAGTACAGTGCGCCATGATGCTCGTCATCACAATTACCCAATGTCTTCTCATCACAATGCTTCACGGTTTTATCATCACAATGCTCCATGCCCTGGTCATCTCAATGCTCCATGTACCTTGTCATCAAAATTCTCCACGTCCTTGTCATCACAATGCTTCTTGACACTTCTCATCACAATGATATATGCTCTTGTCATCACAATTCTGCATGCACTTGTCATCACAATGCTCCATGACCCTTGTCATAACAAGCTCCATGTGCTTGTCATCACGATGTTTCAAGACCTGGTCATTAAAATTCTCAATGGCCCTTGTCATCACAATGATCCATGCCCTTGTCATCACAATGCTCCTTTACCTTTGTCATCACAATCCTCCATGACACTTGGCATCACAATGCTCCATGTCATTGACATGACAATGGACCATGACATATGTCATCAAAATGCTCCCTGACACCTGTCTTCAAAATAATCCATGACCTTGTCATCACAATGTTCCATGCTCTTGTCATCACAATGCACCATTCTCACTGTCATCACAATAATCCATGAAACTTGGCAGACCAATGCTCCATGCCCCTGTCATCACAATGCTCCATGCCCTTGACATCCCAATGCTCCATGATCCCAGTCATCACAAGGCTGCGTGACTCCATTCATCACAATGCTTCATGATCTTTGTCATCACAATGGTCAATGCCCTCGTCATAACAAGTCTCTTTGACCTATGTCACCACAATGCTCCATGAACTTTTCATCACAATGCTCCGTGACCCTTGTCATCACAACGCTCCATGCCTTTCTCAGCACAATACTCAATGAGACTTGTCATCACAATGCTCCATGCGCTTGTCAACACAATGCTCCACAAGCTTGTCATCACAATGCTCCATGCACTTCTCATCAAAATGCTCTGTCACCACTGATATCACAATGTGCCATCATTAGTCATCACAATACTCCCTCACCCTTGTCATCACAATGTTTCATGACACCTGTCATCACAATACTACATGCCCTTATCATCACAGTGCTCCATGACCCCTGACATCACAGTGCTCCAAAACCCATGTCATCAAAATGCTCCATGACCCTTTTCATCACAATGCTCCATGACCCCTGACCTCACAATATTCCATAACACATGTCATCAAAATGCTCCATGACCTTTGTCATCACAAATCTCCATGACCCTTGGCATCACAATGCTCCATGTCATTGTCATCACAATGCTCCTTGAACGTTCTCCACACATTACTCCATGCCCTTGTGATCACAAATCTCCATGACGCTTGTCATCAAAATGCGTGATGCCCTTCTCATAACATTGCCCCATGCCCTTGTCATTACAGTTCTCCATGAACACTGTACTACAGTATTCCAGGCCCTTGTCATCACAATGCTCCATGCCCACTCTCATAACAATAATCCATGAAAATTTTCAGACAAATTCCACATGGCCTTGTCATCACAATGCTCCATTACCCCTGTCATTACAATGCTCCATGATCCCTGTCATCACAATGTTCCACAGCCTTGTCATCACAAGGCTCTATGACCCTTGTCATCATAAGGCTCCAAGACCCATGTACTCACAGTGCTCCATGCCCTTGTCATCACAAAGATCCATGATGGATGTCATCAGAATGATCCATGGCTTTCTCATCGCAATGCTCCTTTCCCTTGTCATCAGAATGCTCCAAGACCCCTGTAATCACAATGCTCCATGCCCATTTACATCAGAATGCTCCATGAGACTTGTCATCACAAGACTCCATGGTTTTCTCATCACAGTGCTCCAGGACCTTGTCATCACAATCCTCCATTCCCTTGTCATCACAATGCTCCATGACTGCTGTTATCACAATACTCCATAAACATTTTCAGCCCAATGTTCCATGACATTCTCATCAAAATGCTCCATGACCCCTGTCATCACAATGCTCTATGACCACTGTCATCACAGTGCTCCATGACCCTTGACAAAACAGTGATCCGGGACACTTGTCATCAAAATGCTCCATGACACTTGTCATCACAATGATCCTGCCCTTGTCATCCCAATGCTCCATGTTCCCGTAATCACAATGCTTCGTGACGCTTGTCATCACAGTGCTCCATGACCTTGTCATCACAATGCTCCATGCCTTTGTCATCAAAATGCTCCATGATTTTGTCATCACAATGCTCCATGCCCTTCTCATCACAATGCACCACAACCTTGTCATCAAAATGATCCATGACCTTTGTCATCACAAAGCTCCATGACCATTGGCATCACAATGCTCCATGCTCCTTTAAATCAAAATGATCCATGACCCCTGTCATCACAATGCTCCAAACCCTTGTGATCACAATGTTCCATAATTCTGGTCATCACAACGCTCAATGATGCCTGTCATCACAATACACCATGCCCTTGTCATCACAATGCTCCATGACCTTTGTCATCACAATTCTCAATACACTTGCCATCACAATGCTCCCTAACACTTGTCGTCAGAATGCTCCTTGAACCCTGTCATGAAAATGCTCCATGCCTTTTTCATCACAATGCTCCATGCCATTTTCATCACAATGCTCCATGCCATTGTCATTACAATACTCCACAAACTTGTCATCAGAATGCTCCATGACCCTTGTCATTACAATGCTCCATGACCGCTGTCATCAGAATTCTCTATAACACCTGCCATCTCAATGCTCCATGCCCCTTATCATTACAGTGCTCCATGACACTCGTCATCACAATAATCCATGGTCTTCTCATCACAATGCTCCACGGTCTTGCCATCACAATGCTGCATGCCCTGGTCATCACAATGCTCCATGTCTTTGGTGATCACAGTTCTCCACGTCCTTGGAATCACTATGCTCCTCACAGTGTTAAATGTTTGTCATCACAATTCTCTATGCACTTTTCATCGCAATGCTCCATGACCCCTGTCATAGCCAGCTCCATGTGGTTGTCATCACAATGCTTCATGAATTGTCATCAAAATTATCAATGGCCCTTGTTATCACAATGCTCCATGCCATTGTCAACACAATGTTCCAAGCCCTTGTCATCACTATGCTCCATTACCTTTGTCATCACAGTCCTCCATGACACTTGGTATCACAATGCTCCATGGCATTGTCATCAAAAGGGATCATGACATATGTCATCACAATGCTGCCTGACACCGGTCTTCACAATAATCCATGACCTTGTCATCACAATGATCCATGCCCTTGTCATAACAATGCACCATACCCACTGTCATCACAATAATCCATGAAACTTGTCAGAACAATGCTCCATGCCCCTGTCATCACAATGCTCCATGCCCTTTTCATCACAATGCTCCAAGAACCCTGTAATCACAATGCTCTATGCCACTTTTCATCAGAATGCTTCATGAGACTTGTCATCACAAGGCTCCATGGTCTTCTCATCATAATGCTCCAGCACCATGTCATCACAATGCTCCATTCCCTTGTCATCACAATGTTCTACGACACCTGTCATCACAATACTCCATGAACATTTTCAGCCCAATGTTCCATGACATTCTCATCACAATGCTTCATGACACATGTCATCAAAATGCTCCATGACCACTGTCATCACATTGATCCATGCCCTGGTCATCCCAGTGGTCCATCGCCCCTGTAATGACAATGCTCTGTGACGCTTGTCATCACATTGCTTCGTGACACTTGTCATCACAATGCTCCATGCTTTGTCAGCAAAATGCTACATGACATTGTCATCACAATGCTCCATGCGCTTGTCATCATAATTCTCCATTACCATTGTCATCAAAATCCTCCATGAACCTTGGGATCACATTGCTTCAAGCCCTTGTCATCAAAATGCTCCATGTTCCTTGAAATCAAAATGATCCATGACCGCTGTCATCACAGTGCTCCAAACACTTGTGATCACAATGTTCCATAACACTTGTCATCACATCATCACAATTACCCAGGACGTCTCATGACAATGCTCCATGAAATTTGTCATCACAATGCTCAATACAATTATCATCACAATGCTCCCTGACATTTCTCCTCAGAATGCTCCTTGAACCGTTTCATGAAAAGGATCCATGCACTTTTCATCACAATGCTCCATGCCATTGTCATCACGCCACTTCACAAGCTTGTCATCAGTATCCTCCATGACACTTGTCATCACAATGTTCCATGACACTTGTCATCACAATGCTCCACGCCCATGTCATTACATTGCTCCATGACGCTCGTCATCACAATTATCCATGGTTTTCTCATCACAATGCTCCACGGTCTTGCCATCACAATGCTCCATGACACTTCTCATCACAATGTTACATGATCTTGTCATCACAATACTCCATGCACTTGTCATCGCAATGCTCCATGACCCGTCATAGCAAGCTCCATGTGCTTTTCATCACAATGCTTCACGACCTTGTCATCAAAATTCTCAATGGCGCTTGTCATCACAGTGCTCCATGCACTTGTCATCACAATGCTCCATGACCTTTGTCATCGCAATGTTCCAAGCTCTTGTCATCAAAACGCTCCATTACCTTTGTCATCACAATCCTCCATGACACTTGGTATCACAATGTGCCATGCCATTGTCATCACAATGGACAATGACATATGTCATCACAATGCTCCCTGACACCTGTCTTCAAAATACTCCATGACCTTGTCATCACAATGTTCCCCGCACTTTTCATCACAATGCGCCATGCCTACTGTCATCACAATAATTCATGAAACATGTCAGATCAATGTTCCTTGCCCCTGTCATCACAATGCTCCATGCCCTTGTCATCACAATGCTGCATGACCCCTGTCATCACAATGCTCCGTGACTCCAGTCATCACAGTGCTTCATGACCTTTGTCCTCACAATGCTCCATGCCCTAGTCACACAAGGCTCTGTGACCTTTGTCACCACAATGCTCCATGTCCTTGTTATCTCAATGTGCCATGCCCACTGTCATCACAATAATCCATGAAACATGTCAGACCAATGTTCCATGCCCCTGTCATCACAATGCTCCATGCCCTTGTCATCACAATGCTCCATGACCCCTGTCATCACAATGCACCGTGACTCCAGTCATCACGATGCTTCATGACCTTTGTCCTCACAATGGTCAATGCCCTCATCACACAAGGCTCTGTGACCTTTGTCACCACAATTCTCCATGCCCTTGTCATCTCAGTGCTCCATGCCCACTGTCATCACAATAATCCATGAAACTTGGCAGACCAATGTTCCATGCCCCTGTCATCACAATGCTCCATGACCCCTGTCATGACAAAGCTCCGTGACTCCAGTCCTCACAATGATTCATGACATTTCTCATAACAATGGTCCATGCACTCGTCACACAAGGCACTGTGATCTTTGTCACAAAAATGCTCCATGAAATTTTCAACACAATGCTCCATGTCCCTTGTCATCACAATGCTCCATGCCTTTGTCAGCACAATGCTCCATGACACCTGTCATCAAAATGCTCCAAGCGCTTGTCAGCACAATGCTCCATGACGCATGTCATCAAAATGTGCCATGCCCTTTTCATCAAAATGCTCCACATCCTTTTCATCGCTATGCTCCATAAAACTTCTCATCACAATGCTCCATGAACTCCTCATCAAAATACTCACTCACCACATATATCACAATGTTCCATCACTAGTCATCACAATACTCGCTCACCCCTGTCATCACAATGTTCCATGACCACTGTCATCACAGGGCTACATGCCCTTATCATCAGAATTCTCCATGACCCCTGACATCACAATGTTCCATAACCCCTGTCACAAAATGCCCCATGACCCATTTCATCACAATGCTTCATGACCCCTGACATCGCAATGTTCCATAACCCCTGTCATCAAAATATTCCATGACCGTTTTATTCAAATTTCTCCATGACCCTGTCATCACAATGCTCCCTGCCCTTCTCATCACAATGCACCACGCACTTGTCATCAAAATGCCCCATGACATTTGTCATCACAAACCTCCATGACAATTGGCATCACAATGCTCCATGCCCTTGTCATCACAAAGCTCCATTACACCTGTCATAACAATGCTTCATGAACCCTGACATCACAATGTTCCACGGCCTTGTCATCACAAGTCTCAATGACCCTTGTCATCACAATGCTCCAAGACCTCTGTAATCACAATTCTCCATGCCACTTTTCATCTCTATGCTCCATGAACACTGTCGTCACAATGCACCATGCCCATCATCATAATGATTCATGCTATTGTCATCACAATGAAATCACAATGCTCCATGTCCTCTGTCATCACAATGCTTCAAACCCTTCTGATCACAATGTTCCATAACACTTGTCATCACATGCCCCATGACGCTCGTCATCACAATTATGCAAGGTCTTCTCATCACAATGCTCCATGACTTTTGTCACCACAATGCTCAATAGATTGGCATCACAATGCTCCCTGACACTTGTCATCAGTGCGCTCCTTGAACACTGTCATGACAAGGCTCCATGCCTTTTTCATCACAATGATCCATTCCCTTTTCATCACAATGCCCCAAGACCCCTGTTATCACAGTGCTCCGTGTCACCAGTCATCACAATGCTTCATGACATTTGTCATCACAATGGTCCATGACCTCGTCACACAAAGCTCTGTGACCTTTGTCACCACAGTGCTCCATGAAATTTTTATCACAATGCTCTGTGACCATTGTCATCACAAAGCTCCATGCCTTTGTTATCACAATGCTCCATGACCCTTGTCATCGCAATGTTCCAAGCCCTTGTCATCAAAATGCTCCATTACCTTTGTCATCACAATCCTCCATGACACTTGGTATCACAATGCTCCATGCCATTGTCATCACATTGGACAATGACATATGTCATCACAATGCTCCTTGACACCTGTCTTCACAATACTCCATGACGTTCTCATCACAATGCTCCATGCCTTTGTCAGCACAATGCTCCATGACACTTTTCATCAAAATGTGCCATGCTCTTTTTATCACAATGCTCCACATCCTTTTCATCGCTATGCTCCATAAAACTTCTCTTCACAATGCTCCATGCACTTCTCATCAAAATGCTCTCTCACCACATATATCACAATGTTCCATCACTAGTCATCACAATACTCGCTCACCCCTGTCATCACAATGTTCCATGACCATTGTCATCACAGTGCTATATGCCCTTATCATCACAATGCTCCATCACCCCTGACATCACAAAGTTCCATAACCCCTGTCACAAAATGCCCCATGACCCATTTCATCTCAATGCTTCATGACCCCTGACATCGCAATGTTCCATAACCACTCTCATCAAAATATTCCATGACAGTTTTATTCAAATTGCTCCATGACCCTGTCATCACAATGCTCCCTGCCCTTCTCATCACAATGCACCACGGCCTTGTCATCAAAATGCCCCATGACATTTGTCATCACAAAGATCCATGACGCTTGGCATCACAATGCTCCATGCCCTTGTCATCACAATGCTCAATGAAACTCTCATCACATTGCTCCATGCCCTTGTCATCACAGTGCTCCATTACACCTGTCATAACAATGCTCCATGAACCCTGCCATCACAATGTCCCACGGCCTTGTCTTCACAAGGCTCCATGACCCTTGTCATCACAATGCTCCAAGACCTCTGTAATCACAATTCTCCATTCCACTTTTCATCTCAATGCTCCATGAACACTGTCATCACAATGCATCATGCCCATCATCATAATGATCATGCTATTGTCATCACAATGAAATCAAAATGCTCCATGTCCTCTGTCATCACAATGCTCCAAACCCATCTGATCACAATGTTCCATATCACTTGTCATCACATGCCCCATGACGCTTGTCATCACAATTATGCAAGGTTTTCTCATCACAATGCTCCATGACCTTTGTCACCACAGTGCTCAATACACTTTGCAACACAATGCTCGCTGACACTTGTCATCAGTATGCTCCTTGAACACTGTCATGACAAGGTTCCATGGCTTTTTCATCTCAATGATCCATTCCCTTTTCATCACAATGCTCCAAGACGCAAGTTTTCACAATGCTCCGTTACTCCAGTCATCAAAATGCTTCATGACATTTGTCATCACAATGGTACATGACCTGGTCACACAAAGCTCTGGAACATTTGTCACCACAATGCTCCATGAAATTTTTATCACAATGCTCTGTGACCCTTGTCATCACAATGCTCAATGAAACTCTCATCACATTGCTCCATGCCCTTGTCATCACAATGCTCCATTACACCTGTCATAACAATGCTCCATGACCCCTGCCATCACAATGTTCCACGGCCTTGTCATCACAGTGCTCCCTGACACCTGTCTTCACAATATTCCATGACCTTTTCATCACAATGTTCCATGCCCTTGTCATCACAATGCGCCATGCTCAATGTCATCACAATAACCCATGAAACATGTCAGACCAGTGTTCCATGCCACGGTCATCACAATGCTCCTTGCCCTTGTCATCACAATGCTTAATGATCCCTGTCATCACAATGCTCCGTGACTCCAGTCATCACAATGCTTCATGACCTTTGTCCTCACAATGGTCCATGCCCTCGTCACACAAGGCTCTGTGACCTTTGTCACCACAATGCTCCATGTCCTTCTCATCTCAATGCTCCATGCCCACTGTCTACACAATAATCCATGAAATTTGTCAGACCAATGTTCCATGCTCCTCTCATCAAATTGCTCCATGACCCTGTCATCACAGTGCTCCATGGCCCCTGTCATCACAAGGCTCCATGACTCCTGACATGACAATGTTCCATAACCACTGTCACAAAATGCTCCATGACCCATTTAATCACAATGCTTCATGACACCTGACATCACAATGTTCCATAACACCTGTCATCAAAATATTCCATGACACTTTTATTCAAATTGCTCCATGACCCTGTCATCACAATGCTCCCTGCCCTTCTCATCACAATGCACCACGCCCTTGTCATCAAAATGTCTCATGACATTTGTCATCACAAAGCTCCATGACCCTTGGCATCACAATGCTCAATGAAATCTCTCATCACATTGCTCCATGCCCTTGTCATCACAATGCTCCATTACACCTGTCATATCATTGCTCCATGACACCTGCCATCACAATGTTCCAAGGCCTAATCATCACAAGGCTCCATGACCCTTGTCATCACAATGCTCCAAGACCTCTGTAATCACAATTCTCCATACCACTTTTCATCTCAATGCTCCATGAACACTGTCGTTACAATGCACCATGCCCATCATCATAATGATTCGTGCTATTGTCATCACAATGAAATCAGAATGCTCCATGTCCTCTGTCATCACAATGCTGCAAACCCTTCTGATCACAATGTTCCATAACACTAGTCATCACATGCCCCATGACGCTCGTCATCACAATTATGCAAGGACTTCTCATCACAATGCTCCATGACCTTTGTCACCACAATGCTCAATACACTTGGCATCACAATGCTCGCTGACACTTGTCATCATTATGCTCCTTGAACACTGTCATGACAAGGCTCAATTCCTTTTTCATCACAATCATCCATTCCCTTTTCATCACAATGCTCCAAGACCCCTGTTATCACAATTCTCCGTGACTCCAGTCATCACAATGCTTCATGACATTTGTCATCACAATGGTCCATGACCTCGTCACACAAAGCTCTGTGAACTTTGTCAGCAATATGCTCCATGGCCCCTGTCATCACATTGCTCCATGCCCTTGTCATCACAATGCTCCATGACCCCTGTCATCACAATGCTCCGTGACTCCAGTCATCACAATGATTCATGACCTTTCTCATCACAGTGGTCCATGCCCTCGTCACACAAGGCTCTGTGATCTTTGTCACCACAATGCTCCATGAAATTTTCATCACAATGCTCTGTGTCCCTTGTCATCACAATGCTCCATGCATTTGTCAGTACAATGCACCATGACACTTGTCATCAAAATGCTCCATGCGCTTGTCAGCACAATGCTCCATGACACATGTCATCACAAAGTGCCATGCTCTTTTCATCACAATGCTCCACATCCTTTTCATCGCTATGCTCCATAAAACTTGTCATCAGAATGCTCCATGCACTTCTCATCAAAATGCTCTCTCACCACATATATCACAATGTTCCATCACTAGTCATCACAATACTGGCTCACCCCTGTCATCACAATGTTCCATGACCACTGTCATCACAGTGCTACATGCCCTTATCATCACAATGCTCCATGACCCCTGACATCACAATGCTCCATGCCCCTTTTCATCTCAGTGCTACATGAACCCTGTCATCACAATGCACCGTGCTCATCACCATAATATTTCATGCTATTGTCATCACAGTGAAATCAAAATGCTCAATGACTTCTGTCATCACAATGCACCAAACCCTTCTGATCACAATGTTCCATAACACTTGTCATCACAATGCCCCATGACGCTGTTCATAACAATTATCCATTGTCTTCTCATCACAATGCTCCATGATCTTTGTCATTACAATGCTCAATACACTTATCATCACAATGCTCGCTGACAATTGTCATCAGTACGCTCCTTGAACCCTCTCATGAAAAGGCTCCATGCATTTTTCAACACAATGTTCCATTCCCTTTTCATCACAATGCTCCAAGACGCCTGTAATCACAATGCTCCATGTCCTTGTCATCAAAAAGTTCCATTGCTCATGTCATCAGAATGCTCCATTGCCTTCTCATCACAATGCTCCATGCCCTTGTAATCACTTTGCTTCAAAACCCCTGTAATCTCAATGCTCCATGCACCTTTTCATCAGAATGATCCATGCCATTGTCATCACAATGCTCCGTGACCCTTGTCGTCGCAATGATCCAAGCCCTTGTCATCAAAATGCTCCATTACCTTTGTCATCACAATCCTCCATGACACTTGGTATCACAATGCTCCATGCCATTGTCATCACAATGGACAATGACATATGTCATCACAATGCTCCCTGACACCTGACTTCAGAATATTCCATGACCTTGTCATCACAATGTTCCATGCCCTTGTCATCACAATGCACCATGCCCACTGTCATCACAATCATCCATGAAACATGTCAGACCAATGTTCCATTCCCCTGTCATCACAATGCCCCATGCCCTTGTCATCACAATGCTCCATGGCCCTTGTCATCACAATGCTCCGTGACTCCAGTCATCACAATGCTTCATGAACTTTGTCCTCACAGTGGTCCATGCACTCGTCACACAAGGCTCTGTGACCTTTGTCAGCACAATAATCCATGCCCTTGTCATCTCAATGCTCCATGCCCACTGTCATCACAATAATCCATGAAACTTGTCAGACCAATGTTCCATGACCCTGTCATCACATTGCTCCATGCCTATGTCATCACAATGCTCCATGACCCCTGTCATCACAATGCTCCGAGACTCCACTCATCACAATGATTCATGACCTTTCTCATCACAATGGTCCATGCCCTCGTCACACAAGGCTCTGTGATCTTTGTCACCACAATGCTCCATGAAATTTTCATCACAATGCTCAGTTTCCCTTGTCATCACAATGCTCCATGCCTTTTTCAGCACAATGCTCCATGACACATGTCATCACAATGTGCCATGCTCTTTTCATCACAATGCTCCACATCCTTTTCATCGCTATGCTCCATAAAATTTGTCATCACAATGCTCCATGCACTTCTCATCAAAATGCTCTCTCACCACATATATCACAATGTTCCATCACTAGTCATCACAATACTCGCTCACCCCTGTCATCACAATGTTCCATGACCATTGTCATCACAGTGCTACATGCCCTTATCATCACAATGCTCCATGACCCCTGACATCACAATGTTCCATAACCCCTGTCACAAAATTCCCCATGACCCATTTCATCACAATGCTTCATGACCCCTGACATCGCAATGTTCCATAACCCATGTCATCAAAATATTCCATGACACTTTTAATCAAATTGCTCCATGACACTGTCATCACAATGCTCCCTGCCCTTCTCATCACAATGCACCACGCCCTTGTCATCAAAATGCCCCATAACATTTGTCATCACAAAGCTCCGTGACAATTGGCATCACAATGCTCCATGCCATTATCATCACAAGGCTCAGTGAAATCTCTCATCACATTGCTCCATGCCCTTGTCATCACAATGCTCCATTACACCTGTCATAACAATGCTCCATGACCCCTGCCATCACAGTGTTCCACGAACTTGTCATCACAAGGCTCCATGACATTTTTCATCACAATGCTCCATGTCCTTGACATCACAAAGCTCCATGACGCATGTCATCAGAATGCTCCATTTCCTTCTCATCACAATGCTCCATGCCCTTGTAATCTCATTGCTCCAAACCCCTCTAATTCAATGCTCCATGCACCTTTTCTTCAGAATGCTTCATGACACTTTTCATCAAAATGCTGCATTACCCCTGACATCTCAATGTTCTATAACCCCTGTCATCAAAATGTTCCATGACACTTTTCATCAATTTGCTCCATGACCCTGTCATCACAATGCTCCCTGCCTTTCTCATCACAATGCACCACGACCTTGTCATCAAAATGCTCCATGACCTTTGTCATCACAAAGCTCCATGACCCTTGGCATCACAATACTTCATGCCATTTAATCACAATGCTACATGAAACCTCTCATCACATTGCTCCATGCCCTTGTCACCACAATGCTCCATGACGCTTGTCATCACAATGCTCGATACTCTTCTCATCACAATGCTCCATGCCCTTGTCATTACAATCCTCCATGACACATGTATCACAGTGTTCCGTGCCCTAGTCATCACAATGTTCCATGCCAAATCTCATCACAATAATCCATGAAAGTTTCAGACCAATGTTCCATGCCCTTGTCATCACAATGCTCCATTACCCCTGTCATAATTATGCTCCATGACCCCTGCCATCACAATTTTCCACCGCCTTGGCATCCAAGGCTCCATGACCCTTGACATCACAATGCTCCAAGACCCCTGTAATCACAATGCTCCATGCCCTTGTCATCACAAGGATCCATGACACATGTCATCAGAATGCTCCATGGCCTTCTCATCACAATGCTACATGCCCTTGTCATCACAATGCTACAAGACCCCTGTAATCACAATGTTCCATGCCCCTATTCATCAGAATGCTCCATGAGAATTGTAATCACTGGGCTCCATGGTCTTCACATCACACTGCTCCAGGAACTTGTCATCACAAAGCTCCATTCCCTTGTCATCACAATGCTCCTTGACCCCTGTCATCACAATACTCCATGAACATTTTCAGGCCAATGCTCCATGACCTTCTCATCACAATGCTCCATGACACTTGTCATCACAATTCTCCATGACCACTCTCATCACAATGCTCCATGACACCTGTCATCACAATGCTCCATGCCCCTTGTCATTACAGTGATCCATGACGCTCTTCATCATAATTATCAATAGTGTTTTCATCACAAAGCTCCAAGGTCTTGCTATCACAATTCTCCATGCCCTGTTCATCACTATGCTCCATGTCCCATGTCATTACAATTCTCCACGTCCCTGTCATCACAATGCTTCCTGACAACTCTCATCACAATGTTACATGATCTTGTCATCACAATTCTCCATGCACTTGTCATCACAATGCTCTATGACCACTGTCATAGCAAGCTCCATGCGCTTGTCATCTCAATGTTTCACGACGTTTTCATCACAATTCTCAATGGCCCTTGTCATCACAATGATCCATGCCCTTGTCATCACAATGCTCCATGACCATTGTCATTGCAATGTTCTAAGCCCTTGTCATCAAAATGCTCCATTACCTTTGTCATCACAATCCTCCATGACACTTGGTATCACAATGCTCCATGCCATTGTCATCACAATGGACAATGACATATGTCATCACAGTGCTCCCTGACACCTGTCTTCACAATAATCCATGACCTTGTCATCACAATGTTCCATGCCCTTGTCATCACAATGCGCCATGCCCACTCTCATCACAATAATCCATAAATCTTGTCATCACAATGCTCCATGACCCCTGTCATCACAATGCTCCGTGACTCCAGTCATCACAATGCTTCATGACCTATCTCATCACTATCGTCCATGCCCTCGTCACACAAGGCTCTGTGATCTTTTTCACCACAATGCTCCATGAATATTTCATCACAATGCTCTGTGTCCCTTGTTATCAAAATGCTCTATGCCTTTGTCATCACAATGCTCCATGACACTTTTCATCAAAATTCTCCATGCGCTTGTCAGCACAATGCTACATGACCCATGTCATCACAATGCGCCATGTGCTTGTCATCACTATACTCCACATCCTTATCATTGGTGTGCTCCATAACACTTGTCATCACAAAGCTCCATGCACTTCTCATCAAAATGCTCTCTCACCACATATATCACAATGTTACATCACTAGTCATCACAATACACCCTCACCCCTGTCATCACAGTGTTCCATGACCCCTGACATCACAGTGCTACATGACCTTCTCATCACAAAGCTCCATGACCACTGACATCACAATGTTCCAAACCCGTCTCACAAAATGCTCCATGACCCATTTCATCACAATGCTTCATGACCCTTGACATCACAATGTTCCATAACCCCTGTCATCAAAATATTCCATGACACTTTTCATCAAATTGCTCCATGTCCCTGTCATCACAATGCTCCCTGTCCTTCTCATCTCAATGCACCATGCCCTTGTCGTCAAAATGCCCTATGACCTTTGTCATCACAAAGCTCCATGACACTTGACATCACAATGCTCCATGCCATTGTCATCACAATGCTCAATGAAATCTCTCATCACATTGCTCCATGCCCTTGTCATCACAATGCTCCATTACACCTGTCATAACAATGCTCCATGACCCCTGCCATCACAATGTTCCACGGCCTTGTCACCACAAGGCTCCATGGCCCTTGTCATCACAATGCACCAAGACCTCTGTAATCACAATTCTCCATACCCCTTTTCATCTCAATGCTCCATGATACCTGTCATCACAATGCACCATGCCCATCACCATAATGTTTCATGCTATTGTCATCACAATGAAATTAAAATGCTCCATGACCTCTGTCATCACAATGCTCCAAACCCTTCTGATCACAATGTTCCATAACACTTGTCATCACAATACCCCATGACGCTCGTCATCACAATTATGCAAGGTCTTCTCATCACAATGCTCCATGACCTTTGTCACCACAATGCTCAATACAGATGTCATCACAATGCTCCCTGACACTTGTCATCATTATGCTCCTTGAACACTGTCATGACAAGGAACCATGCCGCTTTCATCACAATGATCCATTCCCTTTTCTTGACAATGCTCCAAGATCACTTTTATCACCGTGCTCACTGACTTCAGTCATCACATTGCTTTATGACATTTGTCATCACAATGGTCCATGTCCTCGTCACACAAAGCTCTGTGACCTTTGCCACCCCAATGCGCCATGAACTTGTAATCACAATGCTCTGTGATCCTAGTCATCACAAAGCTCCATGCCTTTGTCAGCACAATGCTCCATGACCCTTGTCATCACAATGCTCGATGCTCGTGTCAGCACAATGCTCCATAACCCATGTCACCACAATGCTACATGAAACTTTTATCACAATGCTCTGTGACCCTTGGCATCACAAAGTTCCATGCCTTTTTCAGCACAATGCTCCATGACCCTTGTCATCACAATGCTCGATGTGCGTATCAGCACAATGCTCCATAACCCATGTCATCACAATGCGCCATGCACTTGTCATCACAATGCTCCATATCCTTGTCATCAAAATGCTCCATAAAAATTGTCATCACAATGCTCCATGCACTTCTCCTCAAAATGCTCTCTCACCATTGATATCACAATGTTCCATTACTAGTCATCACAATTCACCCTCACCCCTGTCACCACAATGTTCCATGACCCCTGTCATCACAATGCTACATGCCCTTATCATCACAATGCTCCATTACTCCTGAAATAACAATGTCCCATAACCCCTGTAATAAAAATGCTCCATGACACTTTTCATCACAAATCTCCATGACCCCTGGTATCACAATGTTCTATAACACATGTCATTAAAATATTCCATGACACTTTTCATCAAACTGCTCCATGACCCTGTCATCACAATGCTCCATGCCCTTCTCATCACAATGCACCACGCCCTTGTCATCAAAATGCTCCATGAGATTTGTCATCACAAATGTCCATGACACTTAGCATCACAATGCTCCATTCCATTGTCATCACAATGCTGCATGAACGCTCTCATCACATTGTTCCATGCAATTGTCATCCCAAATCTCGATGACGCTTGTAATCACAATGCTTGATGCCCTTCTCATTACAATGCTCGATGCCTTTGTCATTACAGTCCTCCATGATCTATGTATCACAGTGTTCCGTGCCCTTGTCATCACAATGCTCCATTACCCCTGTCATAACAATGCTCCATGACCCCTGCCATCACAAGGTTCCACGGCCTTGTCATCACAAGCCTCGATCAACCTTGTCATCAAAATGCTCCATGACACCTGTAATCACAATGCTCCATGCCCTTGTCATCACAAAGCTCCATGACGCATGTCATCAGAATGCTCCATGGCCTTCTCATCACAATGCTCCATGCCCTTGTCATCACAATGCTCCAACACCCCTGTAATCACAATGCTCCATGCCCCTTTTCATCTCAATGCTCCATGAATCCTGTCATCACAATGCACCGTGCCCATCACCATAATATTTCATGCTATTGTCATCACAATGAAATCAAAATGCTCAATGACCTCTGTCATCACAATGCACCAAACCCTTCTTATCACAATGTTCCATAACACTTGTCATCACAATGCCCCATGACGCTTATCATCACAATGTTCCATGCCCTTTTCATCACAATGCTCCAAGACCCCTGTAATCACAATGCTCCATGTCTTTGTCATCACAAACCTCCATGACACATGTCATCAGAATGCTCCATTGCCTTCTCATCACAATGCTCCTTGCCCTTGTCATCACAATGCTTCAAAACCCCTGTAATCACAATGCTCCATGCACCTTTTCATCAGAATGCTCCATGACACTTTTCACCAAAATGCTCCATGACCCCTGACATCACAATGTTCCATAACCCCTGTCATCAAAATGTTCCATTACCTTTGTCATCACAATCCTCCATGAAAATTGGTATCACAATGCTCCATGCCATTGTCATCACAATGGACAATGACATATGTCATCACAATGCTCCCTGACACCTGTCTTCACAATATTCCATGACCTTGTCATCACAATGTTCCATGCCCTTGTCATCACAATGCGCCATGCCCACTGTCATCACAATAATCCAGGAAACTTGTCAGACAGATATTCCATGCCACTGTCACCACAATGCTCCAAGCCCGTGTCATCACAATGCTCCATCACCCCTGTCATCACAATGCTCCGTGACTCCAGTCATCACAATCCTTCATGACCTTAGTTATCACAATGGTCCATGCCCTCGTCACAAAAGGCGCTGTGACCTTTGTCAACACAATGCTCCATGCCCTTGTCATCACAATGATCCATGCTCACTGTCATCACAATAATCCATGAAACTTGTCAGACCAATGGTCCATGTCCTCGTCACACAAGGCTCTGTGATCTTTTTCACCACAATGCTCCATGAATATTTCATCACAATGCTCTGTGTACCTTGTCATCAAAATGCTCCATGCCATTGTCAGAACAATGCTCCATGACACTTGTCATCAAAATGTTCCATGTGCTTGTCAGCACAATGCTCTATGACACATGTCATCACAATGCGCCATGCACTTGTCATTACAATACTCCATATCCTTATCATTGCTATGCTCCATAACACTTGTCATCACAATGCTCCATGCACTTCTCATCATAGTGCTCTCTCACCATATATATCACAATGTTCCATCACTAGTCATCACAATACTCCCTCACCCATGTCACCACAGTGTTCCATGACCCCTGTCATCACAGTGCTACATGCCCTTATCATCACAATGCTCCTGAGCCCTGACATCACAATGTTCCATAAACCCTGTCACAAAATGCTCCATGACCCATTTCATCACAATGCTTCATGACCCCTGACATCACAATGTCCCATAACCTCTGTCAACAAAATATTCCATGACCCTTTTCATCAAATTGCTCCAAGACCCTGTCATCACAATGCTCCCTGTCCTTCTCATCTCAATGCACCATGCCCTTGTCGTCAAAATGCCCCATGACCTTTGTCATCACAAAGCTCCATGACCCTTGGCATCACAATGCTCCATGCAATTGTCATCACAATGCTCAATGAATTATCTCATCACATTGCTCCATGCCCTTGTCATCACAATGCTCCATTACATCTGTCATAAAAATGCTCCATGACCCCTGCCATCACAATGTTCCACGGCCTTGTCATCACAAGGCTCCATGACCCTTGTCATCACAATGCACCAAGACCTCTGTAATCACCATTCTCCATGCCCCTTTTCATCTCAATGCTCCATGAACCCTGTCATCACAATGCACCATGCCCATCATCATAATGATTCATGCTATCGTCATCACAATGAAATTAAAATGCTCCATGACCTCTGTCATCACAATGCTCCAAACCCTTCTGATCACAATGTTCCATAAAACTTGTCATCACAATACCCCTTGACGCTCGTCATCACAGTTATGCAAGGTCTTCTCATCACAATGCTCCATGACCTTTGTCACCACAATGCTCAATACAATTGTCATCACAATGCTCCGTGACACTTGTCATCAGTATGCTCCTTGAACACTATAAGGACAAGGATCCATGCCTATTTCATCACAATGATTCATTCCCTTTTCATGACAATGCTCCAAGACCACTGTTATCACAGTGCTCTGTGACTTCAGTCATCACAATCCTTCATGACATTTGTCATTACAATGGTCCATGCCCTTGTCACATAAATCTCTGTGACCTTTGTCACCACAATGATCCCTGAAATATTCATCACAATGCTCTGTGACACTTGCCATCAAAATGCACCATGCCTTTGTCATCACAAAGCTCCATGACCCTTGGCATCACAATGCTCCATGCCATTGTCATCACAATGCTTCATGAAGCCTCTCATCACATTGCTCCATGACCTTGTCATCACAAATCTCCATGACTCTTGTCATCACAATGCTCAATGCAGTTCTCATAACAATGCTCCATGGCCTTGTCATTACAGTCCTCCATGAACCCTCTACCACAGTGTTCCAGGCCCTTGTCATCACAATGCTCCAGGCACACTCTCATCACAATAATCCATGAAATTTTTCAGACCAATGCTCCATGTCCCAGTCATCACAATGTTCCACAGCCTTGTCATCACAAGGATCCATACACATGAAATCACAATGCTCCATGCCCTTGTCATCACAAAGCTCCATGATGCATGTCTTCAGAATGCTCCATGGCCTTCTCATCACAATTCACCATTCCCTTGTCATCAGAATGCTCCACGACCCCTGTAATCTCAATGCTCCATGCCCATTTTCATTAGAATGCTCCATGAGAATGTCATCACAAGGCTCCATGGTTTTCTCAACACAATGCTCCAGGACCTTGTCATCACAATGCTCCTTTCTCTTGTCATCACAATGCGCCATGACTCTTGTCAACTCAATACTCCATGAACATTTTCAGCCCAGTGTTCCATAACATTCTCATCACACTGCTCCATGACACCTGTCATCACAATGCTCCATGACCAATGTCATCACAACCTCCATGACCCCTGACAACACAATGATCCGGGAGTCTTGTCATCAAAATGCTCCATGACACTTGTCATCACAATGATCCATGCCCATGTCATCCCAATGCTCCATGACCCCGTAATCACAATGCTCCGTGACGCTTGTCATCACAGTGCTCCATGACACTTGTCATCACAATGCTCCATGCCTTTGTCATCAAAATGCTCCATGACCTTTTCATCACAATGCTCCATGCCCTTCTCATCACAATGCACCACCACCTTGTCATCAAAATGCTCCATGACATTTGTCATCACAAAGCTCCATGACCATTGGCATCACAATGTTCCATGCTCCTTTAAATCAAAATGGTCCATGACCCCTCTCATCACAATACTCCAAACCTTTGTGATCACAGTGTTCCATAACACTTGTCATCACAACGCTCCATGATGCCTGTCATCACAATACACCATGCCCTTGTCATCACAATGCTCCATGACCTTTGTCATCACAATTCTCAATACACTTGTCATCACAATGCTCCCTAACCCTTGTCTTCAGAATGCTCCTTGAACCCTGTAATGAAAAGGCTCCATGCGTTTTTCATCACAATGCTCCATGCCCTTTTCATCACAATGCTCCATGCCATTTTCGTCACAATACTCCACAAGCTTGTCATCAGAATGCTCCATGACCCTTGTCATCACAATGCTCCATGACCTCTGTCATCACAATTCTCCATAACACCTGTCATCACAATGCTCCATGCCCCTTGTCATAACAGTGCTCCATGACACTCATCTTCACAATTATCCATGGTCTTCTCATCACAATGCACCACGGTTTTGCCATCACAATGCTGCATGCCCTGGTCATCACAATGCTCCATATCTTTGGTGATCAAAATTATCCACGTCCTCGGCATCACTACGCTCCATGACACTTCTACTCACAGTGTTATATGCTTTGTCATCACAATTCTCTATGCACTTTTAATCGCAATCCTCCATGACCCCTGTCATAGCAAGCTCCATGTGGTTGTCATCACAATGCTTCATGAATTGTCATCAAAATTATCAATGGCCCTTTTCATCACAATGGTCCATGCCCTCGTCATCACAATGCTCCAAGCCTATGTCATCACAATGCTCCATTACCTTTGTCATCACAATCCTCCATGACACTTGGCATCACAATGCTCCATGCCATTGTCATCACAATGGACAATGACATATGTCATCACAATGCTCCCTGACACCTGTCTTCACAATACGCCATGACCTTGTCATCACAATGTTCCATGCCTTTGTCATCACAATGTGCCATGCCCACTGTCATCATAATAATCCATGAAACTTGTCAGACCATTGTTCCATGCCCCTGTCATCAAATTGCTCCATGCCCTTGTCATCACAATGCTCCATGACCGCTGTCATCACAATGCTCTGTGAATCCAGTTATCACAATGCTTCATGACCTTTGTCATCACAATGGTGCCTGACCTCGTCACACAAGGCTCTGTGACCTTTGTCACCACAATGCTCCTTGACCTTTTCATCACAATTCTCCAAGCTCACTGTCATCACAATAAACCATGAAACTTGTCAAACCAATGTTCCATGTCCCTTTGATCACATTGCTCCATGCCCTTGTCATCACAGTGCTCCATGACCCCTGTCATCACAATGCCCTGTGACTCCAATCATCACAATGCTTCATGACCAATCTCATCACAATGGTCCATGCCCTCGTCACACAAGGCTCTGTGATATTTGTCACCACAATGCTCCATGAAATTTTCATCACAACTCTCCATAAACCTTGTCATCACAATGCTCCATGCACTTCTCATCAAAATGCTCTCTCAACACATATATCACAATGTTCCATCACTAGTCATCACAATACTCCCTCACCCCTGTCATCACAGTTTTCCATGAACCCTGTCATCACAGTGCTACATGCCCTTACCTTCACAATGCACCATGACCCCTGACATCACAATGTTCCATAACCCCTGTCACAAATTGCTCCATGACCCATTTCATCACAATGTTTCATGACCCATGACATCACAATGTTCCATAACCCCTGTCATCAAAATATTCCATTACGCTTTTCATCAAATTTCTCCATGACCCTGTCATCACAATGCTCCTTGCAATTCTCATCTCAATGCACCACGCCCTGGTCACCTAATGTCCCATGTCTTTGTCATCACAAAGCTCCAAGACCCATTGCATCACAATGCTTCATGCCATTGTCATCACAATGCTCAATGAAATCTCTCATCACATTGCTCCATGCCCTTGTCATCACAATGCTCCATTACAACTGTCATAACAATGCTCTATGACCCCTGCCATCACAGTGTTCCACGGCCTTGTCATCACAAGGCTCCATGACGCTTGTCATCACAATGCTCCAAGACCCCTGTAATCACAATGCTCCATGCCCCTTTTCATCTCAATGCTCCATGAACCCTGTCATCACAATGCACCATGCCCATCATCTTAATGCTTCATGCTATTGTCATCACAATGAAATCAAAATGCTCCATGACATCTGTCACCACAATGCTCCAAATCCTTGTGATCACAGTGTTCCATAACACTTGTCATCAAAATGCCCCCTGACGCTCGTCATCACTATTATGAATGGTTTTCTCATCACAATGCTCCATGATCTTTGTCACCGCAATCCTCAATACATTTATCATCACAATGCTCCCTGACACTTGTCATTAGTATGCTTCATGAACACTGTCGTGAAAAGGCTCCATGCCGTTTTTATGACAATGATCCATTCCCTTGTCATCACAAAGCTCCATGACACATGTCATCAGAATGCTCCATGGCCTTCTCATCACAATGATCCATGCCCTTGGCATCACAATGCTCCAAGAACCGTATAATCACAATACTCCGTGACTACAGTCATTGCAGTGCTTCATGACATTTGTCATCACAATGGTCCATGACCTCGTCACAGAAGGCTCTGTGACCTTTGTGACCACAATGCTCCATGAACTTTTCATCACAATTCTCTGTCACCCTTGTCATCACAATGCTCCATGCGTTTGTCAGCACAATGCTCAATGACCCTTGTCATCACAATGCTCCATGCGCTTGTCAGCACAATGCTTCATAACACATGTCATCACAATGCGCCATGTGCTTGTCATCACAGTGCTCCACATCCTTGTCATCAAATTCTCCATAAACCTTGTCATCACAATGCTCCATGCACTTCTCATCAAAATGCTCTCTCACCAATGATATCACAGTGTTCCATCACTAGTCATCACAATACTCCCTCAACCCTGTCATCACAATGCTCCATGCCCCCTGACATCAGAATGTTCAATAATCCCTGTCACAAAATGCTCCATGACCCTTTTCATCACAATGCTCCATGACACCTAACATCAAAATTTTCGATAACCCCTCTCATCAAAATGTTCCGTGACCCTTTTGATCAAATTGCTACATGACCCTGTCATCACAATGCTCCCTGCACTTCTCATCACAATGCACCACGGCCTTGTCATCAAAATGCTCCATGACATTTGTCATCACAAAGCTCCATGACCATTGGCTTCACAATGCTCCATGCCGTTATCATCAAATGCTCCTTGAACCCTCTCATCACATTGCTCCATGCCCTTGTCATCACAAAGCTCCATGACGCTTGTCATCACAATGCTCGATGCCCTTCTCATCACAATGCTCCATGCCCTTATCATCAAAATCCTCCATGACCTATGTATCATAGTGTTCCATGCCCTTGTCATCACAATGCTCCTTTCCCACTCTCATCAAAATAATCCATGAAACTTTTCAGACCAATGCTCCATGCCCTTGTCATCACAAGGCTCAATTACCCCTGTCATTATAATGCTCCATGACATATGCCATCACAAGGTTCCAGGGCCTTGTCATCACAAGCCTCCATGACCCTTGTCATCACAATGCTCCAAGACCCCTCTAATCACAATGCTCCTTGTCTTTGTCATCACAAAGCTCCATGATGCATGTCTTCAGAATGCTCCATGGCCTTCTCATCACAATGCTCCATTCCCCTTTTCATCACAATGCTCCATGAACCCTGTCATCACAATGCACCATGCCCATCATCATAATGCTTCATGCTATTGTCATTACAATGAAATCAAAATGCTCCATGACCTCTGTCATCACAATGCTCCAAACCCTTGTGATCACAATGTTCCATAACACTTGTCATCACAATGCCCCATGACGCTGGTCATTACAATTATCCATGGTCTTCTCATCACAATGCTCCATGACCTTTGTCATCACAATGCTCAATACACTTGTCATCACAATGGTCCCTGACACTTGTCGTCACTATGCTCCTTGAACCCTGTCATGACAAGGCTCCATGCATTTTTCATCACAATGATCCATGCCCTTTTCATCACAATCCTCCAAGACCCCTCGTATCACAATGCTCCATGTCCTTTTCATCACAAAGCTCCATGACGCATGTCATCAGAATGCTCCATGGACATCTCATCACAATGCTCCATGTCCTGGTCTTCACAATGCTACAAAACCCCTGTAATCACAATGCTCCATGAACCTTTTTATCAGTATGCTCCATGACAATATTCATCACAAGGCGCCATGGCCCTCTCATCACAATGCTCCAGGACATTCTCATCGCATTGCTCCATTCCCTTCTCATCACAATGCTCCATGACCCCTCTCATCACAGTACTCCATGAATATTTTCAGCCCAATGCTCCATGACCTTCTCATCACAATGCTCCATGACCCATGTCATCACAATGCTACATGACCACAGTCATCAAAATGATCCATGCCACTTGTCATCAGAATATTCCATGAGCTTGTCATCCCCATGCTCCATGACCCCTGTAATCACAATGGTCCTTGACGCTTGTCGTCACAGAGCTCCATGACACTTGTCATCACGGTGCTCCATGCCTTTGTCAGCAAAATGCTAAATGACCTTGTCAACACAATGCTCCATGCACTTGTCCTCACAATTCTCCATTACCAGTGTCATCACAATCCTCCATGAACCTTGGGATCACATTGCTTCATGCCCTTGTTATCACAGTGCTCCATGATTCTTCAAATCAAAATGATCCATGACCTCTGTCATCACAATGCTCCAAACACTTGTGATCACCATGTTCCATAACACTTGTCATCACAACGCTCCATGATGCCTGCCATCACAATACTCCATGCCCTTGTAATCACAATTCTCCATGAACTTTGTCATCACAATGCTCAATACACCTGTCATCACAATGCTCCCTGATACATTTCCTCAGAATGCTCCTTGAACCCTGTCACGAAAAGGCTCTATGCCTTTTTCATCACAATGCTCCATGCCCTTTTTCTCACAATGCTCCATGTCATTGTCATCACAATACTCCACAAGCTTGTCATCAGAATGCTCCAAGACCCTAGTCATCACAATGCTCCATGATCCCTATCATCACAATGCTCCATGACACCTGTCATCACAATGCTCCATGCCCCTTGTCATTACAGTGCTCCATGACACTCGTCATCACAAATATCCATGATCTTCTCATCACAATGCTCCACGGTCTTTCCATCACAATGCTCCATGACACTTCTCATCACAATGTTACATTCTCTTGTCATCACAATTCTCCATGCTCTTGTCATCGCAATGCTCAAAGACCCCTGTCATAGCAAGCTCTATGTGCTTTTCATCACGATGCTTCACGAACTTGTCATCAGAATTCTCAATGGCCCTTGTCATCACCATCCTCCATGCCCTTGTCATCAAAATGCTCCATGACCCTTGTTCTCACAATTCTCCAAACCCCTGTCATCACAATGCTCAATTAACTTTGTCATCACATTCCTCCATGACACTTGGCATCACAATGCTCCATGCCATTGTCATCAAAATGGATCATGACATATGTCATCACAATGCTCCCTGACAACTGTCTTCACAGTACTCCATGATCTTCTCATCACAATGCTCCATGACCTTGTCATCAGAATGTGCCATGCCCACTGTCATCACATTAAACCATGAAACTTGTCAGAACAATGCACCATGCCCCTGTCATCACAATGCTCCATACCCTTGTCATTACAATGCTCCGTGACTCCAGTCATCACAATGCTTCATGACCTTTTTCATCACAATGGTCCATGCCCTCGTCATCACAAGGCTCTGTGACCATTGTCACCACAATGCTCCATGAATTTTTCATCACAATGTTCTGAGATCGTTGTCATCACAATGTTCCATGCCTTTCTCAGCACAAGGCTCCTTTCGGTTCTCAGCTCAATGCTCCATGATGTATATCATCAAAATGTGCCATGCACTTGTCATCACAATTCTCCACAGCCTTGTCATCACAATGCTCCATAAATCTTGTCATCACAATGCTCCATAAACTTTGTTATCACAATGCTCCATGCACTTCTCATCAAAATGCTCTCTCAGCACTGATATCACAATGTTCCATCACTAGTCATCACAATACTCCCTCACCACTGTCATCACAATTTTCCATGACCTCTGTCATCACAATGCTACATGCCCTTATCATCACAATGCTCCATGACCCCTGACATCAAAATGTTCCATATCCTCTGTCATCAAAATGCTCCATCACCGTTTTCATCACAATGCTCCAAGAACCCTGAAATCACAATGTTCCATAACCACTGTCATCAAAATATTCCATGACACTTTTCATCAAATTGCCCCATGACCCTGTCATCACAATGCACCATGTCCATCGTCATCATGTTTCATGCTATTGTCATAACAATGAAATCAATATGCTCCATGACCTCTGTCATCAAAATGCTAAGAACCCTTGTGATCACAATGTTCCATAACCATTGTCATCACAATGCACCATGTCACTCATCATCACAATTATCCATGGACTTCTCATCACAGTGTTCCATGAACTTTGTCATCACAATGCTCAATGCACTTGTCATCACAATGCTCCCTGACACTTTTCATCAGTATGCTCCTTGAACCCTGTCATGACAAGGCTCCATGCCTTTTTCATCACAATGATCCATACCATTTTCATCACAATGCTCCAAGACCCGTGTAATCACAATGCTCCATGACCTTAATCACAAAGCTCCATGATGCATGTCATCAGAATGCTCCATGGCCTTCTCATCACAATGCTCCATGTCCTTGTCATCACAGTGCTCCAAGACGCCTGTCATCTCAATGCTCTGTGATTCCAGTCATCACAAGGCTTCATGACATTTGTCATCACAATGGTCAATGTCCTCATCACACAAGTCTCTGTGACCATTTTCACCACAATGCTCCGTGAAATTTTCATCACAATGCTCTGTGATCCTTGTCATCACAATTCTCCATGCACTTGACAGCACAATGCTCCATAACCCATGTCATCACAATGCGCCATGTGCTTGTAATCACAATGCTCCACATCCTTGTCGTTACAGTGCTCCAAAAACTTTGTCATCACAATTCTCCATGCACTTCTCATCAAAATGCTCTCTCCCCCCTGTCATCACAATGTTCCATGATCCCTGTCATGACAATGCTACATGATCTTATCATCACAATGCTCCATGAACCATGACATCACAATGTTCCATAACCCCTGTCATCAAAATGCTCCATGACCCTTTTCATCACAATGCTCCATGAGCCCTGTAATAACAATGTTCCATAACCACTGTCATCAAAATGTTCCATGATCCTTTTCATCAAATTGCGCCATGACACTGTCATCACAATGCTCCCTGCCCTTCTCATCACAATGCACCTCGACCTTGTCATCAAAATGCTCCATGAACTTTGTCATCACAAAGCTCCATGACCCTTGGCATCACAATGCTCCATGCCATTTTCATCAAATGCTCCATGACCCCTGTAATCACAATGCTCCATGCCAGTTTTCATCAGAATGCTCCATGAGAATTGTCATCACAAGTCTACATTGTCCTCTCATCACAATGCTCCAGGACCTTGTCATCACAATGCTCTGTGACTCCAGTCATCACAATGCTTCATGACCTTTGTCAACACAATGGTCCATGCCCTCGTCATCAAAAGGCTCTGTGATATTTGTCACCAAAATGCTCCATGAAATTTTCATCACAATGCTCTGTTACCCATGTCATCACTATGCTCCATACCTTTGTCAGCACAATGCTCCCTGACCATTGTCATCACAATGCTCCATGCGCTTGTCCGCACAATGCCCCATGACCTGTGTCATCACAATGCTCCACTACCTTTTCATCACAGTGCTCCATAAATCTTGTCATCACAATGCTCCATGCACTTCCCATCAAAATGCTGTCCCACCACGGATATCATAATGTTCCATCAAGAGTCATCGCAATACTCCCTCAACCATTTCATCACAATGTTCCAGGACCCCTGTCATCAAAATGCTCCATGACCCTTTTCATCATAATGCTCCCTGACCCCTGACATCACAATGTTCCATAACCCCTTTCATCAAAATATCTCATGACACTTTTCATCACATTGCTCCATGACCATTTCATCACAATGCTCTCTGCACTTCTCATCACAGTGCACCACGCCCTTGTCATCAAAATGCTCCATGACCTTTGTCATCACAAAGCTCCATGACCCTTGGCATCACAGTGCTCCATGCCATTGTCATCAAAATGCTCCATGAACACTCTCATCACATTGTTCCATGCAATTGTCATCACAGGCTCCATGATGCTTTTCATCACAATGCTCGATTCTCTTCTTAACACAATGCTCCATGCCGTTTTCATTAAAATCCGCTATGACCCATGTATCACAGTGTTCCGTGCCCTTGTCATCACAATGCTCCATGCCCCCTCTCATCACAATAAGCCATGAAACTTTTCAGACCAATGCTCCATGCCCATGTCATCAAAATGCTCCATTACCCGTTATAACAATGCTCCATGACACCTGCCTTTACAATGTTCCACGATATTGTCATCACAAGGCTCCATAACCCTTGTCATCACAATGCTCCATGTCCTTGTCATCACAAAGCTCCATGACGCATGTCATCAGAATGCTCCATGGCCTTCTCATTCACGATGCTCCATGCCCTTGTCATCACAATTCTCCTAGACCCCTGTAATCACAATGCTCCATGCCCCTTTTCATCTCAATGCTCCATGAACCGTGTCATCACAATTCACCATGCCCATCATCATAATGCTTCATGCTATTGTCATCAAAATGAAATCAAAATGCTCCATGACCTCTGTCATCACAATGCTCCAAACCCTTGTGATCACAATGTTCCATAACACTTGTCATCACAACGCCCCATGACGCTCATCATCACAATCATCCATGGCCTTCTATTCACAATACTCCATGAACTTTGTCATCACAAAGCTCAAAACACTTGTCATCACAATACTCCCTGACACTTGTCGTCAGTATGCTCCTTGAAACCTGTCATGACAAGGCTCCATGCCTTTTTAATCTCAATGATCCATGCCCTTTTCCTTACAATGCTCCAAGTCCCCTGTAATCACAATGCTCCATGCCCTTGTCATCACAAAGCTTCATGACATATGTCTTCAGAATGCTCCATGGCCTTCTCATCACCATGCTCCATGCCCTTTTCATCACAATGCTCCTTTCCCTTGTCATCAAATTTCCCCATGACCCCTGTCATCACAATACTCCTTGAATATTTTCAGCCCAATGCTCCATGACCTTCTCATCACAATGCCCCATGAATCCTGTCATCACAATGCTCCATGACGCCTGTCATCACAATGCTCCGTGACCACAGTCATCACAATGCTTCATGACTTTTGTCATCAGAACGGTCCATGCCCTTGTCACACAAGGCTCTGTGTCATTTGTCACCCCAATGCTCCATGAACATTTCATCACAATGCTCTGTGACCCTTGTCATCACAATGCACCATGCATTTGTCAGCACAATGATCCATGACACTTGTCATCAAAATGCTCCTTGACCCATGGCATCACAGTGTACCATGTGCTTGTCATCACAATGCTCCACATCATAGTCATCACAATGCACCATAAACCTTGTCATCACAATGTTCCATGCACTTCTCATCAAAATGCCCTCTCACCACTGGTATCACAATATTCCATCACTAGTCTTCACAATATTCCCTCACCACTCTCATCACAATGTTCCATGACCCCTATCATCACAATGCTACATGCACTTATCATCAAAATGCTCCATGACCCCTGCCATCACAATGTTCCATAAACCCTGTCATCAAAATGCTACATTACCCATTTCATCTCAAAGCTCCATGACCCCTGTCATCACAAATTTCCATAACCACTCTCATCAAAATATTCCATGACCTTTTTCATCAAATTGCTCCATGAACCTATTATCACAATGCTCGCTGCACTTCTCATCACAACGCACCACGACCTCGTCATCAAAATGCTCCATGACCTTTGTCATCACAAAACTTCATGACCCTTGGCATCACAATGCTCCATGAAGCCTCTCATCACAGTGCTCCATGCCCTTGTCATCACAAAGCTCCATGAGGCTTGTGATCCCAATGCTCGATGCCTTTCTCATCACAATGTTCCATGCCCTTGTCATTACAATCCTCCATGACCCATGTATCAAAGTGTTCTGTGCCCTTGTCATTACCATCCTCCATGACCCATGTATCAAAGTGTTCTGTGCCCTTGTCATCACAATGCTCCATGCCCACTCTCATCATAATAATCCATGAAATATTTCAGACCAGTGCTCCATGCCCTTGTCATCACAATGCTCCATTACCCCTGTCATAACAATGCTCCATGACCCCTGCCATCACAATGTTCCATGGCCTTGTCATCACAAGACTCCATGACACTTGTCATCACAATGTTCCAAGACACTGTAATCACAATCTCCATACACTTGTCATCACAAAGCTCCATAACGCATGTCATCAGAATGCTCCATGTCCTTCTCATTTACGATGCTCCATGCCCTCATCATCACAATGCTCCAAGACCCCTGTAATCACAATGCTCCATGCCCCTTTTCATCTCAATGCTCCATGATCTGTGTCATCACAATGCACCGTGCCCATCATCATAATGCTTCATGCAATTGTTATCAAAATGAAATAAAAATGCTCCATGACCTCTGTCATCACATGATCCAAACCCTTGTGATCACAATGTTCCATAACACTTGTCATCACAACGCCCCATGACGCGCATCATCACAATTATCCATGGTCTTCTATTCACAATACTCCAGGACCTTTGTCATCACAATGCTCAATACACTTGTCATCACAGTGCTCCCTTACACTTGTCGTCAGTATGCTCCTTGAACCCTGTCATGACAAGGCTCCATGCCTTTTTAATCACAATGATCCATGCTATTTTCCTCACAATGCTCCAAGACCCCTGTAATCACAATGCTCCATGCCCTTGTCATCACAAAGCTTCATGACACATGACTTCAGAATTCTCCATGGCCTTCTCATCACCATGCTCCTTGCCCTTTTCATCACAGTGCTCCTTTCCCTTGTCATCAAAATGCCACATGAGACCTGTCATCACAATACTCGATGAACATTTTCAGCCCAATTCTCCATGACCTTCTCATCACAATGCCCCATGAACCCTGTCATCACAATACACCATGACCACTGTAATCCCAATGCTCCGTGACTCCAGTCATCAAAATGTTTCATGAACTTTGTCATCACAATGGTCTATGCCCATGTCACACAACGCTCTGTGACCTTTGTCACCACAATGCTCCCTGAAATATTCATCACAATGCTCTGTGACACTTGCCATCAAAATGCACCATGCCTTTGTCAGCACAATGATCCATGACACTTGTCATAACAATGCTCCATGTGCTTTTCAGCACAATGCTTTTTGACCCATGTCACCACAATGCTCCACATCCTTGTCACCACAATGCTCCATAAACCGTGTCATCACAATGCTCCATGCTCTTCTCATCAAAATGCTCTCTCACCACTGATATCACAATGTTCCATCACTAGTCTTCACAATACTCCCTCACCCCTGTCATCACAAAGTTCCATGACCCCTATCATCACAATGCTACATGCACTTATCATTAAATGCTGCATGACCCATGACATCACAATGTTCCATAAAACCTGTCATCAAAATACTCCAATACCCTTTTCATCACAATGCTCCATGACCCCTGACACCACAATTTTCCATAACCACTCTCATCAAAATGTTCCATGACCTTTTTCATCAAATTGCTCTATGACCCTGTTATCACAATGCTCCCTGCCCTTCTCATCACAAAACACCTCGACCTTGTCATCAAAATGCTCCATGAGCTTTGTCATCACAAAGCTCCATGACCCTTGGCATCACAATGCTCCATGCCATTGTCATCACAATGCTCCATGAAGCCTCTCATCACATTGTTCCATGCCCTTGTCATCACAAAGCTCCATGACGCTTGTGATCCCAATGCTTGATGCCCTTCTCATCACAATGCTAAATGCCCTTGTCATTACAATCCACCATGACCCATGTATCAAAGTGTTCCGTGCCCTTGTCATCACAATAATCCATGAAACTTTTCAGACCAATTCTCCATGCCCTTGTCATCACAACGCACCATTACCACTGTCATAACACTGCTCCATGACACTTGCCAACACAAGGTTCCACGACCTTGTCATCACAAGACTCCATGACACTTTTCATCACAATGCTCCAAGACATTGTAATCACAATTCTCCATACCAATGCCATCACAAAGATCCATGACACATGTAATCAGAATGCTCCATGGCCTTCTCATTCACGATGCTCCATACCCTTGTCATCACAATGCTCCAAGACTCCTGTAATGACAATGGTCCTTGTCCCTTTTATTCTCAATGCTCCATGAACCCTGTCATAACTATGCACCATGCCCATCATCAAAATGCTTCATACTATTGTCATCACAATGAAATTAAAATGCTCCATGACCTCTGTCATCACAATGCTCCAAACCCTTGTGATCACAATGTTCCATAACACTTTTCATCACAATGCCCAATGACTCTGGTCATCACAATTATCCATGGTCTTCTCATCACAATGCTCCATGATCTTTGTCATCCCAATGCTCAATACACTTGTCATCACAATGCTCCATGACACTTGTCGTCAGAATGCTCCTTGAACCCTTTCATGACAAGGCTCCATGCATTTTTCATCACAATGATCCATGCCCTTTTCATCACAATGCTCCAAGACCACTCTAATCTCAATGCCCCTTGCTCTTGTCATCACAAAGCTCCATTATGCATGTATTCAGAATGCTCCATGGCCTTCTCATCACTATGCTCCATGACCTTGTCATCTCAATGCTCCAAGAACACTGTCATCATAATGATCCATGCCCCTTTTCATCAGAATGCTCCATGAGACTTGTCATCACAAGGCTCCATTGTTTTCTCATCACAGTGCTCCAGGACCTTGTCATCACAATGCTCCATTCCCTTGTCATCACAATGCTCTATGACCCCATTCATAACAATACTCCAAGAACATTTTCAGCCCAATGCTCCATGAACTTCTCATCACAATGCTCCATTACCCCTATCATTACAATTCTCCATGCTCCTTGAAATAAAAATGATCCATGACCTCTGTCATCACTACGTTCCAAATCATGGTGATCACATTGTTCCATAACACTTTTCTTCACAACACTCCAGGATGACTGTCATAACCATACTCCATGCCCTTGTCATCACAATGCTCCATGACATTTTTCATCACAATGCTCAATACACTTGTCATCACAATGCTCCCTGACACTTGTCGTCAGAATGCTCCTTGAACCCTGTCATGAAAAGGCTCCATGCCTTTTTCATCACAATGCTCCATGCCCTTTGCATCACAATGCTCCATGCAATTTTCATCACAATACTACACAAGCTTGTCATCAGAATGCTCCTTAACACCTGTCATCACAATGCTCCATTACCCCTGCTATCACAATGCTCCATGACACCTGTCATCAAAATGCTCCTTGCCCCTTGTCATTACAGTGCTCCATGACGCTCGTCATCAAAATTATACATGGTCTTCTCATCACAGTGCTCCACGGTATTGCCATCACAAGGATCCATGACACTTTTCATCACAATGTTACATGAAATTGTCATCACAATTCTCCATGCAATTGTCATCGCAATGCACCATGAACCCTGTCATAGCAAGCTCCATATGTTTTTTATCACAACGCTTCAAGACCTTGTCATCATTATTATCAATGGCCCTTTTCATCACAGTGCTCCATGCTCTTCTCATCAAAATGCTCCATGACCCTTGTCATCACAATGCTCCAAGCACTTGTCATCACAATGCTCCATTACATTTGTCATCACAATCCTCCATGACACTTGGCATCACAATGCTCCATGCCATTGTCATCACAATGGACCATGACATATGTCAATAAAACGCTCCCTGACAACTCTCTTCACAATACACTTGACTTTGTCATCACAATTCTCCATGCCCTTGTCATCACAATTTGCCTTGCCCACTGTCATCAAAATAATCCATGAAACTTGTCAGACAAATGTTCCATGCCACTGTTATCACAATGCCCCATGCCCTTGTCATCACAATGCTCCGTGACACCAGTCATCACAATGCTTCATGACCTTTGTCATCACAATGGGCCATGCCCTCGTCATCACAAGGCTCAGTGACCTTTGTCAGCACAGTGCTCCAGGAACTTTTCGTCACAATGCTCTGTGAACCTTGTCATCACAATGATCCTTGCCTTTGTCTGCACAATACTCCAGAAGCTTGTCATCAGAATGCTCCATGTCCCTTGTCCTCACAATGATCCATGACACCTGTCATCACAATTCTCCATGCCACGTGTCATTACAGTGCTCGATGACACTCGTCATCAAAATGCTCCATGGTATTGCCATCACAATGCTCCACGGTCTTGCCATCACAATGCTCCATGCCCTGGATATCACAATGTTCCATGTCCCTTCTCATCACAGTGCTCCATGACACTTCTCATCACCATGTTACATGCTGTTGTCATCACAATCCTCCATGCCATTGTCATCACAATGGACCATGACATATGTCAACACCATGCTCCCTGACACCTGTGTTCACAATACTCCATGCCCTTGTCATCACAATGCTCCATGCCCTTGTCTTCACAATGCACCATACCTACACTCATCACAATAATCCATGAAAGTTGTCAGACCAATTCTCCATGCCCCTATCATCACAGTGCTCCTTGCCGTTGTCATCACAATGCACCATGAACCCTGTCATCACAATGCTCCGTGACTCCAGTCATCACAATGCTTCATGACCTTTGACATCACAGTGGTTCATGCCCTGGTCATCAGAAGTCTCTGTGAACTTTGTCACCACAATGCTCCATGAACTTTTCATCACAATGCTCCATGACCCTTGTCATAACAAAGCGCCATGCGCTTCTCAGCACAATGCTCCATGACCCATGTCATCACAATGTGTCATGCGCTTGTCATCACAATGCTCCACAACCTTGTCATCACAGTGCTCCATAAACCTTGTCATCACAATGCACCATGCACTTCTCATCAAAATGCTCTCTCACAACTGATATCACAATGTTCCATCACTAGTCATCACTATACTCCCTCACCCCTCTCATCACAGTGTTCCATGACCTCTGTAATCACAATGCTCCATGCCCTTGTCATCACAAAGCTCCATGATGCATGTCATCATAATGCTCCATGGCCTTCTCATCACAATGCTCAATGCCCTTGCCATCACAATGCTCCATTAACGCTGTCATCACAATGCTCCATGACCACTGTCAACAGAGCGCTCCTTGACCAATGACAGCACAATGATCTGGGACACTTGTCATCAAAATGCTCCATGACACTTGTCATCACAATGATCCATGCGCTTGTCATCCCAATTCTCCATGACCCCTGTAATCAGAATGTTCCATGACGCTTGTCATCCCAGTGCTCCATGACCCTTGGCATCACAATGCTCCATGCCATTGTCATCACAATGCTCCATGAACCCTCTCATCACATTGCTCCATGCCCTTGTCATCACAAAGCTCCATAACGCTTGTCATCACACAGCTCGATGCCATTCTCATCACAATGCTGCAGGCCTTTGTCATTAAAATGTTCCATGGTCCATGTATCACCGTGTTCCGTGCCCTTGTCATCACAATGCTCCATGCCCACTCTCATCACAATAATCCATAAAACTTGTCACATCAATGCTCCATGCACTTGTCATCAAAAGGCTCCATTAACCGTGTCATAACAATGCTCCATGACCCCTGCCATCAAAATGTTCCACGGCCTCATCATCACAAGGCTCCATGACCCTTGTCATCACAATTCTCCAAGAACACTGTAATCGCAATGCTCCATGCACTTGTCATCACGAAGCTCCATGACGCATGTCATCAGAATGCTCCATGGCCTTCTCATCAAAACGCTAAATGACCTCTGTCATCTCAATGCTCCAAACAATTGTGATCACAATGTTCCATAACACTTGTCATCACAATTCCCCATGACGCTCCTCATCACAATTATCCATGGTCTTCTCATCACAATGCTCCATGACCTTTGTCATCACAATGATCAATACACTTGTCAGCTCAATGCTCCCTGACACTTGTCCTCAGTATGCTCCTTGAACCCTGTCATGACAAGGTTCCATGCCTTTTTCATCACAATGATCCATGCACTTTTCATCACAATGCTCCAAGACCCCTGTAATCACAATGCTCCATGCCCTTGTCATCACAAAGCTCCATGACCCATATCATCAGAAGTCTCCATGGCTTTCTCATCACCATGCTCCATGCCCTTGTCATCACAATGCTCCCTGACATTTGTCTTCAGAATGCTCCTTGAAACCTGTCATGAAAAGGCTCCATGCCTTTTTCATCACAATGCTCCATGCCCTTTTCATCACTATGCTCCAGGCCATTGTCATCACAAAACTCCACAAGCTTGTCATAAGAATGCTCCATGACCCATGTCATCACAATGCTCCATGACCCCTGTCATCACAATGCTCCATGACACCTGTCATCACAATGCTCCATGCCCCTTGTCATTACAGTGCTCCATGACTCTCGTCATCACAATTATCCATGGCCTTCTCATCACACTGCTCCACGGTCTTTCCATCACTATGCTCCATGCCCTGTTCATCACAATGATCCATGTCCCTTGTCATCACAATTCTCCTCGTCCTTGTCATCACAATACTCCATGACACTTCTCATCACAATGTTACGTGGTCTTGTCATCACAGTTCTCCATGCACTTTTCATAGCAATGCTCCATGTCCCCTGACATAGCAAGCTCCGTGTGCACGTCATCACAATGCTTCACGACGTTTGCATCAAAATTCTCAATGGCCTTTGTCATCACAATGCTCCATGTCCTTGTCATCACAATGCTCCATGACCCTTTTCTTCACAATTCTAAAAGAAATTGTCATCACAATTCTCCATTACCTTTGTCATCACAATCCTCCATGACACTTGGCATCACAATGCTCCATGCCATTGTCATCACAATGCACCATGACATATGTCATCACAGTGATCCCTGACACCTGTCTTCACAATACGATATGACCTTGTCATAACTATGTTCCATGTCCTTGTCATCACAATGTGCCCTGTCCACTCTCATAGCAATAATTCATGAAAATTGTCAGACCAATGCTCCAAGCCCCTGTCATCACAATGCTCCATGCCCTTGTAATCATAATGCCCCATGACCCCTCACATCATAATGCTCCGTGACTCCAGCCATCACAATGCTTTATGAACTTTTTCATCACAATGGTTAATTCCCTCGTCATCACAATGCTCTGTAACACTTGTCATCACAATGCTCCATGCCATTGTCAGCACAATGCTCCATGACCCTTGTCATCACAATGCTCCATGCGCTTGTCAGCACAATGCTCCAAGACACATGTCATCACAATGTGCCATGCACTTGTCATCACAATGCTCCACAACCTTGTCATCACAATTTTCCATAAACCTTGTCATCACAATGCTCCATGCACTTCTCATCTAAATGCTCTCTCACTACTTATATCACAATGTTCCATCACCAGTCATCACAATACTCCCTCAACACTGTGATCACAATGTTCCATGACCCCTGTCATCAAAATGCTACATGCCCTTATCATCACAATGTTCCATGACCACTGACATCACAATGTTCCATAACCCCTGTCATCAAAATATTCCCTGACCCTTTCCATCAAATTGTTCCATGAACCTGTCATCAGAATGCTCCCTGCCCTACTAATCACAATACACCACGCCCTTGTCATCAAAATGCTCCATTACATTTGTCATCACAAAGCTCCATGACCCTTGACATCACAATGCTCCATTCCATTGTCATCACCATGCTCCATGAAACATCTCATCACATTAATCCATGCACTTGTCATCCCAAATCTCCATGACGCTTGTCATCACAATGCTCGATGCCTTTCTCATCACAATGATCCATGCCTTGTATTACATTCCTCCACGACCAATGTATCACCGTGTTCCGTGCCCTTGTCATCACAATGTTCCATGACCCATGTCATAGCAAGCTCCATGCGATTTTCATAACTATCCTTCACGAACTTGTCTTCAGAATTCTCAATGGCCCTTGTCACCACAATGCTCCAAGCCCTTGTCATCACAATGCTCCATTACATTTGTCATCACAATCCTCCATGACACTTGGCCTCACAATGCTCCATGACATTGTCATCACAATGCACCAGGACATATGTCATCACAATACTCCCTGATACCTGTCTTCACAATAATCCATGACCTGGTCATAACAATGCTCCATGCCCTTGTCATCACAATGCGCCATGCACACTTTCATCACAATAATCCATGATACTTCTCAGACCAATGCTCCATGCCCCTGTCATCACAATGCTCCATGCCCTTGTCATCACAATGCTCCGTGACTCCAGTCATCTCACTGCTTCTTGAACTTTGTCATCACAATGGTCCATGCCCTCGTAATCACAGGGCTCTGTGAAATTTGTCACCGTAATGCTCCATGAACTTATCATCACAATGCTCTCTGACCCTTGTCATCAAAATGCTCCATGCCTTTGTCAACAGAGTGCTCCATGTCCCTTGTCATCACAATGATCCATTCGCTTGTAAGCACAATGTTCCATGACCCATGTAATCACAATATGCCATGCGCTTGTCATCACAATGTTCCACATCTTTGTCATCCCAATGCTCCATAAACCTTGTCATCACAAAGCTCCATGCACTTCTTATTAAAATGCTCTTTCACCACAGATATCAAAATGTTCCGTCACTAGTCATTACAATACTCCCACACCCCTGTCATGACAATGTTCCACGGCCTTGTCATCACAAGGCTCCATGACACTTGTCATCACAATGCTCCAAGATCCCTGTAATCACACTGCTCCATGCTCTTGTCATCACAAAGCACCATGACGCATGTCATCAGACAGCTCCATGGCCTTCTCATCACAATGCTCCATGCCCTTTTCATCACAATGCTCCATGAACTCTGTCATCACAATGAACCATGCCCATCATCATAATGCTTCATGCTATTGTCATCACAATGAAATCAAAATGCACCATAACCTCTGTCATCACAATGCTCCAAACCATTGTGTTCACAATGTTCCATAACACTTGTCATCACAACTCCCCATGACGCTCATCATCACAATTATTCATGGTCTTCTCATCACAATGCTCCATGACCTTTGTCATCACAATGCTCCATACACTTGTCATCACAATGCTCCCTGAGACTTGTCGTTAGTATGGTCCTTGAACCCTCTCATGACAAGGCTCCATGCTCTTTCATCACAATCATCCATGCCCTATTCTTCACAATGCTCCAAGACCCATGTAATCACAATGCTCCATGCCCCTTTTCATCAGAATGCTCCATGATACTTGTCATCACAAGGCTCCATGCTCTTGTTCTCACAATGTTCCAAGACCTTGTCATCACAGTGCTCCATTCCATTGTCATCACAATGCTCCATGACCCATGCCATCACAATACTCAATGAATACTGTCAGTCCAATGCTCCATGAACTTCTGATCACAATGCTTCCTGACCCCTGTCATCAGAATGCTCCTTGACCCCTGTCATCACAACGCTCCATGACACCAGACAACAAAATGATCCTGGACACTTGTCATCAAAATGCTCCATGACACTTGTCATCACAATGATCCATGCCCTTGCCATCACAATGCTCCATGAGACCTGTCATCGCAATGCTCCATGACTCCAGTCATCACAGTGCTTCATGACCTTTGTAATCACAATGGTCCATGCCCTCGTTTTCGCAAGGCTCTGTGATATTTGTCACCAAAATGTTCCATGAAATTTTCATCATAATGGTCTGTGACCGTTTTCATCACAATGCTCCAAGCCTTTCTCAGTACAATGCTCCATGACCATTGTCATCAAAATGCTCCATGCCATTGTCAGCACAGTGCGCTATGAACCTTGTCATCACAAGGCTCCAAGCCCTTATCATCACAATGCTCCATTACCTTTGTCATCACAAACCTCCATGACATTTGGCATCACCACGCTCCATGGCATTGTCATCACAATGGGCCATGACTTATGTCTTCAAAATGCTCCCAGACACCTGTCTTCAAATACTGAATGACATTGTCATCTCAATGTTCCATCCCCTTGTCATCACAATGCACCATTCCCACTGTCATCGCAATAATCCATGAAACTTGTAAGACCAATGCTCCATGCCCCTGTCATCACAATGCTCCATACCCTTGTCATCACAATGCTCCATGACCTGTCATCATAATGCACCGTGTCTCCTGTCATCATAATGCACCGTGACTCCTGTCATCACAATGCTTCATGACATTTCTCATCACAATGGTCCATGCCCTCGTCATCACAAGTCTCTTTGACATTTGTCTCCACAATGCTCCATGAACTTTTCATCACCATGCTCTGCGACCCTTGTCATCACAATGCTCTAGGACCCTTTTAATCACACTGCTCCATGACCCCTGACATCACAATATTCTATAACCCATGTAATCAAAATGTTCCATGACACTTTTCATCAAATTGCTCCATGAACATGTTATCACAATGCTCCCTGCCCTTCTCATCACAGTGCACCATGCCCTTGTCATCAAAATGCTCCATGACATTTGTCATCACATAGCTCCATAACCCTTGGCATCACAATGCTCCATGCCATTGTCATCACAATGCTCCAAGACCCCTGTAATCACAATGCTCCATGCACTTGTCATCGCAATGCTCCTTGACCCCTGTCATAGCAAGCTCCATGTGCTTGTCATAACAATGCTTCACGACGTTTTCATCAAAATTCTCAATAACCCTTGTCTCCACAGTGCTCCAAGCCCTTGTCATCACAATGCTCCATTACATTTGTTATCACAATCTTCCATGGCACTTTGCTTCACAATTCTCCATGACATTGTCATCACAATGCACCAGGACATATGTCATCACAATGCTCCCTGATAACTTTCTTTACAATAATCCATGACCTGGTCATAACCATGCTCCATGCCCTTGTCATCACAATGCTCCATGCCCTTGTCATCACAATGCTCCGTGACTCCAGTCATCACACTGCTTCTTGACGTTTGTCATCACAATGGTCCATGCCCTCGTAATCACAGGGCTCTGTGAACTTTGTCACCATAATGCTTCATGAACTTATCATCACAATGCTCTCTGACCCTTGTCATCACAATGCTCCATGCCTTTGTCAGCAGAGTGCTCCGTGACCCTTGTCATCACAATGCTCCATGTGCTTGTCAGCACAATGCTCCATGACCCATGACATCACAGTGCTCCATGCGCTTGTCATCACAATGTTCCACATCTTTGTCATCCCAATGCTCCATAAACCTTGTCATCACAAAGCTCCATGCACTTCTCATTAAAATGCTCTTTCACCACAGATATCAAAATGTTCCGTCACTAGTCATTACAATACTCCCACATCCCTGTCATGACAATGTTCCACGGCCTTGTCATCACAAGGCTCCATGACCCTTGTCATCACAATGCTTCAAGACTCCTGTAATCACACTGCTCCATGCTCTTGTCATCACAAAGCACCATGACGGTTGTCATCAGACAGCTCCATGGCTTTCTCATCACAATGCTCCATGCCATTTTCATTAAAATGCTGCATGAACTCTGTCATCAGAATGAACCATGCCCATCATCATAATGCTTCATGCTATTGTCATCACAATGAAATCAGAATGCACCATAAACTCTTTCATCACAATGCTACAAACCCTTGTGTTCACAGTGTTCCATAACACTTGTCATCACAACTCCCCATGACGCTCATCATCACAATTATCCATTGTCTTCTCATCACAATGCTCCATGACCTTTGTCATCACAATGCTCCCTGACAATTGTCGTTAGTATGCTCCTTGAACCTTCTCATGACAAGGCTCCATGTTGTTTCATCACAATCATCCATGCCCTATTCTTCACAATGCTCCAAGACCCATGTAATCACAATGCTCCATGCCCCTTTTCATCAGAATGCTCCATGATACTTGTCATCAAAAGGCTCCATGTTCTTCTCCTCACAATGCTCAATTCCATTGTCATCACAATGCTCCATGACCCCTGCCATCACAATACTCAATGAACACTGTCAGCCCAAAGCTCCATGAACTTCTGATCAAAATGCTGCATGACCCTTTTCATCACACTGCTCCATGACCCCTGACATCACAATATTCTATAACCCCTCTAATCAAAATGTTCCATGACACTTTTCATCAAATTTCTCCATGACCCTCTCATCACAATGCTCCCTGCCCTTTTAATCACAATGCTCCATGCCCTTGTCATCAAATTGCTCCATGACATTTGTCATCACAAAGTTCCATAACGTTTGGCATCACAATGCTCCATGTCATTGTCATCACAATGCTCCATGAACCCTCTCATCAAATTGCTCCATGCACTTGTCATCACAAAGCTCCATGACGCTTGTGATACCAATGCTCAATGCACTTCTCATCACAATGCTCCATGCCGTTGTCATTACAATCCTCCATGACCCATGTAACACAGTGTTCCGTGACCTTGTCATCACAATGCTCCATGCCCACTCTCATCACAATAATCCATGAAACTCTTCTGACCAATGCTGATGCCCTTGTCATCACAATGCTCCATTACCCCTGTCATAACAATGCTCCATGACACCTGCCATCACAAGGTTCCACGGCCTTGTCATCAAAAGACTCCATGACCCTTGTGATCACAATGCTCCAAGACCCTGTAATCACAATGCTCCATGCACTTGTCATCACAAAGCTCCATGGCGCATGTCATCAGAATGCTCCATGGCCTTCTCATTCACAATGCTCCATTCCCTTGTCATCACAATGCTTCAAGACACCTCTAATCACAATGCTCCATGCCCCTTTTCATCTCTATGCTGCATGAACCCTGTCATCACAATGCACCATGCCCATCATCAAAATGCTTCATGCTTTTGTCACCACAATCAAATCAAAATGCTCCATGACCTCTGTCATCGCAATGCTCCAAACCCTTGTGATCACAATGTTCCCTAACACTTGTCATCACAATGCACCATGACGCTCCTCATCACAGTTATCCATGGTCTTCTCATCACAATGCTCCATGAACTTTGTTAAAACAATGCTCAATACACTTGTCATCACAATGCTCCCAGACACTTGTCATCAGTATGCTCCTTGAACCCTGTCATGACAAGGCTCCATGCCCTTTTCATCACAATGCTCCAAGACCCCTGTAATCACAATGCTCCTTGCCGTTATCATCACAAACCTCCATGAAGCATGTCATCAGAATGCACTATGGCCTTCTCATCACAATTCTCCATGCCCGTGTTATCACAATGCTCCAAGAACCCTGTCATCACAATACTCCATGAATATTTTCAGCCCAATTCTCTATAATATTCTCATCACAATGCTCCATGACCCCTTTCATCACAACGCTCCATGCTCCTTGAAATCAAAATGATTCCTGACCTCTATCATCACAATGCTCCAAACCCTTGTGATCACATTGGTCCACAACACTTGTCATTGCAACGCTCCATGATACCTGTCATCATTATACTCCATGCCCATGTCATCACAATGCTCCGTGAAATTTGTCATCACAATGCACAATACACTTGTCATCACAATGCTCACTGACACTTGTCATCAGAGTGCTCCTTGAACCCTGTCATGAAGAGCTCTATGCCTTTTCCATCACAATGCTCCATGCCCTTTTCATCACAATGCTCCATGACCACTGTCATCACAATTCTCCATGCACTTTTCATCGCAATGCTCCATGTCCCCTGTCATAGCAAGCTCCGTGCACTTGTCATCACAATGCTTCACGACGTTGGCATCAAAATTCTAAATGGCCCTTGTCATCACAATGCTCCATGACGCTCGTCATCACAATTATCCATGGTCTTCTCATTACAGTGTTCCACGGTCTTGCCATCAAAATGCTCCATGACACTTCTCATCACAATGTTACATGCTCTTGTCATCACAATTCTCCATGCACTTGTCATCGCAATGCTCCATGACCCCTGTCATAGCAAGCTACATATGCTTTTCATCACAGTGCTTCACGAACTTGTCATCACAATTCTCAATGGCCCTTGTCATCACAATGCTCCATTACCGTTGTCATCACAATCCTCCATGACACTTGGCTTCACAATGCTCCATGCCATTGTCGTCACAATGCACCATGACATATGTCATCATAATGCTCCCTGACACCTGTCTTCACACTACTCATGACCTGGTCATGACAATGCTCCATGCGCTTCTCATCACAATGTGCCATGCCCACTATCATCACAATAATCCATGAAACTTGTCAGACCAATGCTCCATGCCCCTATCATCACAATGCTCCATGCCTTTGTCATCACAGTGCTCCGTGACTCCAGTCATCACATTGCTTCATGACCTTTGTCATCACAATGGTCCATGCCCTCCTCATCACAGTGCTCTTTGAAATTTGCCACCATAATGCTCCATGAACTTTTCATCACAATGCTCTGTGACCCTTGTCATCACAATGCTCCATGCCTTTGTCAGCAGAGTGCTCCATGACCCTTGGCATCACAATGCTACATGCGCTTGTGAGAACAATGCTCCATGACCCATGTCATCACAATGTGCCATGCGCTTGTCATCACAGTGTTCCACAACCTTATCATCACAATGCTCCGTAAACATTGTCATCACAAAGCTCCATGCACTTCTCATCAAAATGCTCTTTCACCACTGATATCAAAATGTTCCATCACTAGTCATTACAATACTCCCTCACCCCTGTCATGACAATGTTCCACGGCCTTGTCATCACAAGGCTCCATGACCCTTGTCATCACAATGCTCCAAGACCCCTGTAATCTCAATGCTCCATGCCCCTTGTCATCAGTGTGCTCCATGAGACTTGTCATCACAAGGCTCCATGGTCTTCTCATCACAATGCTCCAACACCTTGTCATCACAATGCTTCACGATCTCCACATCAAAATTCTCAATGTCCCTTGTCATCATGACATTCCAAGCCCTAATCATCACAATGCCCATTATCTTTGTCATCACAATCCTCCATGACACTTGGCATCACAATGCCCCATGCCACATTCATCGCAATGGAACATGACATATGTCATCACAATGCTCCCTGACACCTGTCTTCACAATACTCCATGACCTTGTCATTACAATTCTCAATACACTTGTCATCACAATGCTCAATACACTTGTCATCACAATGCTCCCTGACACTTGTCGTCAGTATGCTCCTTGAACCCTGACATGACAAGGCTCCATGCATTTTTCATCACAATGATCCATGCCCTTTTCTCACAATGCTCCAAGACCCCTGTAATCACAATGCTCCATGCCGTTGTCATCACACAGCTTCATGATGAATGTCTTCAGAATGCTCCATGGCCTTCTCATCACCATGCTCCATGATATTTTCATCAAAATGCTCCATTCCCTTTTCATCAAAATGCTCCATGACCCCTGTCACCACAATACTCCATGAACATTTTCAGCCCAATGCTCTATGACATTCACATCACCATGCCCCATGAACCCTGTCATCAAAATGCTCCATGACCCATGTCATCACAATGCTCCATGAACCCTGACAACACAATGATCCGGGACTTTTGTTATCAAAATGCTCCATGACCCTTGTCATCACAATGATCCATTCCCTTGTCATCACAATGCTCCTTTACCCTTGTCATCACAATGCTCCAAGCCCTTGTCATCACAATGCTCCATTACATTTGTCATCACATTTCTCCATGAGACTTGGCATCACAATGATCAATGCCATTGTCATCACAATGCACCGTGACATATGTCACCACAATGCTCCCTGACACCTTTCTTCACAATAATTAATGACCTTGTCATCACAATGCTCCATGTGCTAGTTATCACAATGTGCCATACCCTCTGTCATCACAATAATCCATGAAACATGTCAGACCAATGCTCCATGCCCCTTTCATCCCAATGCTCCATGCCCTTGTCATCACAATGCTCCATGACCTCTGTCATCACAATGCTCCGTGACTCCAGTCATCACAATGCTTCGTGACATTTGTCATCACAATGTTCCATGCCACTTTTCATCTCAATGCTGCATGAAACCTGTCATCACAATGCTCCATGCCCATCATCATAATGCTTCATGCTATTGTCATCACAATGAAATCAAAATGCTCCATGACCTCTGACACCAAAATGCCCCAAACCCTTGTGATCACAATTTTCCATAACACTTGGCATCACAACGCCCCATTACGCTCGTCAACACAATTATCCATGGTCTTCTCATCACAATGCTCCATGACCTTTGTCATCACAATGCTCAATACACTTGTCATCTCAATGCTCCCTGACAATTGTCCTCAGTGTGCTCCTTGAACTCTGTCATGACAAGGCTCAATGCATTTTTCATCACAATGATCCATGCCGTTTTCATCACAATGCTCCAAGACGCCGGTAATCACAATGCTAAATGTGATTGTCTTCACAATGCTCCATGACGCATGTCATCAGAATGCTCCATGCCCTTGTCATCTCAATGCTCCAAGACCCCTGTAATTACAATGCTCCATGCTGCTTTTCATCAGAATGCTCCATGAGACATGTCATCACAAGAGTCCATGGCCTTCTCAACACAATTCTCCAGGACCTTGTCATCACAATGCTCCATTCCCTTGTCATCACAATGCTCCATGACCCCTGTCATCAAAATACTCCATGAATATTTTCAGCCCAATGATCCATGACATTCTCATCACAATACACCATGACCCCTGTCATCACAATGCTCCATGACCACTGTCATACCCGCGCTCCATGACTCCTCACAACACAATGATCCAGGAATCTTGTCATCAAAAATCTCCATGACACTTGTCATCACAATGATCCATGCCCTTGTCATCCCAATGCTCCATGACACCTTTAATCAGAAAGTTCCGTGACGCTTGTCATCACAATGCTCCATGACCCTTGTCATCATAGTGCTCCATGACCCCTGTTATCACAATGCTCCATGAAGATTTTCAGCCCAATGATCCATGACCTTCTCATCACAATGGTCCAAGACCCCTATAATCACAATGCTCCATGCCCCTTTTCATCTCCGTGCTCCATGAACCCTGTCATCACAATGAACCATGCCCATCATCATAATGTTTCATGCTATTTTCATTACAATGAAATCAAAATGCTCCATGACCTATGTCATCACAATGTTCCAAACCCTTGTGATCACAGTGTTTCATAAAACTTGTCATCACAACGCCCCATGATGCTCGTAATCACAATTATCCATGGTCTTCGCATCACAATGCTCCATGACCTTTGTCATCACAATGCTCAATACACTTGTCATCACAATGCTCCCTGACACTTGTCGTCAATATGCTCCTTGATCCCTGTCATGACAAGGCTCCATGCCTTTTTCATCAAAATGATCCATGCCCTTTTCTTCACAATGTTCCAAGACCCATGTAATCACAATTCTCCATGCCCCTTTTCATCAGAATGCTCCATGAGACTCGTCAATACAAGGCTCCAATGTTTTGTCATCACTATGCTTCAGTACCTACTCACCACAATGCTCCATTCCCTTGTCATCACAATGCTCCATGACCCCCGCCTTCACAATACTCCATGAACATTTTTAGCCCAATGCTCTATGACCTTCTCATAACAATGCTGCATGAACCCTGTCATCACAATGCTCCATTACCACTGTCATCACAATGCTCCATGACCCCTGACAACACAATGATCCGGGACTCTTGTCATCAAAATGCTCCATGACACTTGTCATCACGATGATCCATGCCCTTGCCATCCCAATGCTCCATGACCTCTGTAATCACAATGCTCCATGACGCTTGTCATCACAGTGCTCCATGACACTTGTCATCAAAATGCTCCATGCCTTTGTCAGCAAAATGTTTCATGACATTGTCATCACAATGCTCCATGCGCTTGTCATCACAATACTCCATTCCCATTGTCAACAAAATCCTCGGTGAAACTTGGGTTCACATTTCTTCATGCCCTTGTCATTACAATGCTCCATGCCCATTGAAATGAAAATGATCCATGACATCTGTCATCACAATGCTACAAACCCTTCTGATCACAATATTCCATAACACTTGTCATCACAACGCTCCATGATGCCTGTCATTACAATGTTGCATGAACATTGTCTTCACAATGCTAAGTACACTTGTCAACACAATGCTCCCTGACACTTGTCGTCAGAATGTTCCTTGAACCCTGTAATGAAAAGGCTCAATGCCTTTTTCATAACAATGCTCCATGCCCTTTTCATCACAATGCTCCATGCCAGTGTCATCACAATGATCCATGACACCTGTCATCAAAATGCTCTATTTCCCTTGTCATTACAGTGCTCCATTACGCTTGTCATCACAATTATCCATGACCTTCTCATCACAATGCTCCACGGTCTTACAATCACAATGCTCAATTCCCTGGTAATCACAGTGCTCCATGTCCCTTCTCAACACATTTCTCCACGTCCATGTCATCACAATGCTCCATGAAACTTATCGTCACAAAGTTACATGCTATGGTCATCACAATTATACATGCACTTGTCATCACAATGCTCCGTGACACCTGTCATAGCAAGTTCCGTGTGCTTGTCATCACAATGTTTCACGAAGTTGGCATCAAAATTCTCAATTTCTCTACTCATCAAAATGCTCCATGCCCTTGTCATCATAATGCTCCATGACACTTCTCATCACAATGCTCCAAGCGCTGGTCATCACAATGCTCCATTACCTTTTTCATCACAGTCCTCCATGACACATGTCATCACAATGCTCCATGCCATTGTCATCACAATGAACCATGACATAGGTCATCACAATGCTCCCTGACAATTGACTTCACATTACTCCATGACCTTTTCTTCACAGTGCTCCATGCCCTTGTCATCACATTGTGCAATGCCCACAGTCATCACAATAATGCATGAAATTTTTCAGACCGATGCACCATGCCCCTCTCATCGCAATGCTCCATGCACTTGTCAACACAATGCTCCATGACACCTGTCATCACAATGCTCCGTGACTCAAGTCATCACAGTGCTTCAAGACTTTGTCATCACAATGGTCCATGCCCTGGTCATCACAAAGCTCCATGATGCATGTCATCAGAATGCTCCTTGGAAATCTCTCACAATGCTCCATGCCCTTGTAATCACAATGCTCCAAGACCCCTGTAATCACAATGCTCCATGCCCCTTTTCATCAGAATGCTCCATGAGACTTCTCATCACAAGGCTCCATGGTCTTCTCATCAGAGTGTTCCAGGACCTTGTCATCACAATACTCTATGACCCCTTTCATCAGAATACTCCATGAACGTTTTCAGCTCAATGCTCCATGATTTTCTCATCACAATGTTCCATGACCCCTGTCATCACAATGCTCCATGACACCTGTCATCACAATGCTCCAGGCCCCTTGTCATTACAGTTCTCCATGACGCCCGTCATCACAATTATCCATGGTCTTCTCATCACAATGCTCCACAGTCTTTCCATCACAATGCTCCCTGACACTTCTCATCAAAATGTTCCATGACCTTTGTCATCACAATGCTCAATACACTTGTCATCTCAATGCTCCCTGACACTTGTCGTCAGTATGCTTCTTGAACCCTGTCATGACAATGCTCCATGCCTTTTTCATCAAAATGATCCATGCGCTTTTCATCACAATGCTCCAAGACCCCAGTAATCACAGTGCTGCATGCCCCTGTCATCACAAAGCTCCATGACCCATATCATCAGAATGCTCCATGGCCTTCTCAACACCATGCTCCATGCACTTGTCATCACACTGCTCCCTGACACTTGTCTTCAGAATGCTCCATGAACCCTGTCATTAAAAGGCTCCATGGCTTTTTAATCAGAATGCTCCATGACCATTCATCAATATGCTCCATCCCATTGTCATAACAATACTCCACAAGCTTGTCATCAGAATGCTCCAGGACGCATGTCATCACAATACTCCATGACCCCTGTCATCACAATGCTCCATTACACCTGTCATCACAATGCTCCATTCCCCTTGTCATTACAGTGCTCCATGATGATCGTCATCACAATTATCCATGGCCTTCTCATCACAATGCTGCACAGTCTTGCCATCACAATGCTCCCTGCCCTGCTCATCACAATGCCCCATGTCCCTTGTTATCACAATTCTCCTCGTCCTTGTCATCACAATACTCAATGACACTTCTCATCACAATGTTACATGCTCTTGTCTTCACAATTCTCCATGCACTTTTCATTGCAATGCTCCATGTCCCCTGTCATAGCAAGCTCCGTGCACTTGTCATCACAATGCTTCACGACGTTGGTATCAAAATTCTTAATGGCCCTTGTCATCACAATCCTACCTGACACTTGGCATCACAATGCTCCATTACATTTTTCATCACAATCCTCCATGACACTTGGCATCACAATGCTCCACGCCATTGTCATCACAATGCACCATGACATATGTCATCACAGTGCTCCCTGACACCTGTCTTCACAGTACTACATGACCTTGTTTTAAAAATGTTCCATGCCCTTGTCATCACAATGTGCCATGCCCACCGTCATAGCAATAATCCTTGAAACTTGTCAGACCAATTCTCCATGACCCGGTCATCACAATGCTCCATGCCCTTGTAATCACAATGCTCTATGACACCTCACATCATAATGCTCCGTGATTCCAGTCATCACAATGCTTTATGACCTTTGTCATCACAATGGTCCATTCCCGCGTCATGACAATGCTCTGTAACACTTGTCATCACAATGCTCCATGCCTTTGTCAGCACAATGCTCCATGAAACTTGTCATCACAATCCTACATGTGCTTCTCAGCACAATTCCCCAAGACACATGTCATCACAGTGTACCATGCACTTGTCATGCCAATGCTCCACAACCTTGTCATCACAATGCTCCATAAACATTGTCATCCCAATGCTCCATGCACTTCTCATGAAAATGCTCTCTCACCACTGATATCACAATGTTCCATCACTAGTCATCACAATACTCCCTCACCCCTGTCATCACAATATTCCATGACCCCTGTCATCAAAATGCTACATGCCCTTATCATCACAATGCTCCATGACCACTGACATCACAATGTTCCATTACCCCTGTCATCAAAATGCTCCCTGACACTTTTCATCAAATTGTTCCATGACCCTTTCATCACAATGCTCCCTGCCCTACTCATCACAATGCACCACACTCTTGTCATCAAAATGCTCCATGAACATTGTCAACACCAAGCCCCATGACACTTGTCATCACAATGCTCCATGACCTTGTCAGCACAGTCCTCCGTGACCCTTGTCATCACAATGCTCCAAGTCCTTGTCATCACAATGCTCCATTACATCTGTCATCACAAACCTCCATGACAATTGGCCTCACAATGCTCCATGGCATTGTCATCACAATCGGCCATGACTTATGTCTTCACAATGCTCCCAGACACCTGTCTTCACAATACTGCATGACCTTGCCATCACAATGCTCCATGCCCTTGTCATCACAATGAGCTATTCCCACTCTCATCGCAATAATGCATGAAACTTGTAAGACGAATTATCCATGCCCCTGTCATCAAAATGCTCCTTGCCCTTGTCATCACAATGTTCCATGAGACGTCATCACAATGCTCCGTGACTCCTGTCATCACAATGCTTCATGACCTTTCTCATCACTATGGTCCATGCCCTCGTCATCACAAGTCTCTGTGACTTTTGTCACCACAATGCTCCATGAACTTTTCATTACAATGCACTGTGACCCTTGTCATCACAATGCTCTATGCGTTTCTCAGCACAATGCTCCATGACTCTTGTCATCACAATGCTCCATGAGCTTTTTAGCACAATGCTCAATGACCCATGTCATCACAATGCACCATGTGCTTGTCATCACAATGCTCCACATCCTTGTCATCACAATGCTGCATAAACTTTGTCATCACAGTGCTCCATGCACTTCTCATCAAAATGCTCTCTCACCACTGATATCACAATGTTCCATCACTAGTCATCCCAATACTCCATCACCCCTGTCTTCACATTGTTGCATGACACCTGTCATCAAAATGCTACATGCACTTATCATCACAATGTTACATGCTCTTGTCATCACAATTCTCCATGCTCCTTGAAATCAAAATGATCTATGACCTGTCATCACAATGCTCCAAAACCTTGTGATCACAATGTTCCATAACCCTTGACATCACAATGATCCATGATGCCTGTTATCACAATACTCCATGCCATTGTCATCACAATGCTCCATGACCATCGTCATCACAATGCTCAATACACTTGTCATCACAATGCTCACTGACACTTGTTGTCAGAATGCTCCTTGAAACCTGTCATGAAAAGGCTCCATGCATTTTTCATCACAATGATCCATGCCATTTTCATCACAATGCTCCATGCCATTGTCATCACAATACTCCACAAGCTTATCATCAGAATGCTCCATGCCCTTGTCATCAAAATAATGCATGCCCACTGTCATCACAATAATCCATGAAACTTGTTAGACCAATTTTCCATGCCACTGTCATCACAATGTTCCATGCCCTTGTAATCACAAAGGTCCATGACGCATGTCATCATAATGCTACATTGCCTTCTCATCACAATGCTCCATGCCCTTGTCATCACAATGCTCCAAGACCAATTTAATCACAATTCTCCATGCCCCTTTTCATCTCAATGCTCCATGAACCCTGTCATCACAATGAACCATGCTCCTCATCATAATGCTTCATGCTATGGTCATCAAAATGAAATCAAAATGCTCCATGAACTCTGTCATCACAATGCTCCAAACACTTGTGATCACAATGTTCCATAACACTTGTCATTGCAACGCCCCATAACGCTCGTCATCACAATTATCCATGGTTTTCTCATTACAATGCTCCATGACCTTTGTCATCACAATGCTCAATTTACATGTCATCACAATGCTCCCTGACACTTGTCATCAGTATGCTCCTTGAACCCTGTCATAACAAGGCTCCATGCCTTTTCCATCACAATGATCCATGCCCTTTTCATCACAATGCTAAAAGACCCCTGTAATCACAATGCTCCATGCCCTTTTCATCACAATGCTCCATGACCCTTGTCATCACAATGCTCCAAGCCCTTGTAATCACAATCCTCCATGACACTTGGCATCACAATGCTCCATGCCATTGTCATCACAATGGACCTCCGCATATGTCATCACAGTGCTCCCTGACACATGTCTTCACAATACTGTATCACCTTGTCATCACAATGCTCCATGCACTTGTCATCACAAAGCGCCATGCCCACTGTTATCACAATAATCCATAAAACTTGTCAGAGCTATGCTCTATGGCCCTGTCATCACAATGCTCCGTGCCCTTTTCATCACAGTGCTCCATGACCCCTGTCATCACAGTCCTCCTTGACTCCAGTCATAAAAATGATTCATGACGTTTGTCATCACAATGGTCCATGCCCTCTTCATCACAAGTCCCTGTGACCTTTGTCACCACAATGCTCCATGAACATTTGATCACAATGCTCCGTGACCCTTGTCATCACAATGCTCCATTCCTTCCTCAGCAGAATGCTCCATGACCATTGTCATCACAATGCTCCATGTGCTAATCAGAACAATGCTCCATAACTTATGTCATAACAATGTGTCATGCACTTGTCATCACAATGCTCCACAACCTTGTTATCACAACGCTCCATAAACATTGTCATCACAATGCTCCATAAACTTCTCATCAAAATGCTCTCTCACCACTGATATCACAATGTTCCATGACTAGTCATCACAATAGTACCTCACCCCTGTCATCACAATGTTCCATAACACCTGTCATCAAAATTCTCCATGACCCATTTCATCAAAATGCTCCATGAACCCTTTCATCACAATGTTCCATAACCCCTGTCATCAAAATGTTCGATGACACTTTTCATCAAATTGCTTCATGACCCTGTCATCACAATGCACGCTGCCCTTCTAATCACAATGCACGATGCACTTGTCATCAAAGTGCTCCATGACCTTTGTCATCACAAAGCTCCATGACCCTTTGCATCACAATGTTCCATGCCATTGTCATCACAATGCTTCATGAAGCCTCTCATAATATTTTTCCATGTCCTGGTCATCACAAACCTCCAAGACGCTTGTCATCAAAATGCTTGATGCCCTTCTCACCACAATGCTCCATGCCCTTGTCATTACAATCCTTCATGACCCATGTATCAGAGTGTTCCATGACCTGTCATCACAATGCTCTAAACCCTTGTGATCACAATGTTCCATAACACTTGACATCACAATGCTCCATGATGCCTGTCATCAAAATACTACATGCCCTTGTCATCACAATGATCCATGACCATTTTCATCACAATGCTCAACACACTAGTCATCACAATGCTCCCTGACACTTGTTGTCAGAATGCTCCTTTAAATCTGTCATGAAAAGGCTACATGCATTTTTCATCACAATGATCCATGCCCTTTTCATCACAATGCTCCATGTCATTGTCATCACAATACTCCACAAGCTTATCATCAGAATGCTCCATGACCCCTGTCATCACAATGTTCCATGACCTCTGTCATCACAATGCTCCATGACGCCTGTCATTAGAATGCTCCATGCCCCTTGTCATTACAGTGCTCCATGATGCTCGTCATCACAGTTATCCATTTTTCTTCTCATCACAGTGCTCCATGGTCTTTTGATCACAATGCTCCATTCCCTGGTCATAACAATGCTGCATGTACCTTGTCATCACAATTCTCCACGTTCTTGTCATCACAATGCTCCATGACACTTCTCATCACAATTTTACATGCTCTTGTCATCACAATTCTCCATGCACCTGTCATCGAAATGTCCCATGACACCTGTCATAGCAAGATCCATGGCTTTGTCATCAAAATGCTTCATACCTTGTCATCAAAATTCTCAATGCCCGTTTTCATCACAATGCTCCATGACCCCTGTATCACAATGCTCCAAGCCCTTGTCATCACAATGCTCCATTACCTTTGTCATCACAATCCTCCATGACACTTGGCGTCACAATGCTCCATGCCCTTGTCATCACAATTCGCCATGCCCACTGTCATCACAATGATCCATAAAACTTGTTACACCAATTTTCCATGCCACTGTCTTCACAACGCTCCATGCCTTTGTCATCACAAAACTACATGACGCATGTCATCAGAATGCTCCATTGCCTTCTCATCAAAATGCTCCATGCCCTTGTCATCATAATGCTCCAAATCCACTTTAATCACAATGCTCCTGGCCACTTTTCATCTCAATTCTCCATGAACCCTGTCATGACAATGCACCATGCCCATCATCATAATGCTACATGCTATTTTCATCACAATGAAATCAAAATGCTCCATGACCTCTGTCATCACCATGCTCCAAACCCTGGTGATCACAATTTTGCATAACACATGTCATCACAACGCCCCATGACGCTCATCATGACAATTATCCATGGTTTTCTCATCACAATGCTCCATGACCTTTGTCATCACAATGCTCAATACACTTGTCATCACAATTCTCCTTGATCCTTGTCATCACAATACTCCATGAATATTTTCAGCCCAATTTTCCATGACCTTCTCATCACAATGCTCCATGACCCTTGCCATCACAATGCTCCATGACCCCTCTCATCACAATGCTCCATGACCCTTGTCATCACAATGTTCCAAGCCCTTGTCATCAAAATGCTCCATTACCTTTGTCATCACAATCTTCCATGACACGTGGTATCACAATGCTCCATGCCATTGTCATCACAATGGACAATGACATATGTCATCACAATGCTCCCTGACACCTCTCTTCACAATACTCCATGACTTTGTCATCACAATGTTCGATGCCCTTGTCATCACAATGTGCCATGCCCACTCTCATCAGAATAATCCATGAAACTTGTCAGACAAATGTTCCATGCCACTGTCATCACAATGCTCCATGCCCGTGTCATCACAATGCTCCATTACCCATGTCATCAAAATGCTCCATGACTCCAGTCATCACAATGCTTCATGACTTTTGTCATCACAATGCTCCATGCCCACTGTCATCACAATAATCCATGAAACTTTTCAGACCAATTGTCCATGCCCCCGGCACACAAGGCTCTGTGATCTTTGTCACCACAATGCTCCATGAATATTTCATCACAATGCTCTGTGTCCCTTGTCATCACCATGCTCCATGCCTTTGTCAGCACAATGCTCCATGACACTTGTCATCAAAATGCTCCATGCGCTTTTCAGCACAATGCTCCATGACCCCTGCCATCACAATGCTCCGTGACTCCAATCATCACAGTGCTTCATTACCTTTGTCAACACAGTGGTCCATGCCCTCTTCACACAAGGCTCTGTGACCTTTGTCATCACAATGCTCCATGCGCACTGTCATTACAATAATCCATGAAACTTGTCAGACAAATGTTACATGCCCCTGCCATCACATTGCTCCGTGCCCTTGTCATCACAATGCTACATGACCCCTGACATCACAATGTTCCATAAACCCTGTCACAAAATGCTCCATGACCCATTTTATCACAATGCTTCATGACCCCTGACATCACAATGTTCCATAACGCCTGTCATCAAAATATTCCATGACGCATTTAATCAAATTGCTCCATGACCCTGTCATCACAATGCTCCCGGCCCTTCTCATCACAATGCACCACGCACTTGTCATTAAAATGCCCAAAGACATTTTTCATCACAAAGCTCCGTGACACTTGGCATCACAATGCTCCATGCCATTGTCATCACAATGCTCAATGAAATCTCTCATCACATTGCTCCATGCCCTTGTCATCACAATGCTCAATTACACCTGTCATAACAATGCTCCATGACCCCTGCCATCACAATGTTCCACGGCCTTGTCATCACAAGGCTCCATGACCCTTGTCATCACAAGGCTCCAAGACCTCTGTAATCACAATTCTCCATGCCCCTTTTCATCTCAAATCTCCAACAACCCTGTCATCACAATGAACCATGTCCATCATCATAATGATTCATGCTATTGTCATCACTATGAAATCAAAATGCTCCATGTCCTCTGTCATCACAAAGCTGCAAACCCTTCTGATGACAATGTTCCATGACACTTGTCATCACATGCCCCATGACGCTCGTCATCACAATTATGCAAGGTCTTCTTATCACAATGCTTCATGACCTTTGTCAACACAATGCTCAATACACTTGTCATCACAATCCTCCCTGACACTTTTCATCACTATGCTCCTTGAACACTGTCATGACAAGGCTCCCTGCAATTTTCATCACAATGATGCATTCCCTTTTCTTCACAATGCTCCAAGACCCCTGTTATCACAATGCTCCATGACTCCAGTCATCACAATGCTTCATGACATTTGTCATCACAATGGTCCATGACCTCGTTACACAAAGCTCTGTGACCTTTGTCACCACAATGCTCCATGAAATTTTTATCACAATGCTCTGTGACCCTTGTCATCACAAAACTCCATGCCTTTGTCAGCACAATGCTCCATGACCCTTGTCATCACAATGCTCGATGCACGTGTCAGCACAATGCTCCATAACCAATGTCATCACAATTCGCCATGCACTTGTCATCACAATGCTCAACATCCTTGTCATCAAAATGCTCCATAAACCTTGTCATCACAATGCTCCATGCACTTATCAAAATGCTGTCTCACCACTGATATCTCAATGTTCCACCACTAGACATCACAATACTCCCTCAAACCTGTCATCAAAATTTTCCATTACCCGTGTCATCACAATGCTCCATGACAACTGACATCACAAAGTTCCATAACCCCTGTAATCAAAATATTCCATGACCCTTTTCATCAAATTGCTCCATGACCCTGTCATCACAATGCTCCCTGCCCTTCTCATCACAATGCACCAGGCCCTTTTCATCAAAATGCTACATGACATTTGTCATCACAAAGCTCCCTGACCCTTGGCATCACAATGCTCCATTCCATGATCATCACAATACTCCATGGACCCTCTCATCACATTGCTCCATGCACTTGTCATCCCAAATCTCCATGACGCTTGTCAACACAATGCTCGATGCCCTTCTCATCACAATGCTCCATGCTATTGTCATTACAAGCCTGCATGATCTATGTATCACAGTGTTCCGTGCCCTTGTCATCACACAGCTCCATGCCCACTCTCTTCACAATAATGCATGAAACTTTTCAGACCATTGCCCCATGTCCTTGTCATCACAATGCTCCATTACCCCTTTCATAACAATGCTCCATGTCCCCTGCCGTCACAAGATTCCACGGTCTTGTCATCACAAGCCTCCATGACCCTTGTCATCACAATGCTCCAAGACCCCTGTAATCACAAATCTCGATGCCCTTGTCATCACAAAGCTCCATGACGCATGTCATCAGAATGCTCCATGGCCTTCTCCTCACAGTGCTCCATGCCCTTGTCATCACAATGCTCCAACACCCCTGTAATCACAATGCTCCATGCCCCTTTTCATCTCAATGCTCCATAAACCCTGTCATCACAATGCACCGTGCCCATCACCATAATATTTCATGCTTTTGTCCTCACAATGAAATCAAAATGCTCAATGACGCCTGTCGTTATAATGCACCAAATCCTTGTGATCACAATGTTCCATAACACTTGTCATCACAATGCCCCATGACGCAGGTCAACACAATTATCCATGGTCCTCTCTCACAATGCTCCAAGCCCTTGTCATCAGAATGCTCCATTACATTTGTCATCACAATCCTCCATGACACTTGGCTTCACAGTGCTCCATGCCATTGTCATCACAATGCACCATGACATATATCATCACAATGCTCCCTGACACCTGTCCTCACCATACTCAATGACCTGGTCATATCAATGCTCCATGCCACTGTCATCACAGTGTGCCATGCCCACTATCATCACAATAATCAATGAAAGTTGTCAGACCAATGCTCCATGCTCCTGTCATCACAATGCTCCATGCCCTTGTCATCACAATGGTCCGTGACTCCAGTCATCACAATGCTTCATGACCTTTGTCCTCACAGTGGTCCATAACCTCGTCATCACAGGACTCTGTGAACTTTGTCACCATAATGCTCCATGAACTTTTCATCACAATGCTCTGTGACCCTTGTCATCACAATGCTCCATGCCTTTGTCAGCAGAGTGCTCCATGACACTTGTCATCACAGTGGCCCATGGGCTTGTCAGAACAATGCTCCATGACCCATGTCATCACAATGTGCCATGCACTTGTCATCACAATATTCCACAACTTTGTCATCACAATACTCTATAACCCTTGTCATCACAAAGCTCCATGCACTTCTCATCAAAATGCTCTTTCACCGCTGATATCAAAATGTTCCATCACTAGTCATTACAATACTCCCTCACGCCTGTCATGACAATGTTCGACGTACTTGTCATCACAATGCACCATTCCCAATGTCATTGCAGTAATCCATGAAACTTGTAAGATCAATGTTCCATGCCCCTGTCTTCACAATTCTCCATGCACTTGTCTTCACAATGCTCCATGACCCGTCATCACAATGCTCCATGACCCCTTTCATCACAATGCTCCATGCTCCTTGAAATCAAAATGATCCATGACCTCTGTTATCACAATGCTCCAAACCTTTGTGATCACATTGTTCCACAACACTTGTCATCACAACGCTCCATGATGCCTGTCACCACAATACTCCATGCCCGTGTCATCACAATGCTCCATGAGCTTTGTCATCACAATGTTCAATACACTTGTCATCACAATACTCCGTGACATTTGTCGTCAGAATGCTCCTTGAACCCTGTCATGAAAAGGCACCATGCCTTTTTCATCACAATGCTCCATGCCCTGTTCATCACAATGATCCATGCCATTGTCACCACAATACTCCACAAGCTTGTCATCATTATGTGGCATGACCCTTGTCATCACAATGCTCCCTGACCCCTGTCATCACAATGCTCCGTGACTCCAGTCATCACAATGCTTCATGATCTTTGTCATCACAATGGTCCATGCCCTAGTCATCACAAGGCTCTGTGACATTTGTCACCACAATGCTCCATGAACTTTTCATCATAATGGTCTGTGACCGTTGTCATCACAATGCTCCATGCCTTTCTCAGCACAATGCTCCATTACCCTTGTCATCACAATGCTCCATGCCCTTGTCAGCACAGTGCTCCATGACCCTTGTCATCACAATGCTCCATGCGCTTGTCATCAAAATGCTCCATTACCTTTGTCATCACAATCCTCCATGACACTTGGCATCACAATGCTCCATGGCATTGTCATCACAATGGGCCATGACATATGTCTTCACAATGCTCCCAGACACCTGTCATCACCATAATGCATGAGCTTGTCATTACAATGCTCCATGCCCTTTTCATCACAATCTGCCATTCCCACTGTCATCGCAATAATCCATGAAACTTGTAAGGCCAATATTCCATGCCCCTGTCATCACAATGCTGCATGCCCTTGTCATCACAATGCTCCATGACACGTCATCACAATGCTCCGTGACTCCTGTCATCACATTGCTTCATGACCTTTCTCAACACAATGGTCAATGCCCTCGTCATCACAAGTCTCTGTGACCTTTGTCACCACAATGCTCCATGAACTTTTCATCACAATGCTCCGTGACCCTTGTCATCACAATGCTCCATGCGCTTGTCATCAAAATGCTCCATGATATTTGTCATCACCAAGCTCCATGACCCTTGGCATTACAATGCTCCATGCGCTTGTCATCAAAATGCTCCATGATCTTTGTCATCACCAAGCTCCATGACCCTTGGCATCAGAATGATCCATGCCATTGTCATCACAATGCTTCCTGAAGCCTCTCATCACATTGCTTCCATGTCCTTATCATCACAAAACTCCACGATGATTGTCATCAAAATGCACGATTCCCTTCTCATCACAATGTTCCATGCCCTTGTCAATACAATTCTCCATGACTCATGTATCACAGTGTTCCTTTCCCTTGTCATCATAATGCTCCATGCCCACTCTCATCACAATAATACATGAAAAGTTTCAGACCAATGCTCCATAAACTTGTAATCACAATGCTCCATTACCCCTGTCATGACAATGCTCCATAACCCCTGCCATCACAATGTTCCACGGCCTTGTCATCACAAGGCTCCATAACTCTTGTCATTACAATGATCCAAGACCCCTGTAATCACAATGCTCCATGCCGTTGTCATCACACAGCTCAATGACGCATGTCATCAGAATGCTCCATGGCTTTCTCATCACAATGCTCCATACCGTTGCCATCACAATATTCCATTACCCCTATCTTAACAATGCTCCATGACTACTGTCATAATGATGTTCCACGGCCTTGTCATCACAATGCTCCATGAACCCTGTCATCACAATGCTCCGTGACTCCAGTCATCACAGTGCTTCATGAACTTTGTCATCACAATGGTCCATGGCCTCATCATCACAATTCTCTGTGACCTTTGTCACCACAATTCTCCATGAACTTTTCATCACAATGCTCTCTGACCATTGTCATCACAATGCTCTATGCCTTTCTCAGCACAATGCTCCATGACCCTTGTCATCACAATGCTCCATGTGCTTCTCAGCGCATTGCTCCATGACACATGTTATCAAAATGTGCCATGCGCGTGTCATCACTGTGCTCCACAACATTGTCATCACAATGCTCCATAAACCTTGTCATCAATATGCTCCAGGCACTTCTCAACCAAATGCTCTCTCACAACTGATATCACTATGTTCCATCACAAGTCATCACAATACTCCCTCACCCCTCTCATCACAATGTTCCATGACCCCTGTCATAACATTTCTGCATGCACTTTTCATCACAATGTTCGATGACCCCTGACATCACAATTTTCCATAACCCCTGTCATCAAAATCTTCCATGACCTTTTTAATCAAATTCTTCCATGACCCTGTCATCACAATGCTCCCTTCCCTTCACAACAAAATGCACCACGAATTTGTCATCAAAATGCTCCATGACATTTGTTGTCACACATCTCCATGACAATTTGCATCACAGTGTTCCATGTCATTGTCATCACAATGCTCCATGAACCCTCTCATCACATTGTTCCATGCCCTTGTCATCACAAAGCTCCATGACGCTTGCCATCACAATGCTCCATGCCCTTCTCATCACAATGCTCCATGTTCTTGTCATTATAATCCCCCATGACCCATGTATCACAGTGTTCTGTGCCCTTGTCATCAGAATGTTCAATGCCCACTCTCATCACAATAATCCATGAAACTTTTCAGACCAATGCTCCATGCCCTAGTCATCACAGTGCTCCATTACACCTGTCATAACAATGCTCCATGACCCCTGCTATCACAATGATCCACGGCATTTTAATCACAAGGCTCCATGACTCTTGTCATCAAAATGCTCCAAGACCCCTGTAATCACAATGCTCCATGCCCTTTTCATCAAAAACCTCCTTTACGCATGTCATCAGAATGCTCCATGGCCTTCTCATCACAATGTTCCATGCCCTTTTCATCATAATGCTCCAAGACCCCTGTATTCACAATGCTCCATGCCCTTGTCATCAAAAAGCTCCATGACGCATGTCATCAGAATGCTCCTTGGCCTTCTCCTCACAATGCTCCATGCCCTTGTCATCACAATGTTCCAAGACCCCTGTAAACACAATGCCCCATGCCTCTTTTCATCAGTATGGTCCGTGAGATTTGTCATCACAAGGCTCCATGGTCTTCTCAACACAATGCTCCAGGACTTTGTCATCACAATGCTTCACGACCTTCTCATCAATATTCTAAATGGCCCTTGTGATCATAATGTTCCAAGCCTTAATCATCACAATGCCCCATTATCTTTGTCATCACATTCCTCCATGACACTTGGCATCACAATGCCCCACGCCATTGTCATTGCAATGGATCATGACATATGTCATCACAATGCTCCCTGACACCTGTCTTCACAATACTCCATGACCTTTTCATCACAATGCTCCATGCCCTTGTCACCACAATCCGCCATGCCGAATGTCATCACAATATTCCATGAAATTTGTCAGACCAATGCTCCATGCCCTTGTCATCACAATGCTCCATGCCCTTGTCATCACAATTCTCCATGACCCCGCACATCATAATTCTCCGTGAACACAGTCATCACAATGCTTTATGACATTTGTCATCACAATGGTCCATTCCCTCATCATCACAGTTCTCTGTAACACGTTTCATCACAATGCTCCATGCCTTTGTCAGCATAATGCTCCATGACCCTTGTCATCACAATGATCCATGCGCTTGTCAGCACAATGCTCCACAACCTTATCATCACAATGCTCCATTAAACTTGTCATCAAAATGCTCCTTGCACTTCTCATCTAAATGCTCTCTCACCACTGATATCACAATGTTCCTTTACTACTCATCACAATACTCCCTCACCCCTTTCATCACAATGTTCCATGACCCCTATCATCAAAATGATACATGCCCTTATCATCATAATGCTCAATGACCACTGACATCACAATGTTCCATAAACCTGTCATGAAAAAGTTCCCTGTCGATTTTCATCAAATTGCTCCATCACCCTGTCATCACAATGCTCCCTGCCCTTCTCATCACAATGCACAACGCTCTTGTCATCAAAATGCTCCATGAACTCTGTCATCACAAACTCCATGACCCTTGGCATCACAATGCACCATGCCATTGTCATCGCAATGCTCCATGAAACCTATCATCACTTTGTTCCTTGCTCTTGTCATCACAAAGCTCCATGATGCTTGTCATCATAATGCTCGATGCCTTTCTCATCACAATGATCCATGCCCTTGTCATTACAATCCTCCATGACCCATGTATCACCGTCGTTCTGTGCCCTTGTCATCACAATGCTCCATGCCCACTCTCATCACAATAATCCATGAAACTTTTCAAACCAATACTCCATGCCCTTGTCATCAAAATGCTCCATTACACCTGTCATAACTATGCTCCATGACCACTGCCATCACAATGTTCCACGGTTTGTCATCACAAGGCTCCATGACCCTTGTCATAACAATACTCCAAGACCCCTGTAATCACAATGCTCCATGCCCCTTTTCATCAGAATGCTCCATGAGACTTGTCATCACAATGCTCCATGGTCTTCTCATCACAATGCTCCAGGACATTGTCATCCCAATGCTCCATTCCCTTGTCATCACAATGCTCCATGAGCCCTGCCATCACAATACTCAAGGAATATTGTCAGCTCAGTGCTCCATGAAATTCTCATCACAATGCTCCATGATCCCTGTATTCACAATTCTCCATGACCACTGTCATCACAAAGCTCCATGACACCAGACAACACAATGATCTGGGAATCTTGTCATTGAAATGCTCCATGACCCTTGTCATCACATTGATCCATGCCCTTGCCGTCCCAATGCTCCATGACCCCTGTAATCACAATGCTCCATGACGCTTGTCATCACAATGCTCCATGACACTTGTCATCAAAATGCTCCATACATTTGTCAGCAAAATGCTACATGACCTTGTCATCACAATGCTGCATGCGCTTCTCATCACAATACTCCATTCCCATTGTCATCAAAATCCTCCATGAACCTTGGGTTCACATTGCTTCATGCCCTTGTCATCACAATGATCCATGCTCCTTGAAATGAAAATGATACATGATTTCTGTCATCACAATGCTCCAAAGCCTTGTGATCACAATGTTCGTAACACTTGTCATCATAATGCTCCATGATGCCTGTCATCACAATGCTCCATGAAATTTGTCATCACAATGCTCAATACACTTGTCATCACAATGCTCCCTGAGACTTGTCATCAGAATGCTCCTTGAACACTGTCATGAAAAGGCTCCATGCCTTTTTCATCACAATGCTCCATGCCCTTTTCATCAAAATGCTCCATGCCATTGTCATCACATTACTCCACAAGATTGTCATCAGAATGGTCCATGACACTTGTCATCACAATGATCCATGACACCTGTCATCACAATGCTCCATGCCCCTTGTCATTACAGTGCTCCATGACGATCCTCATCACAATTATCCGTGGTCTTCTCATGACAATGCTCCACGGTCTTGTCATCCCAATGCTCCATGCCCTGGTCATCACAATTCTACATGTCCTTTTCATCAAAATGCTCCATGACACTTCTCATCAAAATGTTACATGCTCTTGTCAATACAATTCTCCATGCACTTGTCATCGCAATGCTCCATGACCCCTGTCATAGGAAGCTCCATGCGCTTGTCATCACAATGCTTCACGACCTTGTCATCAAAATTCTCAAAGTCCCTTGTCATCACAATGCTCCAAGATGTTGTCATCACAATGCTTCAAGACCTTGTCATCACGAAGCTCCAAGCCCTTGTCATCACAATGCTCCATTACCGTTGTCATCACAATCCTCCATGACACTTGGCATTCCAATGCCCCATGCACTTCTCATCACAATGGACCATGACATATGTCATCCCAATACTCCCTGACACCTGTCTTCACAATACTGTATGACCTTGTCATCACAATGCTCCATGCCCTTGTAATCACAATGTGCCATGCCCACTGTCATCACAATAATCCATAAAACTTGTCAGAGCAATGCTCTATGCCCATGTCATCACAATGCTCCATTCCCGTGTCATCACAATGCTCCGTGACTCCAGTGATCACAGTGCTTTATGAACTTTGTCATCACAGTGGTCCAAGCTTTCATCATCACAAGTCTCTGTGACATTGTCACCACAATGCTCCATGAACTTTTCATCAAAATGCTCTCTGACACTGGTCATCACCATATTCTATGCCTTCCTAAGCACAATGCTCCCTGACCCTTGTCATAAGAGTGCTCCATGTGCTTGTCAGCACATTGCTCCATGTCCCATGTTATCACAATGCGCCATGCTCTTGTCTTCAAAATGTAACCAAGTTGAGGTTCTTGTAAGCAGCGCAGCCCTAAATTTTGGGGTGCTCTGTCTTTTTATTTTCAGTTTTCCGAAGGTATATTCCCTAGACTGGAAGTGCACTTGGCTCTGTAGCTCTGTTGTTTAATTGTTTTTGGCATCACATTGCACTCCTCCAGATAGGCGGTTGGCAATTTACATCCTGCCCATCAGCATATCTAGGCTCCCTGTTCTCCAGGGCCTGTCTTGCCTTTCTGGTTTTTACACATTTTGTGGATGTCCCTATTGACCGCTGGGGAGTGATACTTCTGTGTACTGCAGAATTGCATTGCCCGCTGGCTTGCTTGGCCAAAAAGGGCGTATACGTTTCCTCCTGAATATATTCAGGAGGAAAAGCATACGCCCTTTTTGGGCAAGTGCATCATTGTCGAAATTGTGCCCCTCTTCCTGTGCTTTAAAGGCGATTCCAATGTACCTCTTGCAATCTGTTTCCTGATATTCTGGCTCACTTTCAAGTCCACCTTGTTGCCTTCCCTCAACAGATTTTTGGACGATAGTTGCCCTTTATTACTCTGCCAGTTTGTGAATTGCCATGCCCCTGAGCTCCATTTTTCAAGTCGTTTTTTGTGAGCTGACCACAAGTCCAAAATTTTGGTTCAGGACCTATACTGGTTCCCGGCGGATGGCTGAGACTTTGGTTAATTCTTCTTTCTGCCGGGAAATTAGAGTGACATGTGCCCATCCAAATGCCTAACAGCTACTCTCTCATTGGTTCTCCATCTTTCCTTTCATCCTCTGCCTAATTTGCAACCTGTGAGAACCAGGTGGTTAAGGGGCTGTCTCTCCAAGTTGGGAGATTGATAGTAAAGCAGTTGGAAATTCAAACCGAAGCACCAAGAGAGGGACTATTAGTTGAGTTTTAGAAACCTTTCATATTCACAGTGTGTCCATTCTTTTGGTTTCCCATACATGTTATAGCTGTAGTGATATTCCCTACAACCTGGAGAGTTGGGAACCTTGGAATGTGTGCCACGCATTATTGCTTTAAATGGTCTGCATTTGCTGACCCAATCTCACCAATCCTCTCAGTCCCAAGTGTCCAGCCTTATGCCACATCCAGCTGTCGTTTTAGATAGGGTCATTCCAGGTTTCATCAGAGCCCCTGAAGGATTTGTAAAGAATTTCCCTGTTTTTTTGTTTTGTTTTTGAAATTCCTTTTTATAGTGTGTTTGAGCTGATTCTCACTGCCATGTTTAAGCCTGTCTAGACACAGTTGATTCCCTTACGGATACATATCAATACATAGGTGTTAATATTCTTACTAGTCAGATATATTCCTCTGCAGGAAATATTGGGTTTTGAATCCCTTTCACTGAGTAAGTTGTAGGACTTGTATAATCCGTAGTTGCTTTTTGGAACGGTACATGTACTGATATCAAACTCTGGTTTTATGCATCACCCCACCTCTCCTTCCCCCTTAAGCAGGCATAAGAGTCTTTTCTAAATGTGAGACTCTGTTATATTTCCTAACTCAGTTCATGTGTAGCCATGTTTACAGGACCTTCATAAGTGATATCTTATGATAAGTTACTTTTTCTCTGTGACTTATTTCACTTAAAATCATCGAACCTGAATCCACTCATTTTGCTGCTACTGGCCTTATGACATTGATTTCATGGATGAGGGATATTCCATCCTATGAAAGTAACACAATTTCTTAAACCATTTTTGTATTTCTTGGGATATTTAAGGTGTATCCAAGTTGAGGTTATTGTAAGCAGTGCAGCCCTAAATTTTGTGGTGGATCTGTCTTTTTGATTTTCAGTTTTCCCAAGGTATATTCCCTAGACTGGAAGTGCCCTTGGCTCTGTAGCTCTGTTGTTTACTTGTTTTAGGGAACATAATGCACTCCTCCAGAGAGGCAGTTGGCAATTTACATCCCGCCCAACAGCATAACTAGGCTCCCTGTTCTCCAGGGCCTGTATTGCCTTTCTCGTCTTTACACATTTTGCGGATGTCCCTTTTGACAGGTGGGAAATGATACTTCTTTGTAGGGCAGATTTGCATTGCCGGCTTGCTTTCTTGGCCACAAAGGGCGTATGCGGTTTCTCCAGAATATATTCAGGAGAAAATGCATACGCCCTTTTTGAGCCAGTGCATCAGTGTGGAAGTTGTGCCCCTCTTCCAGTTCTTTAAAGGGGATTCCAATGAACCTCTTGAAATCTGTTTCCAGCTATTCTGGCTCACTTTCATTTCCGCCTCGTTGCCTTCCCTCAACAGATTTTTGGACGATAGTTGTCCTTTATTACTCTGCCAGTTTGTGAATTGCTGTGCCCCTGAGCTCCATTTTTCAACTCGTTTTATGTGAGCTGACGGCAGGTCCAAAAGTTTGGTTTAGGAACTCTACTGGATCCCGGCGGGTGGCTGAGACTTTGGCTAATTCTTCTACGTGCCGGGAAATTAGAGTGACATGTGCCCGTCCTAATGCCTAACAGCTAATCTCTCATTAGGGCTACCTCTTCCCTTTCATCCTCTGCCAAATTTGCAACCTGTGCGAACCAGGAGGTTAAAGGGGCTGTCTCTCCAAGTTGGGAGATTGATAGTAAAACAGTTGGAAATTCAAACCGGAGCACCAGGAGAGGGACTATTAGTTGAGTTTTAGAAACCTTTCGTATTCACTGTGTGTCCATTCTCTATGTTTCCCGTACATGTTATAGCTGTAGTAATATTACCTACAACCTGGAGAGTTGGGACCCTTGGAATGTGTGCCACACATTATTGCTTTAAATGGTCTGCATTTTCTCACCGAATGTCAACAATCCTCTCTGTCGCAAGTGTCCAGCCTTATGCCACATCCAGCTGTTGTTGTAAATAGGGTCATTCCAGGTTTCATCAGAACCCCTGAAGGAATTGTAAAGAATTTCCCTGTTTTTTTGTTTTGTTTCTGAATCTCATTTTTATAGTGGGTTTGAGCTGATTCTCACTGCCATGTTTTTGCCAGTCTATACACACATGATTCCCTTACGGAGACACATCAATACATAGGTTTTAAGATTCTTACTAGTCAGATATATTCCTCTTGGGAAATATGGGGTCTTGAGTCCCTTTCACTGAGGAAGGTGTAGTTCTTGTCTATTCCGAAGGTGGTTTTTGGAACGGTACCTGTACTAATATCACACTCTGGTTTATGCAGCACCCCACCTCTCCTTCCCCCTTAAGCAGGCATAAGAGTGTTTTCTAAATGTGAGACTCTGTTCTCTTTCCTTACTCAGTTCATGTGTAGCCATGTTTACAGTACCTTCATAAGTGATATCTTATGTTAAGTTTCTTTTTCTCTGTGACGTATTTCACTTAGAATCATCGTACCTGAATCCAATCCTTTTGCTGCTACTGGCCTTATGACATTGATTTCATGGCTGTGGGATATTCCATCTTACGTAAGTAACACAATTTCTTGATCCATTTTTGTCTTTCCTGGGATATTTAAGGTTTTACCCAATTTGAGGTTCTTGTAAGCAGTGCAGCCCTAAATTTTGGGGTGGCTCTGTCTTATTGATTTTCAATATTCCCAAGGTATATTCCCTAGACTGGAAGTGCCCTTGGCTCTGTAGCTCTGTTGTTTACTTGTTTTAGGGAACACAATGCTCTCCTCCAGAGAGGCAGTTGGCAATTTACATCCTTCCCATCAGCATAAGTAGGCTCACTGTTCTCCAGGCCCTGTGTTGCCTTTCTGGTTTTTACACATTATACGGATGTCCCTTTTGACCAGTGGGAAGTGATACTTCTTTGTAGTGCACATTTGCATTGCCCGCTTGCTTGCTTGGCCAAAAAGGGCTTTTGCGTTTTCTCCTGATTATATTCAGGAGAATACGGATACGCCCTTTTTTAGCCAAGTGCATCACTGTCGAAGTTGTGTCCCTCTTCCTGTGCTTTAAAGGTGATTCAAATGTACCTATTGAAACCTGTTTCCTGCATTTCTGGTTCGCATTCAAGTCCGCCTCGTTGCCTTCCCTCAACAGATATTTGGACGATAGTTGTCCATTATTTCTCTGCCAGTTTGTGAGTTGCTGTGCCCCTGAGCTCCATTTTTCAACTCGTTTTTTGTGAGCTGACCGCAAGTCCAAAATTTTGGTTCAGGACCTATATTGGTTCCCGGATGGTGGCTGACACTTTGGTTAATTCTCCTTCCTGCCGGGAATTTAGAGTGACATGTGCCCGTCCAAATGCCTAAAAGCTACTCTCTCATTGGTTCTCCCTCTTCCCTTTCATCCTCTGCCAAATTGGCAATCTGAGCGAACCAGTAGGTTTGAGGGGCTGTCTCTCCAAGTAGGGAGACTGATAGTAAAGCAGTTGGAAAGTCAAACCAGACAACCAGGAGAGGGAATATTAGTTGAGTTTTAGAAACCTTTCGTATTCACAGTGTGTCCATTCTCTAGGTTTCCTGTACAAGTTATAGCTGTAGTAATATTCCCTTAAACCTGGAGAGTTGGAACCTTTGGAATGTGTGCCACGCATTATTGCTTTAAATTGTCTGCATTTGCTCACCCAATCTCACCAATCCTCTCAGTCCCAAGTGTCCACCCTTATGCCACATCCAGCTGTCGTTGTAGATAGGGTCATTCCGGGTTTCATCAGAGCCCCTGTAGGAATCGCAAAGAATTTCCCTGTTTTTTGTTGTGTTTTTGAAATTCCTTTTTATAGTGAGTTTGTGCTGATTCTCACTGCCATGTTTATGCCCGTCTAGACACCCTTGATTCCCTTACGGAGACATATCAAACATTAGTTTTAAGAATCTTACTAGTCAGATATATTCCTCTGCGGGAAATATGGGTTTTTGAGTCCCTTTCACTGAGGAAGGTGTAGGTCTTGTCTATTCCGTAGTTGTTTTTTGGAACGGTACATGTACTAATATCAAACTCTCGTTTTATGCATCACCCCACCTCTCCTTCCCCCTTTAGCAGGCATAAGAGTGTTTTCTAAATGTGAGAATCTGTTCTCTTTCCTAACTCAGTTCATGTGTATCCAGCCATGTATAAAGGACCTTCATAAGTGTTATCTTATGATAAGTTCCTTTTTTCTGTGACTTATTTCACTTAGAATCAACGTACCTGAATCCACTCATTTTGCTGCTACTGGCCTTATGACATTGATTTCATGGCTGAGGGATATTCCATCTTACGTAAGTAACACAATATCTTGAACCATTTTTCTCTTTCCTGTGATATTTTAGGTTGACCCAAGTTGAGGTTCTTGTAAGCAGAGCAGCCCTAAATTTTGGGGTGGCTCTGTCTTATTGATTTTCAGTTTTCCCAAGGTATATTCCCTAGACTGGAAGTGCCCTTGGCTCTGTAGCTCTGTTGTTTACTTGCGTTAGGGAACACAATGCACTCCTCCAGAGAGGCAGTTGGCAATTTACATCCTGCCCTTCAGCATAAGTAGGCTCCCTGTTCTCCATGGCCTGTCTTGACTTTCTGGTTTTTTACACATTTTGCGGATGACCCTTTTGACCGTTGGGAAGTTATACTTCTTTGTAGTGCAGATTTGCATTGCCCGCTTGCTTGCTTGGCCAAAAAGCGCGTATGCGTTTTCTCCTGAATATATTCAGGAGAAAACACATACGCCCTATTCGGCCATGTGCATCATTGTCGAAGTTGTGCCCCTCTTCCTGTGCTTTAAAGGTGATTCCAATGTACCTCTTGAAATCTGTTTGCTGCAATTCTGGCTCACTTTCCATTCCGCCTCGTTGCCTTCCCTCAACAGATTTTTGGACTATAGTTGTCCATTATTACTATGCCAGTTTGTGAATTGCTGTGCCCCTGAGCTCCATTTTTCAACTCGTTTTTTTGTGAGCTGACCGCAAGTCCAAAATTTTGGTTCACGACCTATATTGGTTCCTGGAGCGTGGCTGAGACTTTGGTTAATTCTCCTTCCTGTCGGGAAATTAGAGTGACATGTGCCCGTCTAAATGCCTAACAGCTACTCTCTCATTGGTTCTCCCTCTTCGCTAGCATTCTCTGCCAAATTGGCAACCTGTGAGAACCAATAGGTTAAAGGGGCTGTCTCTCCAATTTGGGACATTGATAGTAAAGCAGTTGGAAAGTCAAACCGGAGCACCAGGAGAGGGACTATTAGTTGAGTTTTAGAAACCTTTCGTATTCACAGTGTATCCATTCTCTAGGTATCCCGTACATGTTATAGATGTAGTAATATTCCCTTCAACCTGGAGAGTTGGGACCCTTGGAACGTGTGCCACGCATTTTTGCTTTAAATGGTCTGCATTTGCTCACCGAATCTCATCAATCCTCTCAGTCCCAAGTGTCCAGCCATATGCCACATTCAGCTGTCGTTGTAGATAGGGTCATTCCAGGTTTCATCAGAGCCCCTGTAGGAATTGAAAAGAATTTCCCTGTTTTTTGTTTTGTTTTTGAAATTCCTTTTTATAGTGGGTTTGAGCTGATTCTACCTGCCATGTTTATGCCAGTGTAGACACACTTGATTCCCTTACAGAGACATATCAATAAATAGGTTTTAAGATTCTCACTAGTCAGATATATTCCTCGGTGGGAAATATTGGTTTTGAGTCCCTTTCACTGTGGAAGGTGTATGTCTTGTATAACCCGTAGTTGGTTTTTGAACTGTATCTGTACTAATATCACACTTTGGTTTTATGCATCACCCCACTTCTCCTTCCCCCTTAAGCAGGAACAAGAGTGTTTTCTAAATGTGAGACTCTGTTCTCTTTCCTAACTCAGTTCATGTGTAGCCATGTTTACAGGACCGTCATAAGTGATATCTTATGTTTAGTTTCTTTTTCTCGGTGACTTATTTCACTTAGAATCATCGTACCTGAATCCACTCATTTTGCTGCTACTGGCCTTATGACATTGATTTCATGGCTGAGGGATATTCCATCTTACATCAGTAACACAATTTCTTGAACCATTTTTGTCTTTCCTGGGATATTTAAGGTGTACCTAAGTGGAGGTTCTTGTTAGCAGTGCAGCCCTAAATTTTGGGTGGCTCTGTCTTATTGATTTTTCGTTTTCCCGAGTTATATTCCCTAGACTGGAAGTGCCCTTGGCTCTGTAGCTCTGTTGATTACTTGTTTTAGGGAACACAATGCACTCCTCCAGAGAGGCAGTTGTCAATTTACATCCTGCCCATGAGCATAAGTAGGCTGCCTGTTCTCCAGGGCCGGTTGTGCCTTTTTGGTTTTACACATTTTGCGGATGTCCCTTTTGACCGGTGGGAAGTGACACTTCTTTGTAATGCAGATTTGCATTGCCCGCTGGCTTTCTTGGCCAAAAAGGGCGTATGCGTTTTCTCCTGAATATATTCAGGAGAAAACACATACGCTGTTTTTTGCCAAGTGCATCATTTTCAAAGTCGTGCCCCTCTTCCTGTGCTTTAAATGCAATTCCAATGTACCAGTTGAAATCTGTTTCCTGCTATTCTGGCTCGCTTTCAAGGTCGCCTCGTTGCCTTCCCTCAACAGATTTTTGGACGAGAGTTGTTTTTTATTACTCTGCCAGTTTCTGAATTGCTATGCATCTGAGATCCATTTTTCAATTCGTTTTTTGTGAGCTGACCGCAAGTCCCAAATATTGGTTCAGGACCTATACTGGTTCCCGGCGGTTGGCTGAGACTTTGGTTAATTCTTCTTCCTGCTGGGAAATTAGAGTGACATGTGCCATTCCAAATGCCTAACAGCTACTCTCTCATTGGTTCTCCCTCTTCCCTTTCATCCTCTGCCAAATTAGCAACCTGTGCGAACCAGGAGTATAAATGGGCTGTCTCTGCAATTTGGGAGATTGATAGTAAAGCTGTTGGAAATTCAAACCGGAGCACCAGGAGAGGGACTATTAGTTGAGTTTTAGAAACCTTTTGTATTCACAGTGTGTCCATTCTCTTGGTTTCCCTTACATGTTATAGCTGTAGTAATATTCCCTTCAACCTGGAGAGTTGGGACCCTTGGAATGTGTGCATTGCATTATTGCTTTAAATGGTCTGCATTGGCTCACCGAATCTCATCAATCCTCTCAGTCACAAGTGTCCAGCCTTATGCCACATCCAGCTGTCGTTGTAGATAGGGTCATTCCTGGTTTCATCAGAGCCCCTGTAGGAATTGTAAAGAACTTCCCTGTTTTTTTTTTTGTTTTTGAAATTCCGTTTTATAATGGGTTTGAGATGATTCACAGTGCCAAATTTATGCCAGTCTAGACAAACTTGATTCCCTTACAGAGACATATCAGTAGATTGGTTTTAAGATACTTACAAGTCAGATATATTCCTCTGTGGGAAATATGGGGTTTTGAGTCCCTTTCACTGAGGAAAGTGTAGGTCTTGTCTATTCCATAGTTGGTTTTTGGAACGGTACCTGTACTAATATCAAACTCTGGTTTTATGCATCACCCCACCTTTCCTTCAACCTTAAGCAGGCACAAGAGTGTTTTCTGAATGTGAGACTCCGTTCTCTTTCCTAACTCAGTACATGTGTATCCAGCCATGTTTACAGGACCTTCATAAGTTATATCTTATAAGTTTCTTTTTCTCTGTGACGTATTTCACTTAGAATCATCGTACGTGAATCCACTCATTTTGCTGCTACTGGCCTTATGACATTGATTTCATGGCTGATGGGTATTCCATTGTACGTAAGTAACAAAATTTCTTGAACCATTTTTGTCTTTCCTGGTATATTTAAGGTGTACCCAAGTTGAGGTTCTTGTAAGCAGTGCAGCCCTAAATTTTGGTGTGGCTCTGTCTTATTGATTTTCAGTTTTCCCAAAGTATATTCCCTAGACTGGAAGTGTCATTGGCTCTGTAGCTCTGTTGTTAACTTGTTTTAGGGAACACAATGCACTCCTCCAGAGAGGCAGTTGGCAATTTACATCCTGCCCATCAGAATAACTAGGTTCCCTGTTCTCCAGTGCCTGACTTGCCTTTCTTGTTTTTACACATTTGTTGATTTCCCTTTTGACAGGTGGGAACTGATACTTCTTTGTAGTGCAGATTTGCATTGCCCGCTTGATTGCTTGGCCAAAAAGGGCGTATGCGTTTTCTCCTGAATATAATCTGGAGAAAACGCATACACCTTTATTGGCCAAGTGCATCATTGGCGATGTTGTGCACCTTTTCCTGTGCTTTAAAGATGATTCCAATGTACCTCTAGAAATCTATTTCCTGCTATTCTGGCTCGCTTTCAAGTCCGTCTCGTTGCCTTCTCTCAACAGATTTTTGAACGATAGTTGTCCTTTATTACGCTGCCAGTTTGTGAATTGCTCTGCCCCTGAGCTCCATTTTTAATCTCGTTTTTTATGAGCTGACCGCAAGTCCAAAATTTTGGTTCAGGACCTATACTGGTTCCCAGCAGGTGGCTGAGACTTTGGTTAATTCTTCTTCCTGTTAGGAAATTAGAGTGACATGTGCCCTTCCAAATGCCTAACAGCTACTCTCCCATTGTTTCTCCCTCTTCCCTTTCATCATCTGCCAAGTTGGCAACCTGTGCGAACCAGGAGATTAAAGGGGCTGTCTCTCCAAGTTGGGAGACTGATTTTAAAGGAGTTGGAATGTCAAACCGGAGAACCAGGAGAGGGACTATTAGTTGAGTTTTAGAAACCTTTTGTATTCACAGTGTGTCCATTCTCTAGGTTTCCCTTACATGTTATAGCTGTAGTAATATTCCCTTAAACATGGAGAGTTGGGACTCTTGGAATGTGTGCCACGCATTATTTCTTTAAATTGTCTGCATTTGCTCATCCAATCTCACCAATCCTCTCAGTCCCAAGTGTCCAGCCTTATGCCACATCGTGCTGTCGTTGTAGATAGAGTCATTCCAGGTTTCATCAGAGCCCCTGTAGGAATTGTAAAGAATTTCCCTTTTTTTTTTGTTTTGTTTTTGAAATTCCTTTTTATAGTGGGTTTGAGCTGATTCTCACTGCCATGTTTATGCCCGTCTAGACACACTTGATTCCCTTACGGAGACTTATTAATACATTGGTTTTAAGATTCTTACTAGTCAGATATATTCCTCTGTGGGAAATATGGGTTTTTGACTCCCTTTCACTGAGGAAGGCGTAGGTCTTGTCTATTCCGTAGTTGGTTTTTGGAACAGTACATGTACTAATATCAAACTCTGGTTTTATGCATCACCCCACCTCTCCTTCATCCCTTAAGCAGGCATAAGAGTGTTTTCTAAATGTGAGACTCTGCTTTTATTCCTAACTCAGTTCATGTGTAGCCATGTTTACAGGACCTTCATAAGTGATATCTTATGATAAGTTACTTTTTCTCTGTGACTTATTTCGCTTAGAATCATCGTACCTGAATCCACTCATTTTACTGCTTCTGGCCTTATGACACTGATTTCATGGCCAAGAGATATTCCATCTTACGTAAGTAACACAATATCTTGAACCATTTTTGACTTTCCTGGGATATTTTAGGTGGAACCAAGTTGAGGTTCTTGTAAGCAGAGCAGCGCTAAATTTTGTGGTGGCTCTGTCTTATTGATTTTCAGTTTTCCCAAGGTATATTCCCTAGACTGGAAGTGCCCTTGGCTCTGTAGCTCTGTTCATCACTTGTTTTAGGGAACACAATGCACTCCTCGAGAGAGGCAGTTGGCAATTTACATCCTGCCATTCAGCATAAGTAGGCTCCCTGTTCTCCATGGCCTGTCTTTCCTTTCTGGTTTTTTACACATGTTGCGGATGTCCCTTTTGACCGTTGGGAAGTGATACTTCTTTGTAGTGCCGATTTGCATTGCCCTCTTGCTTGCTTGGCCAAAAAGGGCGTATGCGTTTTCTCCTGAATATATTCAGGAGAAAACGCATACGCCCTTTTTGCCCAAGTGCATCATTGTCGAAGTTGTGCCCCTCTTCCTGTGCTTTAAAGGTGATTCCAATGTACCTCTTGAAATCTGTTTGCTGCTATTCTGGCTCACTTTCCAGTTTGCCACGTTGTCTTCCCTGAACAGATTTTTGGACGATAGTTGTCCACTATTACTCTGCCAGTTTGTGAATTGCTGTGCCCCTGAGCTCCATTTTTCAACTCTTCTTTTGTGAGCTGACTGCAAGGCAAAGTTTTGGTTCAGGACATATATTGGTTCCCGGAGGGTGGCTGAGACTTTGGTTAATTCTCCTTCCTGCCGGGAAATTAGAGTGACATGTGCCCGTCCAAATGCCTAACAGCTACTCTCTCATTGGTTCTCCCTCTTCCCTTACAAACTCTGCCAAATTGGCAACCTGTGCGAACCAGGAGTTTAAAGGGTCTGTCTCTCCAAGTTGGGACATTGATAGTAAAGCAGTTGGAAAGTAAAACCGGAGCACCAGGAGAGGGACTACTAGTTGAGTTTTAGAAACCTTTCGTATTCACAGTGTGTCCATTCTCTAGGTTTCCCGTACATGTTATAGATGTAGTAATATTCCCTTCAACCTGGAGAGTTGGGACCCTTGGAACGTGTGCCACGCATTATTGCTTTAAATGGTCTTCATTTGCTCACGGAATCTCATCAATCCTCTCAGTCCCAAGTGTCCAACCTTATGCCACATCCAGCTGTCGTTGTAGATAGGGTCATTCCAGGTTTCATCAGAGCCCCTGTAGGAATTGCAAAAAATTTCCCTGTTTTTTGTTTTGTTTTTTGAATTCCTTTTTATAGTGGGTTTGAGCTGATTCTCACTGCCATGTTTATGCCAGTCTAGACACACGTGATTCCTTTACAGAGACATATCAATACATAGGTTTTAAGATTCTCACTAGTCAGATATATTCCTCGGCGGGAAATATTGGGTTTTGAGTCCCTTTCACTGTGGAAGGTGTAGGTCTTGTCTATTCCGTAGTTGGTTTTTGGAACGGTACCTGTACTAATATCACACTCTGGTTTTATGCATCACCCCACCTCTCCTTCCCTCTTAAGCAGGCACAAGAGTGTTTTCTATATGTGAGACTCTGTTCTCTTTACTAATTCAGTTCATGTTTACCCATGTTTACATTTCCTTCATAAGTGATATATTATGTCAGAATGCTCCATGGCTCGTGTCATCATAATGCTCCATGATGCTTGTCACCATGATTATCCATGGTCTTCTCATCACAATGCTCCACGGTCTTGCCATCACATTGCTCCATGTCCCTTGACATCACAATTCTCCACCTCTTTGTCATCACAATATTCCATGACATTTCTCATCACAATGTTACATGCTCTTTTCATCACAATTCTCCGTGCACTTGTCATCGCATTGCTCCCTGAACCCTGTCATAGCAAGATCCATATGCTTGTCATCACAATGCTTCATGACATTGTTATAAAAATTCTCAATGTCTCTTGACATCACAATGCTCCCTGCCATTGTCATCACAATTCTCCATGACACTTGTCATCACAATGATCCAAGCCCATGTCATCACAATGCTCCATGACCCTTGTCATGACAATGCTCCAAGACCTCTAAATCACAATTCTCCATGCCACTTTTCATCTCAATGCTCAATGAACAGTGTCATCACAATGCACTATGCAAATCATCATAATGATTCATGCTATTGTCATCAGAATTAAATCAGAATGCTCCATGTCCTCTGTCATCACAATGCTCCAAACCCTTCTGATCACAATGTTCCATAACACTTGTCATCACATGCCCCATGACGCTCGTCATCACAATTATGCAAGGTATTCTCATCACAATGCTCCATGACATTTGTCACCACACTGCTCAATACACTTGGCATCACAATGCTGCATGCCATTGTCATCACAATGCTCAATGAAATCTCTCATCACATTGCTCCATGCCCTTGTCATCACAATGCTCCATTACACCTGTCATCACAATGCTCCATGAACCCTGCCATCACAATGTTCCACGGCCTTGTCATCACAAGGCTCCATGACTCTTTTTATCACAATGCTCCACATTCTTTTCATCGCTATGCTCCATAAAACTTGTCATCACAATGCTCCATGCACTTCTCATCAAAATGTTCTCTCACCACATATATCACAATGTACCATCTCTAGTCATCACAATACTCACTCACCCCGGTCATCACAATGTTCTATGACCACTGTCAGCACAGTGCTTCATGCCCTTATCATCACAATGCTCCATGACCCCAGACATCACAATGTTCCATAACCCCTGTCACAAAATGCTCCTTGACCCATTTCATCACAATGCTTCATGACCCTGTCATCACAATAATCCATAACCCCTGTCATCAAAATATTCCATGACCCTTTTATTCAAATCGCTCCATGACCCTGTCATCACAATGCTCCCTGCCCTTCTCATCACAATGCACCACGCCCTTGTCTTCAAAATGCCCCATGACATTTGTCATCACAAAGCTCCATGACCCTTGGCATCACAATGCTCCATGCCATTTTCATCACAATGATCAATGAAATCTCTCATAACATTGCTCCATTCCCTTGTCATCAAAATGCTCTATTACACCTGTCATAACAATGCTCCATGACCCCTGCCATCACAATGTTCCACGGCCTTGTCATCACAAGGCTCCTTGACCCTTGTCATCACAAAACTCCAAGACCTCTGTAATCACAATTCTCCATGCCACTTTTCATCTCAATGCCCAATGAACACTGTCATCACAATGCACCATGCCCATCATCATAATGATTCATGCTATTGTCATCACAATGAAATCAAAATGCTCCATGTCCTCTGTCATCACAATGCTCCAAACCATTCTGATCACAATGTTCCATAACACTTGTCATCACATGCCCCATGATGCTCGTCATCACAATTATGCAAGGTCTTCTCATCACAATGCTACATGACCTTTGTCACCACAATGCTCAATACACTTGGCATCACAATGCTCGCTGACACTTGTCATCAGTATGCTCCTTGAACACTGTCATGACAAGGCTCCATGCCTTTTTCATCACAATGATCCATTCCCTTTTCATCATTATGCTCCTTGAACACTGTCATGACAAGGCTCCATGCCTTTTTCATCACAATGATCCATTCCCTTTTCATCACAATTCTCCAAGACCCTTGTTATCTCAATGCTCCGTGACCCCAGTCATCACAATGTTTCATGACACTTGTCATCACAATGGTCCATGCCCTCTTCACACAAGGCTCTGTGATCTTTTTCACCACAATACTCCATGAATATTTCATCACAATGCTCTGTGTCCCTTGTCATCAAAATCTTCCATGCCTTTGTCAGCACAATGCTCCATGACACTTGTCATCAAAATGCTCCATGCGCTTGTCAGCACAATGCTCCATGACCCATGTCATCACAATGCGCCATGCGCTTGTCATCACAATACTCCACATCTTTATCATTGCTATGCTCCATAACACTGGTCATCACAATGCTCCATGCACTTCTCATCCAAATGCTCTCTCACCACATATATTACAATGTTACATCACTAGTCATCACAATACTCCCTCACCCCTGTCATCACAGTGTTCCATGAACCCTGTCATCACAGTGCTACATGCCCTTATCATCACAATGCTACATGACCCCTGACATCACAATGTTCCAACACCCCTGTCACAAAATGCTCCATGACCATTTCATCACAATGCTTCATGACCCTTTACATCACAATGTTCCATAACACCTGTCATCAAAATATTCCATGACACTTTTCAATAAATTGCTCCATGACCCTGTATCACAATGCTCCCTGTCCTTCTCATCTCAATGCACAATGCACTTGTCGTCAAAATGCCCCATGACATTAGTCATCACAAAGTTCCCTGACACTTGGCATCACAATGCTCCATGCCATTGTCATCACAATGCTCAATGAAATCTCTCATCACATTGCTCCATGCCCTTGTCATCACAATACTCCATTACACCTGTCATAACAATGCTCCATGACCCCTGCCATCACAATGTTCCACGGCCTTGTCATCACAAGGCTCCATGACCCTTGTCATCACAATGCACCAAGACCACTATAATCACAATTCTCCATGCCCCTTTTCAGCTCAATGCTCCATGAACACTGTCATCACAATGCACCATGCCCATCATCATAATGATTCATGCTATTGTCATCACAGTGAAACTAAAATGCTCCATGACCTCTGTCATCACAATGCTCCAAACCCTTCTGATCACAATGTTCCATAACACTTGTCATCACAATACCCCATGACCCTTTTCATCACAATTATGCAAGGTCTTCTCATCACCATGCTCCATGACCTTTGTCACCACAATGCTCAATACACTTTTCATCACAATGCTCCCTGACACTTGTCATCAGTATGCTCCTTGAACACTGTCATGACAAGGATCCATGACTATTTCATCACAATGATCCATTCCCTTTTCATTAAAATGCTCCAAGACCACTGTTATCACAATGCTCTGTGACTTCAGTCATCAGAATGCTTCATGACATTTGTAAACACAATGGTCCATGACCTGGTCCCACAAAGGTCTGTGACTTTTGTCCCCACAATGCTCCATGAAATTATTATCACAATGCTCTGTGACCCTTCTCATCACAAAGCTTCATGCCTTTGTCAGCACAATGCTCCATGACACTTGTCATCACAATGCTCGATGCGCGTGTCAGCAAAATGCTCCATAACCCATGTCATCACAATGCACCATGCACTTGTCATAACAATGCTCCACATCCATGTCATCAAAATGCCCCTTAAACATTGTCATCACAATGCTCCATGCACTTCTCCTCAAAATGCCTTCTCACCACTGACATCACAATGTTCCATCACTAGTCATCACAATACTCCCTCACCCCTGTCATCACAATATTCCATGACCCCTGTAATCACAATTCTCCATGCCCTTGTCATCACAAAGCTCCATGACGCATGTCTTTCGAGTGCTCCATTGCCTTCTCATCACAATGCTCCATGCCGTTGTCATCACAATGCTCCAACTCCCCTGTAATCACAATGCTCCATGCCCCTTTTCCTCTCTAGGCCCTATGAACCCTGTCATCACAATGCAGTGTGCCCATCACCATAATATTTTATGCTATTGTCATCACAATGAAATCAAAATGCTCAATGACCTCTGTCATCACAATGCACCAAACCCTTCTGATCACAATGTTCCATAACTCTTGTAATCACAATGCCCCATGACGCTGGTCATCATAATTATCCATGGTCTTCTCATCACAATGCTCCATGATCTTTGTCATCACAATGCTCAATACACTTATCATCACAATGCTCCCTGACAGTAGTCATCAGTATGCTCCTTGAACACTGTCATGACAAGGCTCCATGAATTTTTCATCACAATGATCCCTTCCCTTTTCATCACAATGCTCCAAGACCCCTGTAATCACAATGCTCCATGTCCTTGTCATCACAAAGATCAATGACGCATGTCATTAAAATGCTCCATTGCCTTCTCATCACAATGCTCCATGCCCTTGTAATCACATTGCTTCAAAACCCCTGTAATCTCAATGCTCCATGCACCTTTTCATAAGAAAGCTCCATGCCCTCGTCATCACAATGCTCCATGCCCCTTGTCATCGCAATGTTCCAAGCCCTTGTCATCACAATGCTCCATTACATTTGTCATCACAATCCTCCATGACTCTTGGTATCACAATGCTCCATGCCATTGTCATCACAATGGACAATGACATATGTCATCACAATGCTCGCTGACACCTGTCTTCACAATACACCATGACCTTGTCACCACAACGCTCCATGCCCTTGTCATCACAATTCTCCAAGGCCCCTGTAATCACAATGCTCCATGCCCCTTTTCATCTCAATGCCCCATGAACACTGTCATCACAATGCACCATGCCCCTCATCATAATGCTTCATGCTATTGTCATCACAATGAAATCAAAATGCTCCATGACATCTGTCACCACAATGCTCCAAATCCTTGAGATGACAGTGTTCCATAACACTTGTCATCAAAATGCCCCATGACGCTCGTCATCACTATTATGAATTTTTTTCTCATCACAATGCTCCATGACATTTGTCATCACAATCCTCAATACATTTATCATTACAATGCTCCCTGACACTTGTCATTAGTGTGCTTCATGAAGCCTGTTGTGAAAAGGCTCCATGCCTTTTTTATCACAATGATCCATTCCCTTTTCATCACAATGCTCCAAGACCCCTGTAATCACAATGCTCCCTGCCCTTGTCATCACAAAGCTCCATGACACATGTCTTCAGAATGCTCCATGGCCTTCTCATCACAATGATCCATGCCCTTGGCATCACAATGCTCCAAGAACCCTGTAATCTCAATACTCCGTGACTACATTCATTGCAGTGCTTCATGACATTTGTCATCACAATGGTCCATGACCTCGTCACAGAAGGCCCTGTGACCTTTGTGACCACAATGTTCCATGAACTTTTCATCACAATTCTCTGTCACCCTTGTCATCACAATGCTCCATGCGTTTGTCAGCACAATGCTCAATGACACTTGTCATCACAATGCTCCATGCGCTTGTCAGCACAATGCTTCATAACCCATGTCATCACATTGCGCCATGTGCTTGTCATCACAATGCTCCACATCCTTGTCATCAAAATGCTCCATAAAACTTGTTATCACAATGCTCCATGCACTTCTCATCAAAATGCTCTCTCACCAATGATATCACAGTGTTCCATCACTAGTCATCACAATACTCCCTCACCCCTGTCATCACAATGTTCCATGACCCCTGTCATCCAAATGCTATATGCCCTTATAATCACAATGCTCCATGAGCCCTGACATCACAATGTTCCATAACACCTGTCATCAATATGCTCCATGACCCATTTCCTCACAATGCTCCATGCCCCCTGACATCAGAATGTTCAATAATCCCTGTCACAAAATGCTCCATGACCCTTTTCATCACAATGCTTCACGAACTTGTCATCAGAATTCTCAATGGCCCTTGTCATCACAATCCTCCATGCCCTTGTCATCAAAATGCTCCATGACCCTTGTCCTCACAATGCTCCAAACCCCTGTCATCACAATGCTCCATTAACTTTGTCATCACATTCCTCCATGACACTTGGCATCAAAATGCTCCATGCCATTGTCATCAAAATGGACCATGACATATGTCATCACAATGCTCCCTGACCCCTCTCTTCACAGTACTCCATGATCTTCTCATCACAATGCTCCATGACCTTGTCATCAGAATGTGCCATCCCCACTGTCATCACAATAAACCATGAAACTTGTCAGAACAATGAACCATGCCCCTGTCATCACAATGCTCCATACCCTTGTCATCACAATGCTCCGTGACTCCAGTCATCACAATGCTTCATGACCTTTTTCATCACAATGCTCCATGCCCTCGTCATCACAAGGCTCTGTGACCATTGTCACCACAATGCTCCATGAATTTTTCATCACAATGCTCTGTGATCGTTGTCATCACAATGTTCCATGCTTTTGTCAGCACAAGGCTCCATGATTCTTGTCTTCACAATGCTCCATTCGGTTCTCAGCACAATGTTCCATGATCCATGTCATCAAATGCGCCATGCACTTGTCATCACAATTCTCCACAGCCTTGTCATCACAATGCCCCATAAATCTTGTCATCACAATGCTCCATAAACTTTGTTATCACAATGCTCAAGGCACTTCTCATCAAAATGCTCTCTCAGCACTGATATCACAATGTTCCATCACTAGTCATCACAATACTGCCTCAACACTTTCATCACAATTTTCCATGACCTCTGTCATCAAAATGCTACATGCCCTTATCATCACAATGCTCCATGACCCCTGATATCAAAATGTTCCATAACCACTGTCATCAAAATGTTCCATGACACTTTTCATCAAATTGCTCCATGACCCTGTCATCAAAATGCACCATGTCCATCGTCATCATGCTTCATGCTATTGTCATCACAATGAAATCAATATGCTCCATGACCTCTGTCATCAAAATGCTAAGAACCCTTGTGATCACAATGTTCCATAACCATTGTCATCACAATGCACCATGACACTCATCATCACAATTATCCATGGCCTTCTCATCACAGTGTTCCATGAACTTTGTCATCACAATGCTCAATACACTTGTCATCACAATGCTCCCTGACACTTTTCATCAGTATGCTCCTTGAACCCTGTCATGACAAGGCTCCATTCCTTTTTCATCACAATGATCCATACCATTTTCATCACAATGCTCCAAGACGCGTGTAATCACAATGCTCCATAACCTTAATCACAAAGCTCCATGATGCATGTCATCAGAATGCTCCATGGCCTTCTCATCACAATGCTCCATGTCCTTGTCATCACAGTGCTCCAAGACCCCTGTCATCTCAATGCTCTGTGATTCCAGTCATCACAAGGCTTCATGACATTTGTCATCACAGTGGTCCATGTCCTCGTCACACAAGGCTCCATGAACTTTTCATCACAATGCTCTGTGATCCTTGTCATCACCATGCTCCATGCCTTTGTCAGCACAATGCTACATGACCCTTGTCATCACAATGCTCCATGCACTTGTCAGCACAATGCTCCATAACCCATGTCATCACAATGCGCCATGCGCTTGTCATCACAATGCTCAACATCCTTGTCGTTACAGTGCTCCAAAAACATTGTCATCACAATGCTCCATGCACTTCTCATCAAAATGCTCTCTCTCCCCTGTCATCACAATGTTCCATGATCCCTGTCATGAAAATGCTACATGATCTTATCATCACAATGCTCCATGAACCATGACATCACAATGTTCCATAACCCCTGCCATCAAAATGCTCCATGACCCTTTTCATCACAATGCTCCATGAGCCCTGACATAACAATGTTCCATAACCACTGTCATCAAAATGTTCCATGATCCTATTCATCAAATTGCTCCATGACACTGTCATCACAATGCTCCCTGCCCTTCTCATCACAATGCACCAGGACCTTGTCATCAAATTGCTCCATGAACTTTGTCATCACAAAGCTCCATGACCCTTGGCATCACAATGCTCCATGCCCTTGTCATCACAATGCTCCATGACCCCTGTAATCACAATGCTCCATGCACTTTTTCATCAGAATGCTCCATGAGACTTGTCATCACCAGGCTCCATGGTCTTCTCATCACAATGCTCCAGGACCTTGACATCACAATGCTCCATTCCCTTGTCATCACAATGCCCCATTACCCCTGTCATCACAATACTCCATGAACATTTTCAGCCCAATGCTCCATGACCGTCTTATCACAATGCTCCACGACCCCTGTCATCACAATGCTCCATGACCAGTGTCATCACTACGCTCCATGACCCTTGACAACACAATGATCTGTGAATGTTGTCATCAAAATGCTCCAAGACATTTGTCATCACAATGCTCTCTGGCCTTGTCATCACAATGCTCCATGGTGCCTCTCATCACATTGCTCCATGCCCTTGCCATTAAAATCCTCCATGACCCATGTATCACAGTGTTCCATGCCCTTGTCATCACAATGCTCCATGCCAACTCTCATCACAATAATCCTTGAAAATTTTCAGCCAAATGCTCGATTCCCTTGTAATCACAATGCTCCATTGCCCATGTCATAACAATGCTCCATGACCCCTGCCATCACAATGTTCCACTGCCTTGTCATCACAAGGATCCAAGACCCCTGTAATCACAATGCTCTATGACAGTTTTCATCAGAATGCTCCATGAGAATTGTCATCATAAGGCTACATCGTCCTCTCATCACAATGCTCCAGGACCTTGTCATCACAATGCTCCGTGACTCCAGTCATCACAATGCTTTATGACCTTTGTCAACACAATGGTTCATTCCTTCATCATCAAAAGGCTCTGTGATATTTGTCACCACAATGCTCCATGAAATTTTCATCACAATGCTCTGTAACCCATTTCATCACTATGCTCCATACATTTGTCAGCACAATGCTCCATGACCATTGTCATCACAATGCTCCATGCGCTTGTCCGCACAGTGCCCCATGACCTGTGTCATCACAATGCGCCATGCGCTTGTCATCACAGTGCTCCACAACCTTTTCATCACAGTGCTCCATAAATCTTGTCATCACAATGCTCCATGCACTTCCCATCAAAATGCTGTCCCACCACGGATATCATAATGTTCCATCAATAGTCATCACAATACTCCCTCACCCCTTTCATCACAATGTTCCAGGACCCCTGTCATCAAAATGCTCCATGACCCTTTTCATCATAATGCTCCATGACCCCTGACCTCACAATGTTCCATAACCCCTTTCATCAACATATCCCATGACACTTTTCATCAAATTGCTCCATGACCATTTCATCACAATGCTCTCTGCCCTTCTCATCACAGTGCATCACGCCCTTGTCATCAAAATGCTCTATGACCTTTGTCATCACAAAGCTCCATGACACTTGGCATCACAATGCTCCCTGCCATTGTCATCAAAATGCTCCATGAACACTCTCATCACATTGATCCATGCAATTGTCATCACAGGCTCCATGATGCTTTTCATCACAATGCTCGATGCTCTTCTTAACACAATGCTCCATGCCCTTTCATTAAAAACCGCCATGACCCATGTATCACAGTGTTCCGTGCCCTTGTCATCACAATGCTCCATGCCCCCTCTCATCACAATAAGCCATGAAACTTTTCAGACCAATGCTCCATGCCCTTCTCATCAAAATGCTCCATTACCCGTTATAACAATGCTCCATGACACCTACCATTACAGTGTTCCACGGCCTTGTCATCACAAGGCTCCATAACCCATGTCATCACAATGCTCCATGTCCTTGTCATCACAAAGCTCCATGAAGCATGTCATCAGAATGCTCCATGGCCTTCTCATTCACGATGCTCCATGCCCTTGTCATCACAATTCTCCTAGACCTCTGTAATCACAATGCTCCATGCCCCTTTTCATCTCAATGCTCCATGAACCGTGTCATAAAAATGCACCATGCCCATCATCATAATATTTCATGCTATTGTCATCAAAATGAAATCAAAATGCTCCATGACCTCTGTCATCACAATGCTCCAAACCCTTGTGATCACATTGTTCCATAACACTTGTCATCACAACGCCCCATGACGCTCATCATCACAATTATCCATGGCCTTCTATTCACAATACTCCATGAACTTTGTCATCACAGTGCTCAATACACTTGTCATCACCATGCTCCCTGACACTTGTCGTCAGTAGGCTCCTTGAAACCTGTCATGACAAGGCTCCATGCCTTTTTAATCAAAAAGATCCATGCCCTTTTCCTGACAATGCTCCAAGTCTCCTGTAATCACAATGCTCCATGCCCTTGTCATCACAATGTTTCATGACATATGTCTTCAGAATGCTCCATTGCCTTCTCATCACCATGCTCCATTCCCTTTTCATCACAATGTTCCTTTCCCTTCTCATCAAATTGCCCCATGACCCCTGTCATCACAATACTCCTTGAATATTTTCAGCCCAATGCTCCATGAACTTCTCATCACAATGCCCCATGAATCCTGTCATCACAATGCTCCATGACGCCTGTCATCACAATGGTCCGTGACCACAGTCATCACAATGCTTCATGACTTTTGTCATCAGAATGGTCCATGCCCTTTTCACACAAAGCTCTGTGTCATTTGTCACCACAATGCTCCATGAACATTTCATCACAATGCTCTGTGACCCTTGTCATCACAATGCACCATGCATTTGTCAGCACAATGATCCATGACACTTGTCATCACAATGCTCTAAGCGCTTGTCATCACAATGCTCCTTGACCCATGGCATCACAATGTACCATGCACTTGTCATCACAATGCTTCACATCATAGTCATCACAATGCTCCATAAACCTTGTCATCACAATGTTCCATGCACTTCTCATCAAAATGCCCTCTCACCACTGGTATCACAATATTCCATCGCTAGTCTTCACAATATTCCCTCACCGCTGTCATCACAATGTTCCATGACCCCTATCATCACAATGCTACACGCACTTATCATCAAAATGCCCCATGACCCCTGCCATCACAATGTTCCATAACCCGTGTCATCAAAATGCTACAGTACCCATTTCATCTCAATGCTCCATGACCCCTGTCATCACAATTTTCCATAACCACTCTCATCAAAATGCTCCATGACCTTTTTCATCAAATTGCTCCATGAACCTATTATCACAATGCTCGCTGCACTTCTCATCACAATGCACCACGACCTTGTCATCAAAATGCTCCATGACCTTTGTCATCACAAAGCTCCATGACCCTTGGCATCACAACGCTCCATGCCATAGTCATCACAATGCTCCATGAAGCCTCTCATCACATTGCTCCATGCCCTTGTCATCACAAAGCTCCATGACGCTTGTGATACCAATGCTCGATGCCTTTCTCATCACAGTGTTCCATGCACTTGTCATTACAATCCTCCATGACCCATGCATCAAAGTGTTCTCTGCCCTTGTCATCACAATGCTCCATTCCCACTCTCATCATAATAATCCATGAAATATTTCAGACCAGTGCTCAATGCCCTTATCATCACAATTCTCCATTACCTCTGTCATCACAAAGCTCCATGACACATGTCATCAGAATGCTCCATGGCCTTCTCATTTACGATGCTCCATGCCCTCATCATCACAATGCTCCAAGACCCCTGTAATCACAATGCTCCATGCCCCTTTTCATCCCAATGCTCCATGAACCGTGTCATCACAATGCACCATGCCCATCATCATAACGCTTCATGCAATTGTCATCAAAATGAAATCAATATGCTCCATGACCTCTGTCAACACAATGCTCCAAACCCTTGTGATCACAATGTTCCATAACACTTGTCATCACAACGCCCCATGACGCTCATCATCACAATTATCCATGGTCTTCTATTCACAATACTCCATGACCTTTGTCATCACAATGCTCAATACTCTTGTCATCACAATGCTCCCTGACACTTGTCGTCAGTATGCTCCTTGAACCCTGTCATGACAAGGCTCCATGCCTTTTTAATCACAATGACCCATGCCCTTTTCCTCACAATGCTCCAAGACCCCTGTAATCACAATGCTCCATGCCCTTTTCATCACAAAGCTTCATGACACATGACTTCAGAATTCTTCATGGCCTTCTCATCACCATGCTCCATGCCCTTTTCATCACAATGCTCCATTCCCTTGTCATCAAAATGCCACATGAGCCCTGTCATCACAATACTCGATGAACATTCTCAGCCCAATGCTCCATGACCTTCTCATCACAATGCCCCATGAAACCTGTCATCACAATGCTCCATGACCCCTGTCATCCCAATGCTCCGTGACTCCAGTCATTAAAATGCTTTATGACCTTTGTCATCACTATGGTCCATGCCCTTGTCACAGAAGGCTCTGTGACTTTTGTCACCACAATGCTCCCTGAAATATTCACCACAATGCTCTGTGACCCTTGTCATCAAAATGCACCATGCCTTTGTCAGCACAATGATCCATGACACTTGTCATCACAATGCTCCATGCGCTTTTCAGCACAATGCTTTTTGACCCATGTCATCTCAATGCTCCACATCCTTGTCACCACAATGCTCCATAAACCGTGTCGTCACAATGCTCCATGCACTTCTCATCAAAATGCTCTCTCACCACTGATATCACAATGTTCCATCACTAGTCTTCACAATACTCCCTCACCCCTGTCATCACAATGTTCCATGACCCCTATCATCACAATGCTACAAGCACTTATCATTAAATTCTCCATGACCCTTGACATCACAATGTTCCATAAACCCTGTCATCAAAATACTCCAATACCCTTTTCATCACAATGCTCCATGACCCCTGACACCACAATTTTCCATAACCACTCTCATCAAAATGTTCCATGACCTTTTTCATCAAATTGCTCTAAGACCCTGTTATCACAATGCTCCCTGCCCTTCTCATCACAACGCACTTCGACCTTGTCATCAAAATGCTCCATGAGCTTTGTCATCACAAAGCTCCATGACCCTTGGCATCACAATGCTCCATGCCATTGTCATCACAATGCTCCATGAAGCCTCTCATCACATTGCTCCATGCCCTTGTCATCACAAAGCTCCATGACGCTTGTGATCCCAATGCTTGATGCCCTTCTCATCACAATGCTAAATGCCATTGTCATTACAATCCACCATGACCCATGTATCAAAGAGTTCCGTGCCCTTGTCATCACAATAATCCATGAAACTTTTCAGACGAATTCACCATGCCCTTGTCATCACAACGCACCATTACCACTGTCAATACACTGCTCCATGACACCTGCCCACACAAGGTTCCACGACCTTGTCATCACAAGACTCCATGACACTTTTCATCACAATGCTCCAAGACAATGTAATCACAATTCTCCATACCCATGTCTCACAAAGATCCATGACACATGTAATCAGAATGCTCCATGGCCTTCTCATTCACGATGCTCCATACCTTTGTCATCACAATGCTCCAAGACTCCTGTAATGACCATGCTCCCTGCCCCTTTTCATCTCAATGTTCCATGAACCCTGTCATAACAATGCACCATGCCCATCATCAAAATGCTTCATACTATTCTCATCACAATGAAATTAAAATGCTCCATGACCTCTGTCATCACAATGCTCCAAACCCTTGTGATCACAATGTTCCATAACACTTGTCATCACAATGCCCCATGACTCTGGTCATCACAATTATCCATGGTCTTCTCATCACAATGCTCCATGATCTTTGTCATCACAATGTTCAATACACTTGTCATCACAATGCTCCATGGCTCTTGTCGTCAGAATGCTCCTTGAACCCTTTCATGACAAGGCTCCATGCAATTTTCATCACAATGATCCATGCCCTTTTCATCACAATGCTCCAAGACCACTCTAATCTCAATGCTCCATGCCATGGTCATCAAAACGCTCCATTATGCATGTCATTAGAATGCTCCATGGCCTTCTCCTCACTATGCTCCATGAGCTTGTCATCTCAATGCTCCAAGACCACTGTCATCATAATGATCCATGCCCCTTTTCATCAGAATGCTCCATGAGACTTGTCATCACAAGGCTCCATTGTCTTCTCATCACAATGATCCAGGACCTTGTCATCACAGTGCTCCATTCCCTTGTCATCACAATGCTCCATGACCCCTTTCATAACAATACTCCAAGAACATTTTCAGCCCAATGCTCCATGAACTTCTCATCACAATGCTCCATTACCCTATCATTACAATTCTCCATGCCCCTTGAAATCAAAATGATCCATGACCTCTGTCATCACAATGTTCCAAATCATTGTGATCACATTGTTCCATAACACTTGTCTTCACAACACTCCAGGATGCCTGTCATCACAATACTCCATGCCCTTGTCTTCACAATGCTCCACGACCTTTTTCATCACAATGCTCAATACACTTGTCATCACAATGCTCCCTGACACTTGTCATCAGAATGCTCCTTGAACACTCTCATGAAAAGCCTCCATGCATTTTTCATCACAATGCTCCATGCCCTTTGCATCACAATGCTCCATGCCATTGTCATCACAATACTCCACAAGCTTGTCATCAGAATGCTCCATAACACCTGTCATCACAATGCTCCATGACCCCTGCTATCACAGTGCTCCATGACACCTGTCATCAAAATTCTCCTTGCCCCTTGTCATTACAGTGCTCCATGACGCTCGTCATCACAATTATACATGGTCTTCTCATGACAGTGCTCCACGGTATTGCCATCACAAGGATCCATGACACTTTTCATCACAATGTTACATGATCTTGTCATCACAATTCTCCATGCAATTGTCATCGCAATGCTCCATGAACCCTGTCATAGCAAGCTCCATATGTTTTTTATCACAATGCTTCACGACCTTGTCATCATAATTATCAATGGCCCTTGTCATCACAATGCTCCATGCTCTTCTCATCAAAATGCTCCATGACCCTTGTCATCACAATGCTCCAAGCCCTTGTCATCACAATGCTCCATTACCTTTGTCATCACAATCCTCCATGACACTTGGCATCACAATGCTCCATGCCATTGTCATCACAATGGACCATGACATATGTCAATAAAACGCTCCCTGACACCTGTCTTCACAATACACTTGACTTTGTCATCACAACTCTCCATGCCCTTGTCATCACAATGGACCATGACATATGTCATCACAATGCTCCCTGACACCTGTCTTCACAATACTCCATGAACTTGTCATCACAATGACCCATGCCCTTGTCATCACAATGCTCCATGCCCTTGTCTTCACAATGCACCATGCCTACACTCATCACAATAATCCATGAAAGTTGTCAGACCAATTCTCCATGCCCCTATCATCACAGTGCTCCATGCCGTTGTCATCACAATGCACCATGAACCCTGTCATCACATTGCTCCGTGACTCCACTCATCACAATGCTTCATGACCTTTGACATCACAGTGGTCCATGCCCTGGTCCTCAGAAGTCTCTGTGACCTTTGTCACCACAATGCTCCATGAACTTTTCTTCACAATGCTCCATGACCCTTGTCATCACAAAGCGCCATGCGCTTCTCAGCACAGTGCTCCATGACCCATGTCATCACAATGTATCATGCTCTTGTCATCACAGTGCTCCACAACCTTTTCATCACAGTGCTCCATAAACCTTGTCATAACAATGCACCATGCACTTCTCATCAAAATGCTCTCTCACAACTGATATCACAATGTTCCATCACTAGTCATCACTATACTCCCTCAGCCCTCTCATCACAATGTTCCATGACCCCTGTAATCACAATGCTCCATGCTCTTGTCATCACAAAGCTCCATGATGCATGTCATCATAATGCTCCATGGCCTTCTCATCACAATGCTCCATGCCCTTGCCATCACAATGCTCCATTACCCCTGTCATCACAATGTTCCATGACCACTGTCAACACAGCGCTCCATGACCCCTGACAGCACAATGATCTGGGACACTTGTCATCAAAATGCTCCAGGACACTTGTCATCACAATGATCCATGCGCTTATCATCCCAATTATCCATGACCCCTGTAATCAGAATGTTCCGTGATGCTTGTCATCCCAGTGCTCCATGACCCTTGGCATCACAATGCTCCATGCCATTGTCATCACAATGCTCCATGAACCCTCTCATCACATTGCTCCATGCCCTTGTCATCACAAAGCTCCATGACGCTTGTCATCACACTGCTCGATGCCATTCTCATCACAATGCTGCAGGCCCTTGTCATTACAATGTTCCATGGTCCATGTATCACCGTGTTCCATGCTCTTGTCATCACAATGCTCCATGCGCACTCTCATCACAATAATCCATAAAACTTGTCACATCAATGCTCCATGCACTTGTAATCAAAAGGCTCCTTTACCCGTGTCATAACAATGCTCCATGACCCCTGCCATCACAACGTTCCACAGCCTCATCATCACAAGGCTCCATGACCCTTGTCATCACAATTCTCCAAGAACACTATAATCGCAATGCTCCATGCACTTGTCATCACAAAGGTCCATGACGCATGTCATCAAAATGCTCCATGACCTCTGTCATCTCAGTGCTCCAAACCATTGTGATCACAATGTACCATAACACTTGTCATCACAATTCCCCATGACGCTCCTCATCACAATTATCCATGGTCTTCTCATCACAATGCTCCATGACCTTTGTCATCACAATGATCAATACACTTGTCAGCTCAATGCTCCCTGACACTTGTCCTCAGTATGCTCCTTGAACCCTGTCATGACAAGGCTCCATGCCTTTTTCATCACAATGATCCATGCACTTTTCATCACAATGATCCAAGACCCCTGTAATCACAATGCTCCATGCCCTTGTCATCACAAAGCTCCATGACCCATATCATCAGAAGTCTCCATGGCCTTCTCATCACCATGCTCCATGCCCTTGTCATCACAATGCTCCCTGACATTTGTCGTCAGAATGCTCCTTGAAACCTGTCATGAAATGCATCCATGCCTTTTTCATCACAATGCTCCATGCCCTTTTCATCACTATGCTCCAGGCCATTGTCATCACAAAACTCCACAAGCTTGACATCAGAATGCTCCATGACCCATGTCATCACAATGCTCCATGACCCCTGTCATCACAATGCTCCATGACACCTGTCATCACAATGCTCCATGCCCCTTGTCATTACAGTGCTCCATGACTCTCGTCATCACAATTATCCATGGCCTTCTCATCACACTGCTCCACGGTCTTTCCATCACTATGCTCCATGTGCTGGTCATCACAATGCTCCATGTCCCTTGTCATCACAATTATCCACGTCCTGATGATCACAATACTCCATGACATTTCTCATCACAATGTTACGTGGTCTTGTCATCACAGTTCTCCATGCACTTTTCATAGCAATGCTCCATGTCCACTGTCATAACAAGCTTCGTGCGCTTGTAATCACAATGCTTCACGACGTTTGCATCAAAATTCTCAATGGCCCTTGTCATCACAATGCTCCATGACCCTTTTCTTCACAATTCTAAAAGAAATTGTCATCACAATGCTCCATTACCTTTGTCATCACAATCCTCCATGACACTTGGCATCACAAGGCTCCATTACGTTTGTAATCACAATCCTCCATGACACTTGGCATCACAATGCTTCATGCCATTGTCATCACAATGCACCATGACATATGTCATCACAGTGCTCCCTGACACCTGTCTTCACAATACTACATTACCTTTTCATAACTATGTTCCATGCCCTTGTCATCACAATGTGCCCTGTCCACTCTCATAGCAATAATTCATGAAAATTGTCAGACCAATGCTCCATGCCCCTGTCATCACAATGCTCCATGCCCTTGTAATCACAATGCTCCATGACCCCTCACATCATAATGCTCCGTGACTCCAGCCATCACAATGCTTTATGAACTTTTTCATCACAATGGTTAATTCCCTCGTCATCACAATGATCTGTAACTCTTGTCATCACAATGCTCCATGCCATTGTCAGCACAATGCTCCATTACCCTTGTCATCACAATGCTCCATGCGCTTGTCAGCACAATGCTCCAAGACACATGTCATCACAATGTGCCATGCACTTGTCATCACAATGTTCCACAACCTTGTCATCACAATTTTCCATAAACCTTGTCATCACAATGCTCCATGCACTTCTCATCTAAATGCTCTCTCACTACTTATATCACAATGTTCCATCACCAGTCATCACAATACTCCCTCAACACTGTCATCACAATGTTCCATGACCCCTGTCATCAAAATGCTACATGCCCTTATCATCACAATGCTCCGTGACCACTGACATCACAATGTTCCATAACCACTGTCATCAAAATATTCCCTGACCCTTTCCATCAAATTGTTCCATGAACCTGTCATCAGAATGCTCCCTGCCCCACTCATCACAATGCACCACGCCCTTGTCATCAAAATGCTCCATTACATTTGTCATCACAAAGCTCCATGACCCTTAGCATCACAATGCTCCATTCCATTGTCATCACAATGCTCCATGAAACATCTCATCACATTACTCCATGCACTTGTCATCCCAAATCTCCATGACGCTTGTCATAACAATGCTCGATGCCTTTCTCATCACAATGATCCATGCCTCGTCATTACAATCCTCCATGACCCATGTATCACCGTGTTCCCTGCCCTTGTCAACACAATGCTCCATGCCCACACTCATCACAATAATACATGAAATTTTTCAAACCAGTGCTCCATGCCCTTGTCATCACAATGCTCCATTACACCTGTCATAACAATGCTCCATTACCCCTGCCATCACAGTGTTCCACGGCGTTGTCATCACAAGGCTCCATGAACATTGTCATCACAATGCTCCAAGAGCCCTGTAATCACAATGCTCCATACCCCTTTTCATCTCAATTCTCCATGAACACTGTCATCAAAATGCACCATGCCAATCATCATAATGTTTCATGCTATTGTCATCACAATGAAATCAAAATGTTCCATGACCTTTGTCATCACAATGCTCCAAACCCTTCTGATCCCAGTGTTCCATAACACTTGTCATCACAATGCCCCATGACGCTCGTCATCACAATTATCCATGGTCTCCTCATCAAAATGCTCCATGACCTTTGTCAACACAATGCTCAATACAATTGTCATCACAATGCTCCCTGACACTTGTCTTCAGTATGCTACTTGAAACCTGTCATGACAAGGCTCTTTGCCTTTTCCTCACAATGATCCATGCATTTTTCATCACAATGCTCCAAGACCCCTGTAATCACAATGCTCCATGTGCTTGTCATCACAAATCGCCAGGACGCATGTCATCAGAATGCTCCAAGGCATTGTCATCACCATGCTCCATGCCCTTGTCATCACAATGCTCCAAGACACCTCTAATCACAATGCTCCATGCACTTGTCATCGCAATGCTCCATAAACCATGTCATAGCAAGCTCCATGCGCTTGTCCTAACTGTGCTTCACGACCTTGTCATGAGAATTCTCAATGGCCCTTGTCACCCCAATGCTCCAAGCCCTTGTCATCACAATGCTCCATTACCTTTGTCATCACAATCCTCCATGACACTTGGCTTCACAATGCTCCATGACATTGTCATCAAAATGCACCAGGACATATGTCATCACAATACTCCCTGTTACCTGTCTTCACAATAATCCATGACCTGGTCATAACAATGCTCCATGCCCTTGTCATCACATTTTGCCATGCACATTTTCATCACAATAATCCATGATACTTCTCAGACCAATGCTCCATGCCCCTGTCATCACAATGCCCCATGCCCTTGTCATCACAATGCTCCGTGACTCCAGTCATCACACTGCTTCTTGACCTTTGTCATTACAGTGGTCCATGCCCTCGTAATCACAGTGCTCTGTGAATATTTTCACCATAATGTTCCATGAACTTATCATCACAATGCTCTCTGAGCCTTGTCATCACAATGCTCCATGCCTTTGTCAGCAGAGTGCTCCATGTCCCTTGTCATCACAATGCTCCATGCGCTTGTCAGCACAATGCTCATTGACCCATATCATCACAATATGCCATGCGCTTGTCATCACAATGTTCCACATCTTTGTCATCCCAATGCTCCATAAACCTTGTCATCACAAAGCTCCATGCACTTCTCATTAAAATGCTCTTTCACCACAGATATCAAAATGTTCCGTCACTAGTCATTACAATACTCCCACACCCCTGTCATGACAATGTTCCACGGCCTTGTCATCAAAAGGCTCCATGACCCTTGTCATCACAATGCTCCAAGACCCGTGTAATCACACTGCTCCATGCTCTTGTCATCACAAAGCACCATGACGCATGTCATCAGACAGCTCCATGGCCTTCTCATCACAATGCTCCATGCCGTTTTCATCACAATGCTACATGAACTCTGTCATCACAATGAACCATGCCCATCATCATAATGCTTCATGCTATTGTCATCACACTGAAATCAAAATGCACCATAACCTCTGTCATCACAATGCTCCAAACCATTGTGTTCACAATGTTCCATAACACTTGTCATCACAACTCCCCATGACGCTCATCATCACAATTATCCATGGTCTTCTCATGACAATGCTCCATGACCTTTGTCATCACAATGCTCAATACACTTGTCATCACAATGCTCCCTGACACTTGTCGTTAGTGTACTCCCTGAACCCTCTCATGACAAGGCTCCATGCTCTTTCATCACTATCATCCATGCACTATTCTTCACAATGCTCCAAGACCCATGTAATCACAATGCTCCATGCCCCTTTTCATCAGAATGCTCCATGATACTTGTCATCACAAGGCTCCATGGTCTTCTCCTCACAATGCTCCAGGACCTTGTCATCACAATGATCCATGACCCATGCCATCACATTACTCAATGAATACTGTCAGTCCAATGCTCCATGAACTTCTGATCACAATGCTCCATGACCCCTGTCATCACAATGCTCCATGACCCCTGTCATCACAACGCTCCATGACACCAGACAACACAATGATCCGGGACACCTGTCATCAAAATGCTTCATGACACTTGTCATCACAATGATCCATGCCCTTGCCATCACAATGCTCCATGAGCCCTGTCAAGACAATGCTCCATGACTCCAGTCATCACAATGCTTCATGACCTTTGTAATCACAATGGTCCATGCCCTCGTTTTCACAAGGCTCTGTGATATTTGTCACCACAATGCTCCATGAAATTTTCATCATAATGGTCTGTGACCGTTGTCATCACAATGCTCCAAGCCATTCTCAGTAAAATGCTCCATGACCATTGTCATCACAATGCTCCATGCAATTGTCAGCACAGTGCGCTATGAAAGTTGTCATCACAAGGCTCCAAGCACTTATCATCACAATGCTCCATTACCTTTGTCATCACAAACCTCCATGACACTTGGCATCACAACGCTCCATTGCATTGTCATCACAATGGGCCATGACTTATGTCTTCAAAATGCTCCCAGACACCTGTCTTCAAATACTGCATGACCTTGTCATCAAAATGCTCCATGCCCTTGTCATCACAATGCGCCATTCCCACTGTCATCGCAATAATCCTTGAAACTTGTAAGACCAATGCTCCATGCCCTTGTCATCACAATGCTCCATGACCCGTCATCATAATGCACCGTGACTCCTGTCATCACAATGCTTCATGACATTTCTCATCACAATGGTCCATGCCCTCGTCATCACAAGTCTCTTTGACATTTGTCACCACAATGCTCCATGAACTTTTCATCACAATGCTCTGCGACCCTTGTCATCACAATGCTCTAGGACCCTTTTCATCACACTGCTCCATGACCCCTGACATCACAATATTCTATAACCCATGCAATCAAAATGTTCCATGACCCTTTTCATCAAATTGCTCCATGACCCTGTCATCACAATGCTCCCTGCCCTTCTCATCACAATGAACCATGCCCTTGTCATCAAAATGCTCCATGACATTTGTCATCACATAGCTCCATAACCCTTGGCATCACAATGCTCCATGCCATCGTCATCTCAATGCTCCAAGACCCCTGTAATCACAATGCTCCATGCACTTGTCATCGCAATGCTCCATGACCCCTGTCATAGCAAGCTCCATGTGCTTGTCATAACAATGCTTCACGACCTTGTCATCAAAATTCTCAATGGCCCTTGTCACCACAGTGCTCCAAGCCCTTGTCATCACAATGCTCCATTACCTTTGTCATCACAATCCTCCATGACCCTTTGCTTCACAATGCTCCATGACATGACATTGTCATCACAATGCACCAGGACATATGTCATCACAATGCTCCCTGATACCTGTCTTCACAATAATCCATGACCTGGTCATAACAATGCTCCATGCCCTTGTCATCAAAATGCTCCATGCCCTTGTCATCACAATGCTCCGTGACTCCAGTCATCACACTGCATCTTGACCTTTGTCATCACAATAGTCCATGTCCTCGTAATCGCAGGGCTCTGTGAACTTTGTCACCGTAATGCTCCATGAACTTATCATCACAATGCTCTCTGACCCGTGTCATCACAATGCTCCATGCCTTTGTCAGCAGAGTGCTCCATGACCCTTGTCATCACAATGCTCCATTCGAATGTCAGCACAATGCTCCATGACCCATGTCATCACAATATGCCATGCGCTTGTCATCACAATGTTCCACATCTTTGTCATCCCAATGCTCCATAAACCTTGTCATCACAAAGCTCCATGCACTTCTCATTAAAATGCTCTTTCACCACAGATATCAAAATGTTCCATCACTAGTCATTACAATACTCCCACACCCCTGTCATGACAATGTTCCACGGTCTTGTCATCACAAGGCTCCATGACCCTTGTCATCACAATGCTCCAAGACCCCTGTAATCACACTGCTCCATGCTCTTTTCATCACAAAGCACCATGACGCATGTCATCAGACAGCTCCATGGCCTTCTCATCAAAATGCTCCATGCACTTTTCATCAAAATGCTGCATGAACTCTGTCATCACAATGAACCATGCCCATCATCATAATGCTTCATGCTATTGTCATCACAATGAAATCAGAATGCACCATAAACTCTGTCATCACAATGCTACAAACCCTTGTGTTCACAGTGTTCCATAACACTTGTCATCACAACTCCCCATGACGCTCATCATCACGATTATCCATGGTCTTCTCATCACAATGCTCCAAGACCCATGTAATCACAATGCTCCTTGACACTTTTCGTCAGAATGCTCCATGATAATTGTCATGACAAGGCTCCATGGTCTTCTCCTCACAATGCTCCAGGACCTTGTCATCACAATGCTCCATGACCCCTGCC